>NC_069700.1:39348337-39651368 GCF_023699985.2 Odocoileus virginianus | reverse complement strand
TCTCTGTGGGTCCAGGACTGATCCATCACGGATGCTGAGCGGCCGCGGCGTGTAACAGAAAATTACCATCTTAATCATTTAAAATTTGTTTACTTATTTGGCTGCTCGGAGTCTTAGTTGCAGCACGTAGGATCCTCTGTCTTTGCCGTGGCAAGCAGGTTTTTAGTTGCAGCATCAGAGATCTTTTTCCCTGACCAGGGATTGAGCCTAGGCCCCCTGCATTAGGAGCACAGAGTCAGCCAATGGACCACCAGGGATGTCCCCGTAACCATTTTTAAGTGTACAGTTTACTGGGATTAAACACATTGACAGTGTTACACAAACATCTCCACCACGCATCTGCAGAACTGTTCTCATCTCGTAAAACTCAAGCTCTGTGCCCGTTAAACAGTAACTTCCTCTCGTCCTCCCCCTAGACCGTGCGACACCCATCTTTCCATTTTCTTTTTTTTCCGACTGAGAAAGAAGACTTGCTCACTGTCCTTTCAGATGACCAGATATCTCAAATCACAAGGTTTATTTCAGTGGTTTTGATTTTATTTAAAAGCATCTGTTATGAATCGTGGAGATAGAGAACAGAGTGTTGGTTGTCAGAGGGGAGGAGGTGGCAGAGGGAAGGACTGGGAGTTTGGAGTCAGCAAAGGTAAACTGTCACCTGCAGGATGGGTAGGCGGCAAGGCCCTACTGTTGACGCAGGGAACTGTATTTAGTACCCTATGATAAACCATAATGGAAAAGATACATAAAGAAAGAAAGCACGCATATGAATAACTGAATTATTTTGCTGTGCGCCTGGAACTACCACAGCATTGTTAATCAGGTATACTCCAATATAAAATAAAACGCTTAAAAAGTAAAAGCTAAAACTCTACAACTTAGAAGGCATCATAAGAGAAAAACTTCATGACATTGGGTTAGGCAGTGATTTCTTGCATATGTTACCAAAAGCATGGGTAACTAAGAAAAAATACAAGAACTGGACTACATGAAAACAAAAGCTTCTGTGGATCAGAAAACAGTATCAACAGTGTGAAAAAGCAGCCTGCAGAATGGGAGAATATATTTGTAAATCATACATCTGAAAGTGATTCAATATCTAAAATATATACAGTCCTACAATTTAACAACGAAAAACCAAACAACTCAGTTTTAAAATTGGCAAAGGACTTGGTTAGATGCTATCCAGAGAAGATGCATAGATGGCCTGTAAGCACAGGAAAAGATGCTCAACATCATGAATCATTCAGTTCAGTTTGGTTCAGTCGCTCAGTCGTGTCCCACTCTTTGCGACCCCATGAACCACAACATACCAGGCCTCCCTGTCCATCACCAACTCCCGGAGTCCATCCAAACCCATGTCCATTGAGTCAGTGATGCCATCCAACCATCTCATCCTCTGTCGTTCCCTTCTCCTCCTGCCCTCAATCTTTCCCAGCATCAGGGTCTTTTCAAATGAGTCAGCTCTTCGCATCAGGTGGCCAAAGTATTGGAGCTTCAGCTTGAACATCACTCAGGACTGATCTCCTTTAGGATGGACTGGCTGGATCTCCTTGCAGTCCAAGGGACTCTCAAAAGTCTTCTCCAACACCACAGTTCAAAAGCATCAATTCTTCGATGCTCAGCTTTCTTTATAGTCCAACTCTCACATCCATACATGACCACTGGAAAAACCATAGCCTTGACTAGATGGACCTTTGTTGGCAAAGTAATGTCTGTGCTTTTTAATATCCAGTCTAGGTTGGTCATAACTTTCCTTCCAAGGAATAAGTGTCTTTTAATTTCATGGCTGCAATCACCATCTGCACTGATTTTTGGAGCCCCCCCAAATAAAGTCAGCTACTGTTTCCCCATCTATTTGCCATGTAGTGATGGGACCAGATGCCATGATCTTAGTTTTCTGAATGTTGAGCTTTAAGCCAACTTTTTTACTCTCTTTCACTTTCATCAAGAGGCTTTTTAGTTCCTCTTCACTTTTTGCCATAAGGGTGGTGTCATCTGCATATCTGAGGTTATTGATATTTCTCCCGGCAATCTTGATTCCAGCTTGTGCTTCTTCCAGCCCAGCGTTTCTCATGATGTACTCTGTATATAAGTTAAATAAGCAGGGTGACAATATACAGCCTTGACATACTCCTTTCCCTATTTGGAACCAGTCTGTTGTTCCGTGTCCAGTTCTAACTGTTGCTTCCAGACCTGCATATAGGTTTCTCAAGAGACAGGTCAGGTGGTCTGGTATTTCTGTCTCTTTCAGAACTTTGCACAGTTTATTGTAATCCACACAGTCAAAGGCTTTGGCAGAGTCAATAAAGCAGAAATAGATGTTTTTCTGGAACTCTCTTGCTTTTTCAATGGTCCGTTAGTTGTTGACAATTTGATCTCTGGTTCCTCTGCCTTTTCTAAAACCAGCTTGAACATCTGGAACTTCACTGTTTACATATTGCTGAAGCCTGGCTTGGAGAATTTTGAGCATTATTTTGCTATCATGTGAGATGAGTGCAATTGTGCAGCAGTTTGAGCATTCTTTGGCATTGCCTTTCTTTGGGATTGGAATGAAAACTGACCTTTTCCAGTCCTGTGGCCACTGCTGAGTTTTCCAAACTTGCTGGCATATTGAATGCAACACTTCCACAGCTTCATCTTTTAGGATTGGAGATAGCTCAACTAGAATTCCATCACCTCCACTAGCTTTGTTCATGGTGATGCTTCCTAAGGCCCACTTGACTTTGCATTCCAGGATGTCTGGCTCTAGGTGACTGATCACCCCATTGTTGTTATCTGGGTCCTGAAGATATTTTTTGTATAGTTCTGTGTATCCTTGCTACCTCTGCTTAATATCTTCTGCTTCTTTTAGGTCCATGCCATTTCTGTCCTTTATTGAGCCCATCTTTGCATGAAATGTTCCCTTGGTACCTCTCATTCTCTTGAAGAGGTCTCTAGTCTTTCCCATTCTCTTGTTTTCCTCTATTTCTTTGCATTGACCACTGAGAAAGGCTTTCTTATCTCTCCTGGCTATTCTTTGGAACTCTGCATTCAAATGGGTATAACTTTCCTTTTCTCCTTTGCTTTTCGCTTCTCTTCTTTTCACAGCTGTTTGTAAGACCTCCTCAGACACCATTTTGCTTTTTTGCATTTCTTTTTCTTGGGGATATTCTTGATCCCTGTCTCCTGTACAATGTCACAAACTTCCATCCATAGTTCATCAGGCACTCTATCAGATCTGGTTCCTTAAATGTATTTCTCACTTCCACTGTATAATTGTAAGGGATTTGATTTAGGTCATACCTGAATGGTCTAGTGGTTTCCCCTACATTCTTCAATTTAAGTCTGAATTTGGCAATAAGGAGTTCATGATGTGAGCCACAGTCAGCTCCCGGTCTTGTTTTTGCTGACTTCTCCATCTTTGGTTGGAAAGAATATAATCAATCTGATTTCGGTGTTAGCCATCTGGTGATTTCCATGTGTAGAGTCTTCTCTTGTGTTGTTGGAAGAGGGTGTTTGCTATGACCAGTGTGTTCTCTTGGCAAAACTGTATTAGCATTTGTCCTGCTTCATTCTTTACTCCAAGGTCAAATTTGCCTGTTACTCTAGGTGTTTCTTGACTTCCTACTTTTGCATTCCAGTTCCCTGTAATGAAAAAGACGTCTTTTTTGGGTGTTAGTTCTAAAAGGTCTTCATAGAACTGTTCGATTTCAGCTTCTTCAGCATTACTGGTTGGGGCATAGTCTTGCATTACCATGATACTGAATGATTTGCCTTGGAAACGAACAGAGATCATTCTGTCATTTTTGAGATTGCATCCAAGTACTGCATTTTGGACTCTTTTGTTGACTATGATGGCTACTCCATTGCTTCTAAGGGATTCTTTTCCACAGTACTAGATACAATGGTCATCTGAGTTAAATTCACCCAGTCCAGTCCATTTTAGTTTGCTGATTCCTAGAATGTCGACATTCACTCTTGCCATCTCCTGTTTAACCACTTCCAGTTTGCCTTGGTTCACGGACCTAATATTCCAGGTTCCTATGCTATATTGCTATTTAGTAGCATTGCTTCCATTACCAGTCACATCTACAACTGGGCATTGTTTTTGCTTTGGCTCCATCCCTTCATTCTTTCTGGAGTTATTTCTCCACTGATCTCCCGTAGCATATTGGGAGTACCGACCTGGGGAGTTTATCTTTCAGTGTCCTATCTTTTTGCCTTTTCATACTGTTCATGGGGTTCTCAAGGCAAAAATACTGAAGTGGTTTGCCATTCCCTTCTCCAGTGGACCACATTTTGTCAGAAGTTTCCACCAAGACATGTCCATCTTGGGTGGCCTCAAGCTTGTACATTTGGAGGTTCTCGGTTCACATACTGTTCTTGGTTCATGTAGTGTTGAAGGCTGGCTTGAAGCCTTTTGAGCTTTACCTTTGTGGCATGTGAATTGAGCACAGTTGTATGGGGGTGTGAGCGTTCCTTGGCATTGCCTTCCTTTGGGATTGTTTCTGTTTCATAGATAGATTCATTTGTGTCATATTGTAGATTCCACGTATAAGTAATATCATGTGGTCCTTGTCTTTCTGGCTGACTTCACTGAATATAATAATCTCTAGGTCCATCCAATTGCTGCAACTGGCATTATTTTGTTCCTTCTGATGGTTGAGTAGTCTTCTATGGTGTATATATATATACCACAACTTTCTTATCCATTCATCTGCTGATAGATATTTAGGTTGTAAGAAACTCCATGAGTTTTAAATTATTTTTTTCTATAATTTGAAAAAAGTGCTGATTTGGACTTTGACTGTTGATGGTTTTTAGATGCGTCCTTTCAGCATCCTTTCATTTTTGGTTCAGGATTTGGTCACCTTGTGTCTGTACAAACGTGTTCTTCTCTTAGTTGACCCGTGTCTGTGCCCCTCTGGGGTTCCCCATGACAGTTTCTGAGGACTCTCCTCCCAGGCGTCTGACTTTGCTTCATGCTTCTCTTGGTTGGGCTTGTTGGTGTTTGACATGATAAAACTCGAAAGCCTAATCTTCAGCCATTTATGACACTTAGGTCTCAGTTTTCTTGTAGAGTTCCATCTAATTCTTATGTGAAAGAATATATTAATAAAGTACTTGGGGACTGCAGAGTTATTTTGGGGCATCTATACTAAAAAATCTCTTATATAATTTTAATGTTCCACTAGTTTGGCTATCAATGTGAATGTTGAAATCTATATATGTATGTGTATATATATATATATATATATATATATGCCTCTATATAAGTGCCATACATATATTTGTACATATGCCTATAAGGTAATCATTTAGTCTTGTCTGGCTCTTTGCGACCCCATGGAATACACCCCATCAAGCTCCCTGTCCATGGAATTCTCTAGGCAAGAATACTGGAGTGGGTAGCCATTCCCTTCTACAGGACATCTTCTTGACCCAGGAATTATCGCTGAGTCTCCTGCATTGCCAACAGATTCTTTACCATCTGAGCCTCCAGGCAAGCCCATGTATGCCTCTGGGTGTACATATATCTGTTTTGTCCGGGAAGAATACTTTTAATTTGGGTGTTGTATGAAAGATGAGCACTACTTTTATCCCAGATTATTTTGTATTATAACAATAGCCATTTTGCTTGATACCTTTTTGTCCTGTGTTTTTGAGACAAAGGCATTAAGCGTGCATAGAAGTGGCTTCGGCCTGACTTTCAACTTCGTCATATGGCCTCTCTTGGTTTTATACGTCTAATGTGAAAAATGTATGTGATCACCTCCCATTTTTTATTTCTTTGTAAGTGCTTTCTCTTAATTTAATGGGAGAAAAAGTGGGATGTAAAGGTGTGCTTTAAAAAGTTGCTGTCCATGATGATGGAGTCATTCAGAAAAGAAGACATCATCATAGAATAATAATACAAGTAAAACTTAGATGGCTTTTTTCCCATTAAAAAACTGGTATATATTATTTTAGGCTGTAGAGAATTACATCATATAATTTTGAATGGTTTTCAGAAAACAGGGAAATTAGACTAGTTAATACTCAATGATGTAAGCTATGACAGGAACATAGTTGCTTACAGTATAATATAGTATTTGCTTAGTGAAACCTAAGATGAGAATAAAATTTCCTATAAAAATTCCATAAAAGAGGATGTTACAGTGAAATGAAGCCTTTAGAATGAAAACAAAAATCTTGCGTATGTGGGAACTAGCTAAGTTTTTAAGGGTTGTATGATCCCAGTGAAGCTGTGATGAAAAGGAAGGTAGTTCGCAGCATATGCAGCTTCTGGAAGCTCTAGACAAATGGGAAAAGCAGAATGCAAAGCTGCAGAGGGGACCCCAGGGAAGATCGAATTCCGACAACGCTCAGGCTGCGCCTTCTCCAGAGTGGTTTTAGAACACTTCTTGCTTCATTAAGGTTTGTTCCTTGGAGTCTTTTAACAGAGGAAATCCACTGCAGCTTTTGTTTCACGAAAGGGTTAAATACCAGGAAAACAGAGGCAGCTTATCCCAGGTTGATGTATCACACAGCCGCTTTTGTGCTCAAACAACTATGTCATTCTGAAGGAGTGCTTTGTTCTCCAGTGGAGAGCTGGGCTCTTCAAAGGCTGGATTCATTCTCCCGGATTACTCACTGTTTACTCTCTCTGCTAATGGCAGGCTTTGCTTGACAACATGCCCTTTCTTGTTGGGAGACTTGGCAAACTCAGAAACACTGGCTTTTATTTCTTCAAAATGTCTGAAGTTTGTGGATGCAAAGCATTTTTTGAACTTCAGAGATTTGTTTTTGTCTACACTGTTATGCACACCTGTTTAGTAATCTTGAAGTTAGCAGACTCTTCAAACAACATGTTTGTGAATAAAAAGTGTTATTTTTTTAGAGGTGATGTCGTTTACCTGTATTGTTGTCAGTTGATTCATTGTTTGTATAATCAATGTGAGATACCTTTCTAGTGATCATATTGGTGGCAATGTGAAAAGCATTAAAGAATTTCCAAATAGTTCCCAGGAAATACATAGGTAGGCACATTTCAAGGTTATGAACACTTTGAAAGTGCAGTGAAGCAGTGAGTAGATTTCTTTGGAGGTCTGCTTTCTTAATAGATAAAGAATCCTGATTGCTGTCTCCCTCCCTGAAATTAGTGGTATGTTTCCCTCCTGTAAGCTGTTTTCTCACTGTGTTCAGAATAACTACATCTCAGCCTCCCATCCTACCTCTGAAAGCCCCTTCTGCAGACCCCAGAGGGTTATTTTGAGGGAGAGAGGATGCCCTTGGAGGTTGGAATGAGAGCCTTTCCTTAGAAGCTGAGAAACGGGTCTTAGAGATTCGGGGGTTGGTGCTGCTCTTTCTGATGGCTTTACTTTACAGTTTCCAGATTCGTTTCTACATTCTTTAAATGATTTTGAGAGGAAAGTTTCCTGACTGCCTTCTGGCCTTAAGTTTTTAGCTACAGTGTTTTACACTTAGTATTCAAGGAGTATTTGGGAAGTCTTATAAAATCCTTTGTCAATAGAGCCAGCTTTAAGTAATCTCTGTGGTTTATAGCATCATGTGTGTGTGTGTGAGATGTATGTTTGTGAAGATATAAGCTGGTGCTTATTTTAGTCTTTTATGATTCCGTGTAATAACCGATCTACTTACCTTATCTGTAGATATATATTGAGTGTCTACAATATATATGCCACTGTTTATCTCAATAGAAGGATAAAATACAAAAGTCTGTTAAAACCACGTGGCTCTTTGTATCTTGGAATTGGCTGGTTGGGAGAAAAGAGATGCACCTGTACTTTGAACAGTAAATTTGGAGGGCACAGAAGTATATGATCCTTCCAGGTGCCAGATTAATTGGCACAGGCTCAGGAGTAGGACTTGCCGGCGTCTCAGATGGCGTCTCAGAATCCACCTGCTGTGCAGGAGATGTGGGTTCAATGCATGGGTCGGGAAGATCCCTTGGAGGAGGGCATGGCAACCCACTCCAGTATTCTTGCCTGGAGAATCCCATGGATGGGGGAGCCTGGCGGGCTACAGTCCATAGGGTTGCAAAGAGTTGGACACGACCCGGCACCTCAGCACCCTGGAGTTCACGGAACAAAGGGGGACATGAGGGCGGGGAAGGTAAGTGAGTGCCCCGGAGGAGGTGGGGCTGCGTGTCTGCTCCCAGGGTGGGGAGACCTGTGCAGGGCGCTGCGACCGGAGAGGGTGTTCTGCGTGGCGGCACCCTGGGCCTGATCTCTTTGGGAGGAACACTGAGAAGTTGCCAGTTGGATTAGAAGGATACTGTGGAGGTTAGTGCAGCTTAAATAGATTGAATACAACAGATACTCATACATGTTCTGATCAGGGGCAATTTGTGGATTTTGCTCAGGTTTTATACATGAAAGTTGTTACATTTTTCTACATTTGCTTTTGGCTCACAAAAGTTTCTGAGAGAAGTGAGTGTTGACTGAAAAACTGAACAATCTAAAAGGTGAGAGTTACATTTGGTGAACAAAATTGAGGCATTAATCCTAGGACACAGCCTCTCAGACAGCTCTGAGGGACGGCTCTGAAGAGGCCAGGGGAGGCCAGGATGTATGGGGGCTTTGCGACAGAGACTACCTGATTAATTAATTAGAGAAAACAAGATCTCTTAAGTTAATGAATCGAGTGCTTTTCTGTGTATGGGAAGGTGTGGGCCTCTGAGCTCCTGGAGCTCCGTTCTTTGATCTGTGCCTCAGCTGCCCGGGGCCAGGATCCTGTGCTTTCTCACACTGAGACGAGTTTGATGGTTTGATGGTTTTGGGCTGGTGGTTGGATGTATTTACACCCTGAGTTCCCTCAGGGCTCATGGTCCGGGGAGCTATAATGTGATGGCTGGGTGACTGCAGCATCCTTTGTTTACTAATACAATAGGAGGCACTCTTAGTTCACGGGAGCAGTGTTAAAGATTGGATGAAAAACTCTGTATTTCAACACACACTTAGTATTAAGATTTGCAGGAGTTGTTATGTCAATAAGTACACATGTAAATTTCATATTGAATTGGCAAGTGAGAAACACCATTAATACAGCGTATGTTTTTCCTAGGCCGGACCTGATAGACATGAATACTGTTGCTGTTCAAAGCAACCTTGCAAATTTAGAGCACGCTTTCTATGTAGCAGAAAAAATTGGTGTTATAAGACTTCTGGATCCTGAAGGTGAGTGATTGTCTTGACCAGATGCTGACGGGCTGGAAAGTCTGATCTAAAAGAATTGATCAGCATTTTGAAATAATTCATGTTGCTGCTTTTAGATGTTGATGTCTCCTCACCTGATGAAAAGTCAGTAATAACTTATGTATCATCTCTCTATGACGCATTTCCCAAAGTCCCTGAAGGTGGCGAAGGCATCGGGGCAAATGTGAGTATTGATTTTTCCATTCTGAAGTTGATAACTCAGAATTGACTGAATTCTCTGAGAGTGCTTTTTGCAGTCATATTTTTTGTTAATATGACTTAAAAGAAATTGAAGTGTAGCAGATTTACAATGTTCTATTAATTTATGCTGTATAACAAAGTGATTCAGTTATCCATACATTTACATTCTTTTTTTTAATATTCTTTTTCATTATGGTTTATCATAGGGTATTGAATATAGTTCTGCTCATCCCAGCCTCCTCCTCCCAGCCTCCCCCAAGCTTCTACTCCTTGGCACCCGTTGATCTGTTCTCTGTGTCCGTGATTCTGTTTGTTTCATAGATAAGTTCATTTGTGTCATATTTTAGATTATGATACCATTCATATTGTATGGTATTTGTCTTTCTCGGTCTTACTTCACTTAGTATGATATCCTCTAGGTCTATTCATGTTGCTACACATGGCATTATTTCATTATTTTATATGGTCAAGTAATATTCCATTGTATATGTGTACCATATCTTCTTTTTTTAAAAACCTTTTTACTTTGTCTTTAGTCTCACATGAACAGCAGCAGGATTCAGCCATATATATATACATGTATCCATTCTTCCCCAGACTCCCCTCCCATCCAGGCTGCCACATAACATTGAGCAGAGTTCCATGTGCTATATAGTAGGTCCTTGTTGGTTATCCATTTTAAATACAGCAGTATGTACCTGTCCATCCCAGACTCCTTAATTATCCCTTTCCCCATCCTCCCCCACCAGCAATCCTAAGTTCATCCTCTAAGTCCGTGAGTTTCTTTGTTTTGTAAGTACGTTCCTTTGTATCATTTCTTTTTAGACTCCACATATACGGGATGCCATGCGATATTTCTCCTTCTCTGTCTGACTTGCTTCCCTCAGTGTGACAGTCTCAGGTCCATCCATGTTGCTGTAAATGGCATTATTTCATTCTTTTTAATGGCCAAGTAGTATTCCTTTGTATATATGCACCACATTTTCTTTAGCTGCTCACCTGCTCATCAGCATTTAGGTTGTTTCCATGTCGGGGCCATTGTGAATAGTGCAGCTGTGAACAGACGTGCATGTGCCTTTTTGAATTAGAGTCCTGTCTGGGTATATGCCCAGAGTAGGATTGCGGGATCATATGGTAATTATATTTTTAGTTTTCTGAAGAGCCTCCATACTGTTCTCCATGGTGGCTGTAACATCCCCACCAACAGTCTAAAAGGGTTCCCTTCTCTCTGCACCCTCTCCAGCATTTATTGTTGACTTTTTAGTGATGTCTATTCTGATCAATGTGAATTGATAACCTCATTATGGTTTTGATTTGCATTTCTCTGATAATTAGTGATGTTGAGCATCTTTTCATGTGCCTGTTGACCATGTGTATGGTCTCTTTGGAGAAACGTTTATTTAGATCTTCTGCCTACTTTTCAATTCAGTTGTTTTTGTGTTGTCAAGTTGTGTGGGTTTACAGTTTTTAAATGTCAAATATTTTTTAATGGATTTGAGTTAATAGGCTACTCAGTAAATTGGTACTATATGTATTTTAATGGTACCATTCCACCATTCAAGTATAACTCAGAAACATTTCATTTCGTAAAGTAGGCTATTCAGAGTTGCATGTCATTTTATAAACAAAAGCTAGAAACACTCAATTTAGAGATTTTTTTTCTTTTTTAATGTGCTGCTGTTTGACAGCCACCCAGTTTGCTATCCTTCTCTCTGTAGAGACGGTCTCACTTCCGAAATCACTTTCAAGTTTATAGACTTATGCGATCCAAGGAAGTAAGGTCGCTGTGTTGTGTTCTGATTTGAAGGTGAGGCCCAGAGGAGGGTGACTGGATTTTGCCAGACTAACAGGGCTTCTCTGTAGCAGGGCAGGATCTCTGACACGTTGCTCTGGGTTCTTGGTTTAGTCCCGTGCTCACGGAAGCCTGCAGTGTATTCGCCGTGCGTGTTGTGCTGGCCCTGCTGACGAGCACTGTGCTGCTCTTGAGGACAGAACCCCCGCCCCACATGTGCTGTGCTCGTGGGGGACCCCCTCGCCCTGGCCCCTCCGCTGCCGCCTTTGTTCTTTCTCACCTTGAAGATTCGGGAGCTCTCCCTTCGGTCTCTTGTGTCGCCTCCGGGTGCTCTGGTTTAGGCTTGCTCCTGTTCTCTCCTCTGTGCTCTGTCCTGAAGGCTGGTCCCCGAGCAGCTTGCTGCCGAGCTCACCCTCCGCTCCGCCGTCCGCTGTGACTCAGGCTGGAGCTGCCCGAGAACGTGCCTGTGGCCGTTCTGCGCTCCTCCCCACAGCCTGCACGCAGCTCCTCACTCCACCGCTTCACCGGGCTGAGGCTGTGAGCTTGCTTGTGGCCTTGCCGGCTCCCCTGATTTTCTGCTACCATCATCTCTGCACACTGTCGGCACGTTGGCTTGGAAACCTCCCACGGTGTCATGTAGCTTGCAAGGCTCAGCCCGGTCTGGGTGTTCTGACCTCCACGGCTCTGCATGTGTCAGCTCTTCCCAGCATCAGTCCCCACGTGAGCTGGTGGTGGTAGCTGGGGCGTTCCAGTCTCAGAATCCGTGCCCCCGTCCCATGCGTCGTCTGTCTGTCCCTCCCGCCGCCCACTCACAGCTCCTGCTCACTGTGTTTCTAGGCACATCTGTGCTCACCTGACTTTTTATCTTGATGCCTCGCATAAACTACCCGCTTTTGTTATTTCAACACTTCTTCAGTACTGCTTTTCATTTTGCATAACTGTTCATATTATGACTCTCTCTTGCCTCCTCGTCTAGACAGAAAACGCTTTGATAGAAGGGATCATCTCTTAAAGTATTATATTTTTATTACAGTGCTTATAGCACAGTGCTTTGAACATCTCAAATGCTTAATTGGAGAAAACAGTTGACAGCTTCCAGTCTCCTTCATTTAAAAACAAAAGTTTGCTTAAGGAATATTGAATCATTCCCACCATGTTCGTTTCCTGTAGGTTTCATTCCTGTCAAGTTTCCTATGTATTACGTAGTTCGCTGAGTTTCAGATATAAGGTAGACTTAGAAGGGCTGGCAGGGAAGGTAGCTCACCTGGCTTTTGCAGGCCATTACTCCCTTTCTTGACTTCCTGGGAAACACTCCAAATTGGTCATGGCGTTTTTTTTCTGCTACATTTCAATGCAGCCTCAGAAGCCTTCTTAACATGGTATTTCAATCAGCCTGGATCCTTGGATCAGAGTTGGCATTCCTTAGGCGAGTCTTACTGGTCAAATGTTGATAGCATGTTTTTAGAGCTGTTTAAGTGGACAGAATTGAGACTGGGAGGGAATGAAGAAAACCTTGAACTGGTCCTCTCTGTCAGGCTTAAAGACCCGCAGATCCACACAGTGATCTCTGACCAGACTGTGTTAGACATGAATGTTGCCATCTGCAGATACAGACCTTTTCTGCCATCTTCTCCTTGCAGGATGTTGAAGTCAAGTGGATTGAATACCAGAATATGGTCAACTACCTCGTCCAGTGGATCAGACACCACGTGGCCACTATGTCGGAGAGAACGTTTCCTAATAATCCTGTAGAACTCAAGGTCTGTGTCCCTACAGAAGTTAAGTAGGGTTAAGTTTATTACTAAACTTAAAAAAAATGCTGAAATGGGTCTATCATTTCAGAAACTGAAGAAAAATTACCCTTGGCAAGGTACCAATCAGCAGGCAAATTATTTATTTATTCATCTTCTATTATAGAGAGGAAACGGAAGTCGACACTAATAGTTAAAACATCAGAGCAACAGCATCTTAAATTTATAGTCCCTTCACTTTGCATTGTTGAGAGTTAATATGGGAGGGTCTCTGGAAGTGACATTGCGGTGTTATTTTTGGAACCTGGGAGACACCTGGAGCTAGCAGGTGGCCGGGGTAGGAGCTGTGTGGGAAGCTTGTGCAATACAAGGGTGGCCGGGCGTGTGCCTATGGTCACATCCCGTTAAAAACTGCCTCAGAGGCTTCTGTGGTACAAGATGTAGATTCAGTATTTCACCACGAATTCGAAAGGACATACCCGACTCCAGGGGTAAATGAGTTCCTGGTTTAATAGAACAGGTGCTGCTACCTAAGAAACTGCGTCCATCTCTTTGTCATCGACATCACAGAGGTATTAAAAGATGGGGTAGGTGTATAAACATTGAAAATAAGTTGACTCTTTTTGTACCTTGGGATGTGTCATAGCAAAGTAGTATACTTTGTTTCAAGAAATAGCTCATGTAGATATGAACAACAAGGTCTAATTCCTTGAACTGTAGACATTGTTTTCCTGATTGGAATTGCAAGAATGGTTCTAATGCAGGAGGGGCCCATGCGCCTGTACACAGCGTCTGAGGAACAGCTTTTACTCATGCCGGCACAGGGAATTTGTCCTTTTGGCACCAGGCTCCTTGGCGCGTGTCCACGTGGTGCTCCTTCAGGTCCTTCTGAAGCGGTTTTGTGTGATGTCTCCCAGGGTGGATGGTAACCTCTCCCGACAGGAAAACATTCCTCCCCGTTCCGTGACCACATCTACTGTGAACAGCGTCAGCACACGATGACATTCTGTGCTCACTCACCGATGGACATCCTGAAATGCTGCACTTTGGGTTTAGCCAACTTGTAGATTTCAAGTTCCACTTATTTCCACATGGATTCATTGTCCAGACATTTGAGTAAATTCATGCTGGCTTCTGATTAGTGCAGATGCTTAAATTATTGAAGAAGTTTGACTACACAGATTACTTGCTGGTGCCTGGGATAAGACATGATATAGGAAAGAAATAAATCATGGGGAAATACCAAATATTGGGTTTGCCAAAGAGTTTATTTGGGTTTTTCCATAAGATATTACAGAAAAACCCAAAGGAACATTTTGGCCAACTGAATAATTTTCTTAACCAGCAAAGCATTAAATGGACTCCTTCAGAGAAATGTCTCTTCTCCAATATTTGCATGGACTTGTTTTAAAGCAGCATGAATTAGGATGAAATAATCAGTGTACATTTACTAAATGTGGAGCTATTTTATCAACATAATTTTTATAAGCTCCTTGTTAATAAACATAATAAACATATATTTAAGAGAGTCCCAAATTAATATCTATAAATTGGATAGTAATTTAATTATATGACTCAAACTTTTATAATAATAGCAGGAACCAGTAACATCTTTTTTTACTGTAAGATCTGCTTAATTTGGCCAATGGGGCACTGAAAGCAAATTTTACTCCTGTCTGTCTGATGAGAATTCTGTTTTCAAGGATAGACCATGAAATAGAGAAGAATGCTTCCTACCCCATTTTATGAGAGTTGCATCAGATGATTTTTCCAAAAAGTAAAAGCTAAAGTACAGCATTTGCAAAGTGTATCTTTTAAAGGATGTGTCTTCTTATTTGGATGATGAGAGATCCTTAGTAGAGTTGTGGTTTCCTGGTGGTTCAGCTGGTAAAGAATCTGCTTGCATTGTGGAGACCCAGGTTAGATCCCTGGATCGGGAAGATCCCTTGGAGAAGGGAAAGGCTACCCACTCCAGTATCCTGGTCTGGAGAATCCCATGGACACAGGAGCCTGACAGGCTACAGTCCACGGGGTCACAAAGAGTCAGACACGACTGAGCAACTAACAGACACTGTTGTGGTTTTCACTATCCAGATGCCTGGGCAGCATATGTTGAATCGGGCTCACAGCCCTAATCACATCCTCTTCAGATCCCTTAGATCCTGTTTACCAACTGGCTGAGAACTGGCATCCTTGATTGTCTATTTTATGAAGGAATGCCTCCCCTGGTGGCACAGTGGTAAAGAATCTACCTGCCAATGCAGGAGATGCAAGAGATGCGAGTTTGATCTCTGGGTCAGGAAGATCCCCTGGAGAAGGAAATGGGAACCCACTCCAGTATTCTTGCCTGGAAAGTTCCATAGACAGAGGTGCTTGGTGGGCTACGGTCCATGAGGACCCAAAAAGTCGGACATGGCTGAGCACATATGCCACACCACCCAGGGCAGGTGACAGAATAGAAAGCATTTGAAGTCATGACATTACATGATGATGAAAACAGATTTTTGAAGTTCAGCTCTTCATTTATTTTCCCTTTCCTTTTAGGCACTTTACAATCAGTATTTACAGTTTAAAGAAACAGAAATTCCACCAAAGGAGACAGAAAAATCAAAAATTAAACGCTTATATAAATTATTAGAGGTAAGCAAAAATTTCCCTTTAATTGGCAAATGCCTCCTTTTTAAAAAACACTTTATTGGTGTAGTTGATTTATAATGTTGTGTCAATTTCTGCTGCATAGCATAGTGACTCAGTTATATACCTCAGTTGTATATATATTACTCTGCTGTACGGTAGGACCTTGTTGCTTGTCCATTCTCTATATAATACAGTTTGTACCTGCCAATCCCAAACTCAGTCCTTCCCTTCCCCCTTCTCCAGCCCCTCCCCGTTGTCAGCCACAAGTTGGTTCTCTGTGTCTGTGATTCCGTTTCGTCGATAAGCTTTCTTGTGTCATGTTTTAGAGTCCATCTGTAAGTGATATCATCTGATATCAAATGTAATCTTTATTAATAGTCTGTCTTGATTTAAGAAACAATTTTTAATGTCTTTGCTTCACATCAACTTTTTGTGCTGTTTTCTCTAGATTTGGATAGAGTTTGGACGCATCAAACTCCTTCAAGGCTATCACCCAAATGACATAGAAAAGGAGTGGGGAAAGCTCATCATTGCCATGCTGGAGAGGGAGAAGGCTCTCCGCCCCGAAGTCGAAAGGTTGGGGCGTTCTCTGCCCTGGGTGTCCAGTGGGGGGTCCGCTTCTGGTGCAGAAACAGCTTAAGCTTTGGAGACATGCCATCCCGGACCAATGTTAACCTTTTCCATTTGCTTGTTTGTGTGACCTTGGCTCAGTCTTTCTGATTCTCCATTTTCTTATCTAGAAACTCTTCCACGAGGTTTGAGGAAGGAATCAGGGAAGTAATGTTGGAGGGGGGCCAAGGTTGGCGTGTGCAGGTTGCATCTCACATGGCAGTTACAGACTTAACAGTCAGGGGGACCCGTGAGAATTTCTCCAGCTTTTAAGTCACCAGAAGCTCATCCATACACAACATAGGTTAACTGTGAGCTTACCTTGTTTCTTGGTATGTTTTGGGCTACGGCCCTCTCTCTGTGGGCAGTGAGGCAGCACCTGGAGGACACGTGGTGATCGCTGGTTCAGTCCCGCCCTGCCTGTGGGTCCGAAAGCATCCCTCAGCTTCCTCCTCTCTCTCCTGCCTCGCCAGGAGCCCCGGAAGGTCCCCTGGGTCCTCAGGAGGGGTTTGTTGGATGGTCTGTCTCTGTGGCCGTCCTTCCATTCCAGCCTGAGCTGTGCTGCGTGGGGCTCGTGGTCCGAGTTCCCGAGGCCGGCCTTCTGGTGTGGCCAGGGGCCAGGCCGCCCGCAGCCCCCTTGCCCTCTGCGAGCCACGCCAGCCACCTCTCAGGAGCGCTGGCCTGCCCGTTTCCCAGCCTCCGCGTCTGTGAGATCTCAGTACTGTCTGTTCCTGCGGCTGGATCGTCTGGTTCCTCCTCTCCTTACTCCTCATCTTCCTCAGACCTCAGCTCCAGTATGATTTCCTCCAGGAACTTTCCGAAGTCTGCCAGGCTGGTTCAGGTGTTCCGTGTTGACCCTCCCGTTACATGTGGTCCTCCTTCATAGACTCATCTCGGTTGTAATTTATACATTTCTCTGCGATTGCTTGAATGAGGACTGCCAGTTCCACACAGTGAGCTCTAGTAACATGCCGACAGATTCCTGTGTTTGTGGTTCCTTGTTCTGCCCACAACACCGGCTCTGCTACCCGGAGGCCCTCAATATACTGGTGTTCTCTGCACCCACTCATAACTTCCACGTGGAAGAAGTGTGAGCTTGATTCATTGAAGATCCCAAGGCAGGTCTGGTTTGTCAGGCCTTTATGACATCATTTATGACACGCTTGTTAAAGCAGAGTATTCTGTCTGCATAACTGGATCCTTTTGAACCAGAACAAGTGTGAAATACCCAGGATGGACCTTTTAGGGAGGAGATAATTCTGGGTGGTTCAAATGAAATGCTCAGCTTCTAATCTGATGAAAGGATAGAAAAGGTGCCAGAGAAAGAAAGGGGCAGAGTTGATTTTAGTCGTCAGAATAGCAGCTGGATTTTAATTTATGTAAATAAAAGAATGCTATGGTTAATAAGAGTTCAAGGTCTAGGAGCCAAGTCAGTCCTGGATGAATTATTAGCTCAGTGTTCATGTCATGTAACCTTAGATTCACTATCCTCTCTAAACTTCAGTTTCCTCATTTGTAAATAGGATATAATAGTAGGAACCACATTTGGTGGTTCTGAGTATGTCTATAAAATGATTAGTTAATTTCCTGGCACCTAACAATTGCTTCAGAAATGTTAGATGCTGGCTATTATTACTTTGTGCTCTTCTGTTTACTGACTATATTTGACATGGCTCTCTCAAATTCCCTTCTAAAAAGGACAGTGTCTACCTCTAGTTGGGGAAGCAGCAGTTTGGCTTTGCAGTGTTGGGGATAGGAAAATATTTAGCATGGCTGATTCAATGCCTTCATTTTTCTTGAAGCAACAAGTTTTTTTGGCATTAAGTCTGTATTGCAAAATAATAGCTCTGTGGCATGGGAGTGTGTAAAAGGCAAATGAGAAAGAGCCAGTGATCTTAGGCCAGGTAATAACCTGTAGAAAGGAAAAAACAAGCACAGACAAATTAAATCTCCAGGCATCACACTGATACTCTTCTTAGTACTTTGGCTTTTAAAAGTAAAAAGCAACTTTAGTGAGAGTAGACCTAACATTCCTGGGAGCGGTTCCTGTGGGGGAGAAAAGGTAACTGGACACTTTTCCAGTTAGTGTAACCTAATCAACAAACGCTGTGGTGGTTAAAAAGGAAAGATGCTTTGCTTCTTGTCAAATTTGTTTGCGTGTAGGTGTTTGTACATACCGGTTTTTTAACCCGGTGTTGTTCAATACAGAGCTGGTTTTTCCAAAATGCTAGGATGAGGCTCTGATTGGCTATCTGTGTTCTTTTAGCTGATGATTGGTATTGCCAGTGACCTGATTGTACTTGGGCTTCGGTGAAACATCAGAGTTGTTTTTGAGGTGGTGGCAAGTGAATGACTCTTGGTGAAAATATTTGGCAAGTCTTGTCCAGTGACGCCCCATCAGCCTGCCTTGTCCGTACATGTAGGGCTTTAGTGTAAGTTACAAAAGGCAGACCTTAGCTAGCAAACCCATGGCTCTAGGCGGGATTCTTTTGAATAGTTATCACTGTATTATTTGCTGCGTATTGAATATGCATGTTGGGGCATATTTAAGGAGCCATTAAAAGCTGTAACAGCCAGTTGCCTCTCTTCACCATTAGAAGTAGCACTTTCTGTAGACTGTGTGCTTTCTAGTCTCCTTTTAATGGTGGAAGAAAAAACATCATTGCAAGGATAGAAATGCACAGCAGTAGTTACAGTTACCGGAGCAGTGATTCTGTGTTTAGTAACACGACCAGCACTCGAACTAGTCTTGACTCAAATGAGAATTTCCTCTCAGTTCATTGTGGTCCAACCCTGATCAACTCCTGTATTAGCTTTGGCAATGAATCCTTTGATGGACACAGGTATGGAGTCCTTGGTGTGGGATTGTGGTTTTTCTTTTGGTGGGCCGTGTTTTTCAGGGGTGGCTAGCTCTCTGACTCCGGAAGGAGAGACTTTATTTTATTTTGTTTCTTCTTTCAGGTTGGAGATGTTGCAGCAAATTGCTAACCGAGTTCAGAGGGGCAGTGTCGTCTGTGAAGACAAACTGTTGCTTGCCCGAAATGCTCTCCAGTCTGTAAGTTTATTTCAGGAGCTGCTGGAATTGCTGTAGAGGGGTCGGTACATTCAGATGAAATAAAATCTTGTATGCTTCCCTGGTGGTCAGATGGTAAAGAATCTCCCTGCAATGTAGGAGACAGGAGTTTGATCCCTGAGTTGGGAAGATCTCCTGGAGAAGGGAATGGCTCCCCACTCCAGTATTCTTGCCTGGAGAATTCCTTGGATAGAGGAGCCTGGTGGGCTACAGTCCATGGGGTCGCAAAGAGTCGGACACGACGAAGCGACTAACACTTTCATGGCATGCGGGGTCTAGTTCCCTGACCAACAGATCCAACCCATGTCCCCTACAGTGGACACGCTGAGTCCTAAATGCTGGACCACCAGGGAAGTCCCTGAGGCTAGTTTTGAAGCTTGTTTAATTAATTAACTAATGTAGAGTTAATATTGAATTGTTTTAAAATACAGGATTCTAAAAGGTTGGAATCCGGGCTGCAGTTTCAGAATGAAGCAGAAATTGCCGGATATATCCTTGAATGTGAGAACCTCCTACGCCAGCATGTAATTGACGTACAGATTCTTATTGATGGGAAGTACTACCAGGCAGACCAGCTGGTGCAGAGGTGAGGGTGCCTCTTATTCCGCCTGTCCTTCTCTGCAACTGTTCCACGGCCCCACGTCGAGAATGTAGAGTGTGATGAGTTTGTGAAATATTTCTTAAAGTCTTTTTTGTTGAAAATGTGTCACATTAATTGTGTCATATTTCGGTGTGTTTAGTAGGTTTTGTTCTTCAAAGATAAATAATAGAAAAAAATTTTATGATACATATAATATCTAACACTGTAGTAGCTAACCTACAGTTGAAATATTCATATGTGATGTTTGAAAAAGGGACAATAATGAGGAAATTATCTTTTAAGTCAACTTTTCAGTTTTGTGTTTATCTTATGAAAGTGCTCATAACAAAATATTGGGAAAATACGTATATAAAAATTTGTGTCTCTGAGAAGTGGATTTGGGGATAGGAATGGAGTATTTCTGGTTGTATATAATATATATTATGTAAATATCTAGATATATATATATGGCAAAAACTATGAATGATGCTTCAAATGAGTAATTTTGCTTTTAGAAATCTATAGTAGTTCTAAATATAGAAAATATCTAAATAAACATAGGGAAAAAAGTGTCCATGTCAAAAATTTGGAATCCTGTGTGTCAAATAATAGGAGAATGAGCATATACTATGATAGTGTTGTAATTCCCTTCATTATAAATTACAGTTGTAAAGATCATATGATAATATAGAATACTTATAGTACAACCTCGAGTGAAAAAATTGTGATGTAAATTTTTATCAGTGTGACCATAATGACATTTTAAAATAGACTATTTATTTGAGCAGCTTAGGTTTATAAAAAATTGCGTGGACAGAGTTCCCAAACACCCCTTCAAAGCCTCTTCCCCTGTTACTAATATCTTGCACTAGTGTGATGCCTTTGTTATGTCTGATGAGCCAATATTGGTCATTTTGGTAACTAGAGTCCCTAGTTTTAGAGGTCAGCCTTTGTGAAAAGTACCTCTTACATTATAGCTTACGCATTTTGATTTTCTTTTTAGGGTTGCAAAACTGCGCGATGACATCATGGCCTTGCGGAACGAATGTTCCTCAGTGTACAGCAAAGGTCGCGTGCTGACTACGGAGCAGACGAAGCTCATGATATCAGGAATCTCTCAGAGTTTAAACTCGGGATTTGCACAGACCTTAAACCCCAGCGTGCACTCAGGGCTGACGCAGGGTCTCACACCTTCCCTGACCCCGTCTAGCGTGACCTCGGGCCTGTCGTCAGGGCTGACTTCCCGCCTGACCCCGTCTGCCACCCCTGCCTATACGCCTGGCTTCCCGTCAGGGTTAGTTCCAAATCTCGGCTCAGGAGGGGAGACAGGCCCCCTGCAGACTCTGAAGCTGATGCAGATCCGAAAGCCCCTTCTCAGGTCGTCTCTGCTGGACCAGAATTTAACGGAAGAGGAGATCAACATGAAATTTGTTCAGGACCTTTTAAATTGGGTGGATGAGATGCAGGTAAAAACATTTACTTTTACCTGAGTTTCAGGCCTTATTGCTACCAGTGTTTTTTTCCAAAACCTCATCTCTTCCCATTTAAAGGTGCAGCTGGACCGCACTGAGTGGGGATCAGATTTGCCAAGTGTTGAAAGCCAGTTAGAAAATCATAAAAATGTCCACCGAGCTATTGAAGAGTTTGAATCTAGCCTTAAAGAAGCTAAACTCAGTGAGGTATGTGAATTTAAAGTCTGTATGTATTTCATCCCAGCTTCTGCTTTGCTCTTTCTGTTAAGATCCTGTTATCACAGGGTAAAAGATACATTGCCAGTGAATCAGAATTTCTTAAACTTCCTAACCTGCTGTCTTTTTATCCCATGTTATAGATCCAGATGACAGCACCTCTTAAACTAACTTATGCAGAAAAGTTACACAGATTAGAGAATCAGTATGCAAAACTCTTGGTAAGTTTTTTAACTTTCCCTTCCCTTTATCTCTATATGGCAAAGACATGATTCTTACCATGATTCTCCTTATAAAGAATACATCCAGGAATCAGGAGCGGCACCTGGACACACTCCACAATTTTGTAACTCGTGCAACGAATGAACTTATTTGGTTGAATGAAAAAGAAGAGGAGGAAGTTGCTTATGACTGGAGTGAAAGAAACACCAACATAACCAGGAAGAGAGATTACCACGCGGTGAGTGCAGCTTCTCTGGCCGAACGTTACACGTGCCTCTCAGGTTTGTCATTTCCTAACGTATTTATTTCAATTAGGAATTGATGAGAGAACTTGATCAAAAGGAAGAAACTATTAAGTCCGTTCAAGAGATAGCGGAGCAGCTGCTTCTGGAAAATCACCCGGCCCGGTTAACCATTGAGGTGAGTCAGAAAGTGTAATATGGATATTTGAATATTACCTTTCAGATTCTTTTATTGTTTGTGGATAAATAGAAAGATGCAAACTCTCAAACTTTTACTGCAACCTGGCTCAGAAATAACACTTCTGACAAATCATACTGATGCGCCCTCAGTTCTGTGTGAAGTGTATCACCCATTTGTGTCAACCCGTGTGGCCAAAGAGATGTGTGACAGTAACTCTGAGGGACCTTGACCTGTCAGGCTTTGGAGTTAGTTTCTTCCTGACCACGTGATGTTGCACAAGGATGTAGCCTTGCTGGGTCCCATTCACTTACCTAAAATGGGGGAAATTGTTCCTAACTGTAGAGTTGTGTGAGGAGGAGAAAAGTGTACTGTTACTGCTTAAACCAGTTCTTGATACATAGTAGATTCTCAAGAAGTCCTAGTTATGATTATTTCATTTACTAATTTTGTCCATGATCTGGTTCTGTGAGGAATGTCCTCAGGCTGTAACACCCATTTCAGACCCGGAAGGGGAGGGCTGACCTGGAGTTGAGGCTGCCCATGAGGTGCAGGTGGGGTGGGGGGTGTTTAATTTTTAGGCCTGATATCTGCTAGAGTTAGTGACTTCCTCAGTGTGCTGGGGGTTATGTAAGAGGGGGAGAAGTATCAAATGTGAACAGTTGTATATTTCCAGAGGAAGAAAAATGGAACTGCTTACAGTGGGATGTGCGGTTGAGGAAAGGGATCTGAGAATCTTTGTTCCCTAAAATAAGTTGTCATGGCACAGAAGATTCATGAAATTCTCAACCTCATCTGGAGGTCTGGGGAATGTTATAGTTGCCCTTCTTTCATGTGAAAATGTGGTTTTCATCCCCAGGAAATGCCACATAGAAATGTTAAGGTCCTAGAGGAGTGGTGGTGGGGGGGGGGTGGTGGGCACTAGGGAAAGGAAATTAGAATCATGACGGGTCTGGATATACTTTTATACTATGATCAACTAAATGTGGGTTATTCCTTTAAGTAGAGAAGTGACAGCTGCTAGGAAGTGCGATTATAGGTTGAGACTTTTGATAGGAATGGATGAAGTGGATGTGAACCTGATTACTTTTAGGTAGAGCTGTTAGTCTAATTAAGAGGCTGTGGAAGAATAAAATTAAGCCTTAGTCATCTTTATGGTTCTTCAGGCCCATCTAGTGTATTGTAGGCGACGGATAGTAGTTAATTATCAACACTATTTTGTATTTTATGAGGAAAAGAAGCTAATAATCTAACAATGCACGATGTGTATTTTATAGCCAATTTACTCTAAGTAGCTTAATTGGAGGGAGCACATAACATGATCAGGAAGTGTTGCCAGATTTCCACGGTTGCCTTGTACATTCCATCCAGAAAGCTGCCTGGACTGAGCTCTGCGGCCTGTTTCTCCAGGAGGGGCCGCCTTACGTAAGACAGGCGTCAGAGCAGCTGGGCCGCCCTCTTCTGGAAGCCAGGGAACTGCACCTTAAATAGGAAAGGGTGTTTCCTATTTCCCTGTGAGTAGGTGTCTTTCCTACATTACTTTTGCTTTCATGAAAGAGGCACCTTGTACTGAATAAAGATTCAAGTAAAAAGCATTTGAAATGAAACTTCCTAGTATTATCTTTGATATGATCCCATAATTACACTGATAAGGGATTGCATATAAGCTTTTCCACCCTCCCCAAACAGTCCCGATAAAACAGATAGATCAGCCCCACTCCTGCCAAGAGCTACAAGACTAGTTTTGGAAGCAAAGACCAAGAAAAAACTACACACCATGTACTTTGGTATCAGAAGGGGTGTTTTATTACACAGAAGTACAAAAATTCAGAAAACAGGACAGAGGAAAATGGAGTGAAGGGGGTGTGTCTGAGGATTCCACACAGGAAAGTGTTGGACCCCTTGCATCCATCATAAGTGTTACAGAAGTCTGTCTGAAAGAACAGCCCCCGAGTTAGCATTTTTCATGTATGTGACAAGAAAAACATGTCAGGAAACTGAAAATTTGAAAGAAATTGGACTGATTGAAAAATGTATGTTTAAACTTTTAGGATTGGCTTTGTGCAAGTGGGGATGTTTAGCTTAGCGGGACGTTTCATGTCCCTGATTCTCAAGCCTCTGTTGGAGGCATCTCATCACCCATGTAGACCATCGTCTTTAACCCTGAGAAGCCTGGGTGTGCCTTTCTGTGCAGACGGCAGCGGTGACTGTGTTTTCTCTGGCAGGCCTACCGCGCGGCCATGCAGACGCAGTGGAGCTGGATCCTGCAGCTCTGCCAGTGTGTGGAGCAGCACGTGAAGGAGAACGGCGCTTATTTTGAGGTATGGAGCAGCCGCTGTATCGGCGGGTGGTACTGCAGGTTCGGCTGAGTTACAGGAAACATTTCCGTGGTGTAATGTTGGGATGCGTGTATGTTACGGCTGGGGGGGAAGGAAACCAAATTGTCTTCATTGTAGGATAGAAGGGTTATATGTCCTTTAGGATGAATGGAAGCATTTCAGTAAAGAAGAAATATTTTAAAAACCACTTAAAATGTCAGAACATCTTAACTTTGTCCGTGCTTCTCTTTTTGAGGAACAATTTTACTAGGGGGAGCTTTTTTTCTATTCTTCAGAAGTTTTAAAATATTCTTGGAATTTCACCCCCGCTTAACAACTGTTTGGGCTTCCCTGGTAGCTCAGCTGGTAAGGAATCCGCCTGCAATGCTGGAGACTCTGGTTCGATTCCTGGATCAGAAAGATCCACTGGAGAAGGGAAAAGCTACCCACTCCAGTTTTCTTGGGCTTTCCTGGTGGCTCAGAGGGTAAAGAACCCACCTGCAATGTGGGAGATGTAGGTTCAAACCCTGTGTTGGGAAGATCCCCTGGAGAAGGGAATAGCTACCCACTCCAGTATTCTGGCCTGGAGAATTCCATGGATAGAAGAGCCTCCCAGGCTATAGAACATGGGGTCGCAGAGAGTTAGACATGACTGAGTGACTTTCACTTTCATTTAACAACTGCTTAAGTGTTTATAGATGTTGTGAAGTGAAACATGTTCTATCAAAGTGATACAGGGCCACGACCACAATATAGACCTAGACTTTGTTATATAGGTGTGTTATTTTTCATATTCTTCTCATTATGGTTTATCACAGGATGTTGAATACAGTTCCCTGTGCTGTACCAGTAGGACCTTGGTGTCCATCCATCCTGTGTATAATAGTTTGCATCCGCTAACCCCAGAGTCCTAGTCCTTCCTTCTCCCGCCTCTCCTCCCCCTGGGCAACCACAGGTTTGTTCTCTGTGGATATAAACTTGGGACACTTAGCATTCACTCATCATCACCCGAGTTTAGGAGTTGGTGTTTGGTTAAGGGGAAGGTTGTGGGGCCGCAGTCTTGTGGTCTCCTGTCCCCATGGAGGAGGGCACACGGGGATCTGGGGCCGCAGTCTTGTGGTCCCCTCCTGTCCCCATGGAGGAGGGCGTGTGGGGATCTGGGGCCGCAGTCTTGTGGTCCCCTCCTGTCTCCATGGAGGAGGGCACACGGGGATCTGGGGCCGCAGTCTTGTGGTCCCCTCCTGTCTCCATGGAGAAGGGAACACAGGGATCTGGGGCCGCAGTCTTGTGGTCCCCTCCTGTCCCCATGGAGGAGGGCATGCAGGGATCTGGGGCCGCAGTCTTGTGGTCCCCTCCTGTCCCCATGGAGGAGGGCACACGGGGCTCTGGGGCCGCAGTCTTGTCTCCTCTGGTCCCTATGGAGGAGGGCACACGGGGCCCTGGAGCTCAAACCTGACAACTGGGCGCTTTGCTGACGTTTCATACACTTTAACTGCCCATTTTCATCTTTTCCTAGTTTTTCAACGATGCCAAAGAAGCCACAGATTACTTGAGGAATCTAAAAGATGCCATTCAGCGGAAGTACAGCTGTGACAGGTCCAGCAGCATCCACAAACTGGAGGACCTCGTTCAGGAGTCAATGGTATGAATAGGAAGACCCCCAGGTTCCTCAGTGATGTATAGTGGGGGCTAGATTTGTGCCTTATTGTATTTTATGTGTGTGCAGCTTCGCATTTTATTGGTAGTCTTGATGTTTCCACCTCCTCAAGCATTTAAACATTCAGTTTTACTGTTGTTTATTTTTCCCGTAACACAACAGGAGTGTTGTTTGATGTGATTGCCTTAGTGTTTTAGAATGCTCCCAGTGTTTTGTGTGTGAGTATGTGCGTTTAGTCATTTATTCCATAAAGACGTGTCAGCATTTCTATATCCTAAACACTACTTTTAGTGCTGGGACTGAAGACAGCAGACGAGAACCCTGCCAGGGGTGGGATGCAATGAACATGATAAATCAATAAAATAGCAGCATATGTAGCCTGTTAGATAGTGGTAAATGTGAAGGACGAAAGAAAACAACCAGACCACACAGGGGGCGAGCAGGCGGAGAGGGGCTGACGGTTCAGAGGGGCCTGAGGGAAGACTTTCCTGGGGAAGCTGCATTTGTGCACAGCCCTGAGAGAACAGAGAGCACAAGCCGTTTGCTTCAAAGCCTTCTGATTTATTCCCTAGGAAGAGAAAGAAGAGCTTCTGCAGTATAAAAGCACAGTGGCGAGTCTGATGGGGAGGGCAAAAACAATCGTTCAGCTGAAGCCCAGAAATCCTGACTGTCCACTCAAAACTTCTCTTCCGATCAAAGCCATCTGTGACTACAGACAAATTGAGGTACTTTAACTCCTAGGAACAGACCTGTTTCTGGCATTATTCATATATTTAAAAAACAAGGTCATATCGCTCACTAGTGGTAAAGTTTTCCACCTTAAAAAAGACAAAAAAAAAATTGCCAAGACTGGGTACAGAAAGAGACGAATGCCACAGTGACCACATCTGGTTGTTCTGTTCTTCTTTTAAAACCAGATAACCATTTTCAAAGACGATGAATGCGTTTTGGCAAACAACTCTCATCGCGCTAAGTGGAAGGTCATCAGCCCCACTGGGAATGAGGCCATGGTCCCTTCTGTGTGCTTCACCGTCCCTCCTCCAAACAAAGAGGCGGTTGACTTTGCAAACAGGTTTGTGTGCGTTAGCTCCAGATGCAGGGCTGGCTTTGGGGGTCTCTGAAGGTTAAAGAAACAATCAATGCTTTGACAAGTCTAATAGAATATGAGTTTGAGCAAACTCCCAGAGATAGTGAAGGACAGGAAAGCCTGGTGTGCTGCAGTCCATGAGGTTGCAAAGAGTCAGAGAAGACTTAGTGATTGCACAGTAACACCATCGGATCAGAAGGACGTGGAGCCTGTAAACCTGGGATATGTCACAAACACAGAAAGAAACCGTCGCATTGTTCGTGGGGAGTGGAAGGGCTGAATCTGAGTTTTCTTCCATGCGTTTCAGAATTGAGCAGCAGTATCAGAATGTCCTGACCCTTTGGCACGAGTCTCACATAAACATGAAGAGTGTGGTCTCCTGGCACTACCTCATCAATGAAATCGACAGAATCCGAGCGAGCAACGTGGCTTCAGTAAGTGCAGATCTGTACGTCCACCCAACCTGTCCCAAGATGCGGGCCCTCGTCATGAGGAGTGGCCTTTGTATTTTCCCTTGAGTAGGATGAGGTCCAGCAGATCCATGATAACAGTCATTTATTCAGTGAATATCTGTTACATGCCTGTTTTATATGAGGTACCTTCTAAGAATTGGGGGATCTGGAAATTCCATACTTCATTCAGGGCTTCTGTTTTCATTGGGAAACATAGTATATAGTGTTTGGGCATATAGACATGGGTGTAGTTTGATTCACTTATTAAGTTTTGTAGTCTTGTTTTCCCTTGTCTTTTAAAACCTAAAGTTGTCAATGAAGAAAAAATTAATTTCCAATGGTTTTCTATTTATGACTATTTAATATAAACTCATGTCCCATGAGAACCACTTGAGATCAGTCCTATTGAAATTTCACCCTTAATACTATAATGGATCATTGGTCTTCTTTAGATAAAGACCATGTTGCCTGGTGAACATCAGCAAGTTCTGAGTAATCTGCAATCCCGTTTTGAAGATTTTCTTGAAGATAGCCAGGAATCCCAAATATTTTCAGGCTCAGATATAACACAACTGGAAAAGGAGGTTAATGTGTGCAAGCAGTATTATCAAGAACTTCTTAAATCTGCAGAAAGAGGTAAAGCATGGGAATCATTGCCTTTTTTTCCCCATGGGTGTTTAATCCAGGCTGTTTTCTGTTGTCGTTGGGACTCTCAGTCTTAGGTGTATTATGTCACTCAACCTGTAATAGGCAGAAACAGTTACTGAAGCATTAAATGGATGTTTGAGGTAGGAAGATTGAAGAAGGAATTTATTTTTTTCCCAAATGATTAAGTAGTAAAAAGCTGCCAACCAAGTTGTATGACAGTGAATTCTTAATGCATCTACTTTTAAACATTTTCACTAGTTTGCAATATAATGTTCAGAATGATATTTTAGTTTCAGACAAGTTTCAATTACTTTTTCATATGTCAAACTTGGATTTTTTAAATAATATTTTTTTTAAGAGAAGTTTTAGATTCACAGCAAAATTGAAAGCAAAGGGCAGAGTTTTCCTATAACCAAACCTGGATTTTATTTAGGGGTTGAAGGAAAAGATTTTGTAAATGTGTTTGTTAAATATAAATTCTATTCCAAAATTTTGACATCTGTAAAACTTAGAGACCAAAAAAACTTTAGTAGTAATACTATAATTTTTTTAATCATTATTCTTACAACTAATCTGCTACTAATATATTTCATATTTTTGTGAAAACAAAACAAACCAATGTATTACTTTCCTCAGACATCTTAAGTCAGATGTTGGTACTTTAAGTGGCATTAGGGAAATTGTATTAACTCTTTGTAAATTGTAAGGTCCACAATTTCAAAGTTTACATCCTTGGTGTGGGTTTGTGGTGATAACTGGGAACATTATTGACTAGCTATGTCTCAGTAATGGTAAAACTGCCTTATTAAATCATGAACAGGAACATCCAAACAACAGAAAATGAGGTATTTTCTAAACATTATGTTTACTCTCACAGAGGAGCAAGAGGAATCGGCTTACAACCTCTACATCTCTGAAGTTCGAAACCTCAGGCTTCGGCTGGAGAGCTGCGAAGACCGTCTCATCAGACAGATCCGCACCCCGCTGGAGAGAGACGACCTGCATGAGAGCGTGTTCAGGATCTCGGAGCAGGAGGTGAGGCTGCGAGCGCGTGGGCCGAGGCCAGCGCGGACGGGGTCTCGGTGACCTTCACCGCCGACCCTGCGGCCTCTCGTGCGCGCTGCCCGGGCCGCCCTGTGAGCCCTGACCGCGCTCACGGTGGCGGCAGACAGGCTCCGTGGCTCAGCTCTGCGGCTCGCTGGGTGAACGCGGAGCACCGCGCCCTCGCCCTTTACATGGCGGCTGCAGGGCCGCTGCGCCTGGCGCTTGGTGACGCACAGGTGTCGGGCCCGAGGGCTGTGCGGTGAGGGGGCGGCTGAGGGTAAAACTGGACTGCCTCGGCCTCGTTTCTTTGCTAAAGAAAAAATAAAAGTCAGTTCGAGATGATCATAAGAGGTGAAGTAAGTCAGAAAGAGAAAAGACAGACACCATATGATATCGCTTATGTGTGGAATCCAAAACAGGACATAGATGAACTTATCTAGGAAACAGACAGCATCCCAGATGTAGAGAATGGACTTGTGGTTGCCCGGGGGTGGTGGGGGGGGGGGGGGATGGAGGAGGAGTTCTGGATTAGCAAACGCAAACTGTAAGATGTAGACAGTGGATAAACAGCAGGGTCCTGCTGGACAGCACAGGGAACTGTATTCAACGTCCTGTGATAAACCGTAATGGAGAAGAATATGAAAAAAGAATGTGTGTATGTGACCGAGTCACTTTGATGTACAGCATAAATGAACATGACATTGTAAATCAACTATGCTGCAGTTTAGAAAAATAATATGTATTTACCTCAAGAGTAATAATGGGAAATGTGTGTGTTGGAAGTGTTTGAAGAAAGAGGCCCTGTCTGATCCTCATGTTTGTTCTTTGTCGTGTAGAAACTAAAGAAAGAACTGGAGCGACTTAAAGAAGATTTGGCCACGATCACAAGTAAATGTGAAGACTTTTTCAGTCAAGCAGCTGCCTCTGCCTCCACACCCGTCTTGCGGTCTGAGCTCAGTGTGGTCGTCCAGAGCATGAACCACGTCTATTCCATGTCGTCCACCTACATAGAGAAGTACGGAACCGCTGCCTTGATAGAAATCATCTAAGCTGACTTCATACAGCTGCCATTTATATACAGAAGCTGTTCAGCTAAAAATGTAGATTTTTAAGAATATAAAAAATTTTTATTTTCTTTTCTTCATTTATTTTTATTTTTAGCTGTGCCAGTTGATGCTAGTGGTAAAGAACCCACCTGCCAATGCAGGAGATAAGAGATGTGGGTTCGATCCCTGGGTTGGCAAGATCCCCTGGAGGTGGGCATGGCAACCCACTCCAGTATTCTTGCCTGGAGAATCCCATGGACAGAGGAGCCTGGTGGTCTACGGTCCATAGGGTCGTAAAGAGTCAGACACGACTGAAGCGACTTAGCGTGCACGCATGGATTTGCCTTCTGCATGTGGGTTTTCTCTAGGTCAGCCGGTGGAGGCTACTCTTTGTTGTGGTGTGTGGGTTTCTTGCTGCTGTGGGTCCTCCTGTTGGGGAGCACAGACTCTAGGTGCGTGGGCATCACTAGTTGTGGCTCCTCCTGTTGGGGAGCACAGACTCTAGGCGCGTGGGCATCGCTAGTTGTGGCTCCTCCTGTTGGGGAGCACAGACTCTAGGCACGTGGGCATTGCTAGTTGTGGCTCCTCCTGTTGGGAAGCACACACTCTAGGTGCGTGGGCATCGCTAGTTGTGGCTCCTCCTGTTGGGAAGCACACACTCTAGGTGCGTGGGCATTGCTAGTTGTGGCTCCTCCTGTTGGGGAGCACAGACTCTAAGCACGTGGGCATCGCTAGCTGTGGCTCCCCGTCTTCCTGGACCAGGGATCAAGCCCGTATCCCCTGCATTGGCAGGTGGGTTCTTAACCCATTGTACCACCAGCGAAATCCCTCAGATTTTTTTTCTTAGTAACAAATATGCTAAATATTTCTGTGGATTTATGATGCTTCTTCATGCTGAAAGGGAATGAGCTTCAGAGATGAAAACATCAATGATCTTCCCCCATGTTCCCTGTAGTTTTGGTAGCTCAGCTGTTATGGTCTATTGAACTTGCCTTCCAGTCTTGGTCTAAATTAGGTTTGAAAGAAGCCCCTCTTCTGTTGGAATCTTCTGCTAAAGACAACTAGGGGGCACAGTGTGGATTCTGTTAGATAGATAGTGGGATGTTAATCTTTTAAAAAATTTTTATTGAAATATAGTTGATTTACACGATTGTGTTAATTTCTGGTATACAGCAAAGTGTTCTATATATATATTTTTTTCTATGTTCTTTTCCATTATAGTTTATTATAGGGTATTGAATACAGTTCCCTGTGCTTACAATAGGACCTTGTTGTCCATCCATCCTGTAGTGATAGCTTGCATCCACTGACCCCAGACTCCCACTCCACCCTTCTCCTGGCCCCACCCCCGCACAGGTCTGTTTTCTATGTCTGTGAATCAATTTCTATTTCACAGGTAAGTTCCTTGATGTCATATTTTAGATTTCACATATAGGTGATACCATGTGGCATTTGTCTTTCTCTTTCTGACTTAGCGGGATGTGAACCTTGTAATAAAAAGCTGTCATTGTGCTGGCATGAGGAGCACACTGCATCACACAGCCTCATGCTGTGTCAAGACTATATTGTGGGAAAGTAAACACTTAACAGAAGGGATGTTGTTTAATTGTCTTTTTCAGGTTGAAAACGGTCAACTTGGTGTTAAAAAACACTCAAGCTGCAGAAGCTCTTGTAAAACTCTATGAAACTAAATTGTGTGAAGAGGAAGCTGTTATAGCTGACAAGAATAACATTGAGAATCTAATAAGTACTTTAAAGGTATGCATCTTACTGCTGGCTTTTTTTTAAAGACTGTGCTCTAAAACTTCTCTAAAACTGTGCTCTAAAATTTTTCTATAACTTGGTTCAAGTCTTCAGACATCAAGCATTAAATATCTGAACTTGAATACCTCTCTATGCATTCCATATCTTCTCTCTGTAACACTATGACTTACTATAAATGAGTATGTTGATTCATTTTTAGTTTGAGATGAGTTCTTTTCACTTGAAGTTTTTATCTTTTTTGACAGTAGATTTTTATACTCTGTTCATGTTGGCAGCAAGAGTTGTTAAAACTTAAAGGTAAATTGTTTGTAATCAGATGCCCTTGGAGAAAGAGGCAGTTACTTTAAGAAATTAAAGAGGTGAATAGACTAGTTAATCTAAGAAGGAAAAGGACTAATAGTTGTCCTTGTATGTTTCTGTCCTTCCACTTATAAAGCCCTGAGTAAAGATACTGTAAACAGTTGTGAAAAGTTGTTTCAGTGATTTTTAATGCACAGGTTCATTTTTAAACAATGGGATCAGTAGATATTTAAAAAATAAACAATGAAAAAAGACTTACTGAGGTGGCAGACTTGCTTATGGAATATGTTTTATTTTATTGGTGTGCAGAATCTATTAGGCTGAACTTTATATATAATATTGGTTTTTTTTAGGTCAAAGTATAGCCATATATGACAGTTTTATAAGGTTCAACCTAATGTAACATTTTGTATACGAAATATGTTCTTTCTGTTGTCTGATTTTATGTCAGTCATTTGTAAATGAGTTGTAAAATTAGGTAAATTAAGTGTTTACCTGGTGAGCACCTTACCCATTTTTATAACTTTGTAAATTGTTCCATTTTAGCAATGGAGATCTGAAGTGGATGAAAAGAGAGAGGTCTTCCATGAGCTGGAGGATGAGCTGCAGAGAGCAAAGACCATCAGTGATGAGATGTTTAAAACCTACAAAGAGCGTGACCTTGACTTTGACTGGCACAAAGAAAAAGCAGATCAGTTGGTTGAGAGATGGCAGAATGTTCATGTTCAGATTGACAACAGGTTAACTGGCCTTTTCATTCCGTTTTAGCTCAGATTTAATCTCTATATTCTGGGTAAAGTCTAAATGTATTAGGCTTTTTACCCCCATGTGTAATTCATTCCATAGAACAGTTACTTGTGTTAATTGCAAGAGCTGGGTCTAATTACATTTCTTTTTTATAGGATGGCCTTGAGCAAGATACTTAACTTCCAAATAAGTACTTTTTGGTTTTGTATTATTACAATTATTGATATAGTTTTGCATTTGTATTGTTATCCTACTTGCATTTTCTGAAGGAAAAAACAATGCAGTTCTCTAGTTATTGCAAAGTGATAACATCCAAATAACCATGACTTAGTAATAGGAGCATGGATCATGCATTTCCTAGGACCAGATGCAGCGTCTATAGTAGGCAAGAAGGGTAAAAGAAACTGAAATGGCCTGATGTTCATTCTAGCCAGAGGTAAAAAGAAAGTCAAGATCATTTGCCCAGTGACTGATATAAAGAAGTGAAAGGAAATGGGATAGTTTTGGGGATGAAATGGAATAGTGTTCTTTCTCACTCATTTTTTATGTTTTTATTAATGCAGCTAAAATGCTGTTATAATATAGTGTCATGTGTGACAAATAAGTTATTTTTAAAAACATAGTAACTAATCTCTAAAATATGTCATCTGTAGGTTTAATGTAGTGGTTTTACAGTCATAGAAACTGGGTGTTCAATTGCAGCTCCTGAAAAGTATTCTCTGAGTTCATGTTGAACCAGTTCATTGCAACCAGGTCATGATTTCAGAAGTGAAACTGCCATTGCTGCAAGCTTTGGGTCTTTAAGATCTGTTGATTGATGATTACTCTAGTTAAGCTTCCAATTTTCCTGCTTTTTAGCTTCAGTCTCTTGGATTTGCCCCTAGAACAATCAGTACTAATAAACTGCACAAGTCCTAGAGAAAAGTAATTTGTATTCAACCCACAGCAGGGCAGGGGTGGAAATTGGCCTAGGGTGCTTCCGCCTTGAATTTTGGACACTCCCCTGTGGTTGCACTTGGGACAGTTAGTTTGTCCATGCCTTCTTTTCTACATGTTCCAACTTCCTATTGTTGCTCTTGAAAACTGTGACTATTCTGTTGTCATCCTCTTAGGTTACGGGACTTGGAAGGCATTGGCAAGTCACTGAAGTACTACAGAGATACATATCACCCGTTGGATGATTGGATCCAGCAAGTTGAAACTACTCAGAGGAAGATTCAAGAAAATCAGCCTGAAAACAGTAAAACTCTGGCGACACAATTGAATCAACAGAAGGTGTGCAAACAGCTCCTCGTGGTTGTGTCTGCATTTAGTCACTCATGGCCTTGACCTTCCTTTCTCTTGTTAAGATAGTAGGTCAGCAACTATTTCAAGGAAGACAGGGAATAAATCATAAATGTTAAAAATTTGCAATCAGACCTACATGCATTACTTTTTTGATTTATTGGAGGTCAGTTTTGAAACCATAAGGAATAAGTAAGTTTCATGTTGGGACTTTTCAAGTCCCAACATGATCACTGAGGTCAGATTAGGACCCTGCATTTTAAAAAATGGTTAGTTGTAGAAAATTAAACAGCTGCATTTGACTGAGTTAAATGCTTTGAGATTTTTGTTCCATCTTGAGGGGCCAGTAATTTCTAGCTCTCTTTAGGTCAAAATTAGGATTAAGGAGCAAAGGGTTTCAAGCCTACTTGTGGATAATTCCCACGGAGTTTAGTGATTTCTGCTTTGGAAGCTGCGTGAGGGGGTGTAACTGAGTGGCTTGAACTTGAATGCTTGAACGTCACTCATGAGGCAGATGACATTAAGTGCAGTGGGACAGAGGGAATTCCCTGGCAGTCAGTGGTTAGGAATCTCTGCTTTCATTGCCGAAGACACAGGTTCAATCCCTGGTGTGGGAACTAAGATCCCACAAGCCAAGCGGTACAGCCAGATAAATTAATTGATTAATAAAGACTGTGCTTAAAAGAAAAGTAAAGTAGGGTAGAGAGCTGTAGTGTTAAGTGATGTCGGTATTTCTTAGTGCTTGAGATCTCATGTTGTTAGACAGCATAGAATTCCTTGTTGCTTTTCTGTTAACCTGTGTGCATTTATAGATGCTGGTGTCCGAAATAGAAATGAAACAGAGCAAAATGGATGAGTGTCAGAAGTACGCAGAACAGTATTCCACTGCAGTGAAGGTGAGAAGTCGAGTTCCTTGTGTCAGATTTCATGTTTAGGGGGATGCTTCCACAGTGCTCTTTAGAGCCTTCACAGGTCATTCAATCTGCATTGAAAAGGGAAACAGAGAATCTTCACTGTGACTTATCTGTTAATTCTTCAAGGAAACCTGAGTCCTGTGACAACCCCTGTTTCTTTCCTTCTCTCTCTGTGTCACACACACACACAGCTTGCCCACACCCTCATGTACACCAGGAGAAAATGTAGCTCTGTCATATGCCTCTTTCTACTTCGCTTACCCCCTCCTTCCTTGCTGGAATGTTCCATTCAAGTATTGCTGGAACACCCACCATTAGTCTGGCTTAGGGTTCCATGTGAGTATTGCTGCAGTGTCCATAGAAGTACTGATGGAGTATCCCTGGAAATATTGCTGGAGTACCCATGCAAATATTGCTGTGATATTCCATGGAAGAACATCTCCCTTAGAGATGGTTCCCATGTGCTCTGAGTCACCTGCCACGTCTCTGCAGTCCCCATTTTTTATCTAGACGAGGGGGAGACTGAAAACAACTGGCACGCTGTTCCTAAATGTGTCCACGAGCTCCTAAAGGGACTTCGGAGCTTCCTGACCCCCCTAAGTGTTTCTGATTTTTATTACCACCTTGGAAACATCTCAGGATTGGATTGATTCCTGAAAATGTATTTTTGCAATATTTTTTATTTAAAGTTATTCAGTGAAACTGAATTCCCTTTCTCTGCATCAAAGATCACTGTAGAATGAAGCATTAGTGCTTTGCCATGATTAATCTTACTGATTTCTTCATGCAGGACTATGAATTACAAACGATGACCTACCGGGCCATGGTGGATTCACAGCAAAAGTCTCCAGTGAAACGACGGAGACTGCAGAGCTCGGCAGATCTCGTCATTCAAGAGGTGGTAACCGTCCAGAGACAGGGAGTGTGCAAAAGAGAGAAGCAGCACTTCAGCAACTTTACATTTACATATTTGTATTATGGTGAAATATATGTAGTAGAAAATTCACCATTTTAACCATTTTTACGTGTAGAATTTAGTGACATTCAATACCTTTGTAATGTTGTGCAACCTTGATCACAGTCCAATTCCAGAACAGTCCATCATTCCAAGTAGATGCTATTTACCTGTAACAATACATTTTATTAAGGGTTTTAAAAAAACTCTTTGAAAATCCTCATTCAAGATGAATGAATTGCAGAGAATAATAAATGCCACTCACAGTTAAATTTAGAGGAGGAAGATCATTACTGTGGTTTGCACAGCAGTGATCTTGCTCCTATGTGGTTATCGTTACTAGCAGTCATGAGCTTCCCTGCCCCAAAGCCTCATTAATGTTTTCATTATTACTCAGTGTTTGTTCAACTCATTTAGGGCAAATGGAAGTTATGTTTCTATCTTTTTTTTTTTTTTTCTTGTAGTTTATGGACCTGAGGACCCGATACACGGCTCTGGTCACCCTCATGACACAATATATTAAATTTGCTGGGGACTCATTGAAGAGACTGGAGGAGGAGGAGGTAACCACTAATCATGGGCAGGTCACCGGCAAGGAGCCCTGGGGGGGCTTTGTGATAAACTCACATGGTTGAGATCTGATGTATAAGTGATTAGTTACAAAATTACAGTCAAAAACACTAGAGGCCTGGGATTTTTTGGTTACCGAGATTCTCTCAAATTGAAAAGCAGTGCAAAAAAAGAAACAACCATTTGGGGAACAAAAGAAAAACATTTTTATTTTCTCTCAATATGAGAGGGTTAATGTCATAAGTGGCTCTATTTACATTATGGAATGTAGGCAGTTTAGCAGAATTTTTTCCAGTTTTCTTTGAAGTATAGTTACTACTGTTATGATGTCTACAGAAATATTACATAAATTTGTTTTATATCTTTTAAATTAATTTACATCTTCAAGGATTTAAAACAGGAACACCATTAAGTTAGAAGTAGCAGGTATTTATACAAAATGACAATGCTTTTAAAGAATTGAGGTGTTTTGTTTTTATTTTTGTCAAAAATATATGGTGTATATTAAAAAGACTATGCGCATTTAATAATATATTCAGAAACAGAATAAGGAGTTATTCAGGAAAGTATGTTTTTATAAAAGGCTGTTATATCTAATTTTGAAGGTATTATGCTGTGCTCTGTTATCTTGATATACTTTCTATTCCTGACCTCAGAACAGACAAAAATAGTAAATTGAATGTTACAATAAGTAAACTGTGGGGCATTGGCCATTTAAATTAGACCACTGTTGAAATTCTGGAGGTGATTGTACTTAGTATAATTCCATTCATATAATGAGAGAACCAAAATGGTAGCAAATGTCTAATAGATGTTGCTTTCTTAGTTTTTAAAAAAAGTGTGACTACTTTTGTAAACTATTTCTGTCTGTTCAGAGTTACTAGCACTAACATAGCTATTTGCAAGTCTTTATAACTAACTTCCTTTGGGCTTAGAAAGGAGAACCAGAGTATTTTCACATCCAAATAATTGGCATAAACTTCTCATCTATGAAAGGTCCACATTTTTTTACATTCTTAGTTTTTAAGAGATATTCCATTTTAAGTGGTAGGCAGATCTTTTAAATTGTATATTTAGTAGTTAAAATAAAATAATTTAAGGCTTTCCTTTCTTACTGTGTAGGTCTGATTGCACACACATGAGCCACTTTGCTCAATTTATCTGATGGGGTAGAGTACTAGAAGTTGATAAACCCAAAAACATATTTCAGAAAGCCTGAAAAATTATGCTTGTCATCCTTTGAAATGTTAAAGATTTATATTGAATTGAAAATCAAAATAATATAGTTTATGGAACTCTGAAAGGACTATTATAATTTAAAATAGATTTTTAAATTCTTTATTAAAAATTCACCACTTAAGGGTCTTAATAATGGAGTATCTTATAAAAGATATATAGCTCAATTTTCAGATTCCACAAAGAAGTGTTTCTGAAACTGGGTCTCTAAGATCCACATGTGAAATCTTGGTCAGAGAGCAGAATTTTCCATAATAAACATGGAATCAAAGAGGGAGCCATGTTAATTTCAAAGATAATACCAGATTGACTACAGAAATATTAGTAGGATATCTGTAATGGATATTCAGTGGATAGAGAGATTTTTCTAGTCTGTGTTGACTGCAGAATATATTAATTGCTGAGCTTAAAAGACAGCATGTCTCCTTGGGAAAAATTTAGATAAAACTTGAAGTTATTTTATGTGAATAAGTTTGAGATACACAAGAAAGTAAATCAGTAATATAACTAAATGATCTCTAGTAATTTTTCTAATCTTTGCTTAAAAAATTATAGTTATCTAGGCAACATGAGATTAACAAGTCACTTAAATGATTCCAAGACACTTAGCGTTTAACTTTTTTTTTTTTCCTGAGCGAATTTTCATTTTTTTAAACCTCGGATTATGACCGAGAAAAAAAGGAAGGGACTCAAAACTTCTTCACAACAGCTAAGTCTGAAAGGAAATTTGATGAGAAATTGAGAAAGACCCTTTTAGAAGTTGTCTACTCAAAATATTAATATATGGAATACTTTTAATGTCTAAGCAGATAAAATGTTTCAGTGTCATTAAGAGTTGACCCTGATAATAAACAGAGCACTAAATATTACAGACTGTGATGAGATTTGTTTTTATATGAATTCTTATTAAAAATGATATTTAGGTTAGCAAAGGAAACAACCAAAATTCTCATCAAAATTATTGGTAATCATGTAATGAGAGGATGCAAAATAAGATGTGGTCTGTAATACAAATTAAATTCTTAAGATTTACTAAGGCTTTTCAATGAAAATAAAACCTGCTATTTAGAATAATTTCCCTCCTCCTAAGTTACTTCTAACTATGATGATTTTTAGCTGATAATACAACGCTAATAAGCTTATGATATTAATAAAGAGAAGTTAAATTGTGATTATAAACTAGCTGTGATTACATTGTTCTATAGTCAAATGTATTCCTCCCAGCTGAGATCGATTCTGTATTCAATAGAGTGAACAAATTTTCTTAATTGGAGCTGAATTCCTAGGTAAACTTCTATAAGTGTTTATATTTAACACATATCTTTATGTTTGTGAAGCATCTGAAGGTACTTGTCAAGGTGGATTCCTATGGGCCATGTCATTAATGACAGCAACAAAGCCTGTGAGTACATGAAGCACGTCTTTTCTAAAGCCACCATGACTGTGGCTGCCTTTGCATTAGCAATTCTGATTATTGTAAGTATCACAGTAGGGCAAATATAAATTAGTGAGGAATTAGATTGTAGGCAATGACAAATTTTTATATAATTTCCTCCTTCCTCCTGTTAAGTATTATTTCCTCAGTTGGCTCTTTGTTCCAGTTTTATATCTTCTTTCTCTTAGATATCATTTTTTAATTTCTTTTGGGTTAGAAACTGAAGACTGAATTCTCTAATGTCGTTCAGTTCCTATATGTTGTATGTTCTTATCTCGTAGGACTAGGTTGTGTGTGAGTGAAAGAGGACTGCTGTGAGAATTGTGGTTCCTACTTTGTCATCCGCCTGTTTTGCATGAGTTTTCAAAATTACTGACATTTTCTAGACCCCAGTGTCCGCATCTGAGCTGAGTCAGGCTGTAAGGTTCCTTCTTGCTGTAAAATCCTGAGCTAGCAAATTTTAAAAGCAAAATTATTCCTGAGAGGCAAAAAAAAAAAAAAGATTCCTTGCCTAAGAAAAGGGTGTGTGGTTTTCCGCACTGCTGACTTCCTGAAGCTCCTTCTCTGGTGGCGGTGGCGGTGGCGGTGGCGGGGCTCGGGCTGCCTTCGGTCCCCCTCCCCGGTGTCGGCCCTTTGGCGAGCGCGGCTCCGGACGCCTGCAGACGGGCTGGGGCGGCGCGGGTCTGACCCTTCTGAACGTCTCTCGTAGATGCAGAGGCGTCAGGAGGCTTCTGAGCAAGGGGTGTACTCAGACCTGCTCCAGCGGCAGGAGGCAACCGCGCGGGAGAACCGCCAACTCGCGGGGAAGATCACAGAGCTGGAGAGGGCGCTGGCCGAGCTCGAGAGGCAGAAGTCCCTGGCCGAGCAAGAGCTCCCGAGAGTCCGGGAGGCGGCGGAGGATGCGCTGAGGAAGCAGCGCAGGGACGCGGCGGACATCGCGCTGCAGAAGGTGCGCGCGGAGAGCGAGGCCCAGCGCTACCGCCAGGAGCTGCAGGCCGTGGAGCGCGACCTGCGCGGCTTCCGCGAGCAGCTGGCGGAGCACAGCGCCACCCAGAGGGCGCTGGAGGAGCGCCTGACCCGGAAGGACTGCAGCCTCCAGGAGCTCGAGCGCCAGAGGGGCGAGCTCATGGCGGAGCTGAGGAGGAAGAAGGCCCACGAAGCCGACCTCCTGGAGCTGATGGAGCGGATGGAAAAAGACCTCACGTTCCAGAAGCAGGCGGCAGGGAAGCAGCTGGAGGAAAAGCAGAAAGTCGATTCGGAAGCCAGAAGACCAGTAACAGAAATGCAGCATCCGTGCAGAGAAAGCGCGCGCCCAGCTTGTCCGAGCGCCGAGGCCAAGGACCTAAAGCAGCAGGTGGATGAGCTGATGGCGGCCAACAGGAGGGCCGAGCAGGATGTGAGGGAGCTGAAGTGTGAACTCGGCGCCCTGCAGCTGGAGAAGACCTCGGAGGAGGAGAAGGCCCGCTCGCTCAAAGAGAAACTGGAGGAGACCAACAGGGCCCTGAGGGGCCTGAAGCTGGAACTGGAAAGGAAGGACCAGGCCGAGGAGGGGTACTCACGGCAGCTCCAGGAGCTGGGCAGGCAGCTGAGCCAGACCTCGGGGAGGGCGGCCGAGGTCAGGCAGCAGGCCGCCGACCTCACGAGGATGAAGCACAGCTATGAGCTGGAACTGGAGTCGCTGCAGCAGGAGCAGGGCAAGCTCCAGCGGGAGGGGGACCGGATTACCAGGACGCAGGCTGCCGCCGAGAGGAGTATGCAGCATCTAAACGCACAGGTTACTTCTCCGCAGGATGGCGAGGCGTCTTCTAGCGAAAGAGCTCGGTTCTGCCAGAGAACGTCAGATCACCTGAAAGAGCAGTTTGAGAAAAGTCACTCGCAGTTGCTTCAGAATATTCAAGCCGAAAAGGAGAATAATGAGAAAATCCAAAAGCTGAAGGAGGAATTGGAGAGAAGTAATGAGTGTGCGGACAAGCTAAGGCACAAGGTGGAAGAGCTCACCAGGCAGAATAGCGAAACCAGGTTAACGATGCAGGGAATTCAGGCCGAGTCGGCAGACGTGGTCTTAGAGAAACAGGCCATCCAGCAGAGATGCGAGACGCTGAAACTCCAGGCGGATAGTTTCAAAGACCAGCTCCGCACGACCAACGAGCACTTGCACAAACAGACCAAAACGGAACAGGATTTCCAAAGGAGAATCAAGTGCCTGGAAGAAGACCTGGCCCAGAGTCAGCATTTAGTGAGTGAATTCAAGCAGAAGTGTGACCAGCAAGACCGCATCATCCAGAACACAGAGAAGGAGGTGCGAAGTCTGAGCGCGGAGCTGAGCGCGTCCAAAGAGGAGAAGCGCCTAGGGGAGCAGACTGTGCAGATGCAGCGGGCGCAGGTGCAGGACCTGAACAACAGGCTGAAGAAGGTGCAAGACGAACTGCACTTAAAGACCCTAGAGGAGCAGGTGACGCACAGGAAGATGGTTCTGTTCCAGGAAGAGTCTGAGAAATTCAAGCGTTCTGCAGAGGAGTTTCGGAAGAAGATGGAAAAATTGATGGACTCCAAAGATATCACCGAGCGCGATATTTCGGGCATCCAGCTGGACTTCGTGTCTCTGCAGCGGGAAAACAGCAGGGCTCAAGAGAACGCCAGGCTCTGTGAGACAAACATCCGAGAACTTGAGAGGCAGCTCCAGCAGTATCGCCAGCAGATGCACCAAGGGCAGGATGGGCAGGCCCATCACTACCAGAAGTGTCGGAAGCTTGAGGATGAGCTGGTGGCTCAGAAGCAGGAGGTGGAAAACCTGAAGCAGAAGATGGACCAGCAGATAAAGGAGCATGAGCATCAGTTAGTGGTGCTCCAGTGTGAAATCCAGAAAAAGAACACAGCTATCAAGCCAGACCCTGAGATGGCAGGGAAAGAGGGTCCGGGCCCCGAGGACCTCCCCTCCACTCTCCCCAGGGCTGGGGCCCCCCTGCAGAGGTGGACTCAGGAACCACAGCCGTCGGAGGAAAGATGGCAGCATTGGGGTGAGGAGTGTGTGCAGAAGGAGGTCCAGGGCAGGCCATCAGGGGCTCCGGTTGAGAAAGAGAAAACCCAGCAGTGCTACTCTGAGTACTTTTCTCAAACAAGCACCGAGTTACAGATAACTTTTGATGAGACGAACCCCATTGCAAGATTGTCAGAAATTGAGAAGCTAAGAGATCAAGCTCTGTATAATTCCAGACCCGCCATCAGGTGTCAAGATGACAAGTGTGAAATAGACCTGGTGACACTTCTGGCGCCCTTTGAGGTATTCCCTGGGTTCTGGGACCTTACCAGTTACCCTCTGTCAAGTTTTCGCTCTTGTTTCCTTTCTCTGCTAGGCTGTATTTTTTTAGCCATGTTGAATGTGATTGGTTCTTTGTAGTTCCGACAGAAAATCACGCTATCATTTTCTAGTGATTTACCTGAATCTTTATTACAAACCATAGTCTTTAGTTTTTAAGTGCTTGAGATGAAAAACACAGATGGCATGGCTATCCTGTTGGTATCAACAGGATTCTATTCTGAAAAATTTGACCCTAAAGAAAACCAGAAAAAGCAAGCAGTTTTAATTTCTAACACACTCTGTGGACAGGTTTCATCTTCTGTCTTTTTCAGATATACCACTTTAATATTTAATAGTCATCTAAAGTTTAAACTTCAGACTCTCAAAATAGCATTCCTTATTCCTGAACCCTCTGGGGCTTAACAGTTTTCTTCTCTTATGTCATCTTTGTTATTATAGGAATTATATTTGGATTAGGAGTGGGTAACGTGAGAATGTTCTTTAGATGACTTTTAACATCTTGTAAATTCCCATTACAGATAGCTAAGAGCAAGCATTGTGCTATGCGTGCGGATGTCACAGCATTAAAGCAAGAGAAGAGTCCAGTCCCTGGCAGTGAAGAATGGATGCTCGAGGGGTGCAGGGCAGCGGGTGGGCTCAAGAGAGATTTTCTAAACAAAAGCTCAGAACCAGAGACCTTTCAGAATTTTGATGGCGATCACACATGCTCGGTCAGGGATGATGAGTTTCAGTTCCAAGGGCTCCGGCGCACCGTGACGGCCAGGCAGTTGGTTGAGGCTAAGCTTCTGGACATGAAAACAATTGAGCAGCTGCGACTTGGTCTTAAGACCATTGAAGAAGTTCAGAAAACTCTGAGCAAGTTTTTGACAAAAGCCACTTCCATCGCAGGGCTTTACCTAGAATCCACAAAAGAAAAGATTTCCTTTTCCTCAGCTGCCAAGAAAATCATCATTGACAAGATGATGGCTTTAGCGTTTTTAGAAGCTCAGGCGGCCACAGGTTTCATAATTGACCCCCTTTCAGGGCAGACCTTTTCTGTTGAGGATGCAGTCCTTAAAGGTGTGGTGGACCCTGAATTTAAAATCAGGCTCCTTGAGGCAGAGAAGGCAGCCCTGGGCTATCCGTGTTCCTCTAAGATGCTGTCAGTGTTTCAGGCCATGGAAAATAGAATGGTTGACAGACAGAGGGGCAAACATATATTGGAGGTGCAGATCGCCAGTGGGGGCGTCATCGACCCCACAAGGGGCATTCGGGTTCCCCCAGAAATTGCCCTGCAGCAAGGACTGCTAAATAACGCCATCCTGCAGTTTTTACATGAGCCCTCCAGCAATAGCCGCGTCTTCCCTAATCCCAATAACAAGCAAGCCCTGTATTACTCGGAATTACTGCGCATGTGTGTCTTTGATGTAGACAGCCAGTGCTTTCTGTTTCCATTTGGCGAGAAGAACATTTCCAATCTCAACGTCTCGAAAACTCACAGGATTGCTGTTGTAGATACTAGGACAGGAGCAGAGCTGACTGCTTATGAGGCTTTCCAGAGAACCCTGATCGAGAAGAGTACATACCTGGAGCTCTCGGGGCAGCAGTATCAGTGGAAGGAAGCCACGTTTTATGAGTCCTATGGGCAGCCCTGTCGCATGCTGACTGATGCTAAGACCGGATTACAGTTCAGTATCAGCGAGGCCGTAGAGCAGGGAACCGTTGACAAAGCCACCATCAAAAAGTATCAGGAAGGCCTCCTGACACTCACAGAGCTTGCGGATTCCTTGCTGAGCCGGTTGGTCCCCAAGAAGGATGTGCACAGTCCGATTGCGGGGTACTGGCTGACGTCCAGCGGGGAGAGGATCTCTGTGCTGAAGGCCTCCCGTCGGAATCTGGTTGATCGGATCACTGCCCTCCGATGCCTTGAAGCCCAAGTCAGCACTGGGGGCATCATCGACCCGCTGACTGGCAAGAGGTACCGGGTGGCTGAGGCCCTGCACAGAGGCCTGGTGGACGAGGGCTTTGCCCAGCAGCTGCGGCAGTGCGAGCTAGTGGTCACGGGGGTCAGCCACCCTGTCACCAGCAAGGTGATGTCCGTGGTGGAAACTGTGGGTGCAAACATCATCAGTAAGGACATGGGAATCCGATGTCTAGAATTTCAGTACCTGACTGGGGGACTGATGGAGCCCCAGGCTCAGTCCCGCTTGTCCATTGAAGAAGCTCTGCAAGTAGGGATTATAGATGTCTTCATTGCTACGAAGCTCAAAGATCAAAAGTCCTATGTCAGAAACATCCTCTGTCCCCAAACGAAAAGAAAGCTGACGTACAAAGAAGCCTTAGAAAAAGCCGATTTTGATTTCCACACAGGACTTAAACTCCTAGAAGTATCTGAACCCTTGATGACAGGAATTTCCAGCCTCTATTATTCTTCATAACAGGGCATGTTCACATAAGCAGGCATATGAGAGATGCTGTGTTAGTTCACGTTGCTGTGCCCACAGCTTGATGATAAGATCCACACCCTAGTCACTGTGTCACACGCTGGAAGCACCATCAGTTTCTTGAGGCCTGGAAACACTGACTGCTCAGGAGAGAGAATACTTTTCATTTATAAATTTATTTTTAAATAAAGTTTTATTGGAATGCAGACACACTCTTGTGTACATACTGTCTTTGGCTTACTTTTGGGCACAAGGACAGAGTTGAGTGGTTCTGACAGTGACCATATGGCTCCCAGAGCCTGAAATACTTGTTCTCTGGGCCTTTATACAACACAGTTGCTGTCTCCTGATCTGGAAGAAATTTGCATCATTCCTCTAGACTAAAAGTCAGGTTACTTGGATTTTAGACTCCAGTCTGCCCAAGAGAGAATATGTTTAAAATTGAAAATAACAAAAGATTTACTGCTCTTCATAATGGTTCCATTTAGCTTTGAGATTCGATTTTTGAACACCTACCCACAGTAAAATAAAAGTATTTTACCTGAAATATGAGACAAGCTTGAGAAACATCAGTGAGTTTACAGCATCCTTACTTCAGAATTCTGCATCCCCGATGGGACCCAGCCTACTCTCAGGGTTCCCATTTGTTCAAGGATTCATTACACTTACCGAAAGAGCACTTCAAAAGCACCATGAAATCAAAGGGGAAATGTGTATTTGTTCCCATATCCGTGAAGCTGTGGTGGTTCAGATCACCTTGAAAAACGCATGTTTTAAGTTTTTCTGTATGTTGTAGTCTACTTTACATATAATATGTTTACCACCATCTCCCATTTCTAGTTACAGCTTTGTAATTAAAAGCAGCATTGTGAGTGGTTTACCTGCTGCAGGAGGGGGAAGGTTTTTCTTAGTTCTGTGTATTTTTTTTGTCTTTTGTAGACTTTATTCTTTCAGCTTGCCATTGTCTTAGATTTTTCTGTCTAGAGAATTCTGATTGTAATGCTAATGCAAAGGCAGCAATTCAAAGAGCTTCGAGTGCTTCGTGAATAAAATTGAGTTTTTGAATATGTCATGTTAATAGACCAGCTGGGAGTTTAGATTGATCATTCAAGAGTGTTTGTCACAGCTTGCTTTGCTACTGTAAACATTTTGGAAGTACATCTGCCACGTGATGTGTTGAATGTGGTTTAAGTGATTGAATAAAATATCTCAGTAACCTGTGTGTGATGAAAAAAATATTTTTACATCCTTGTTTTCTGAGAAGTGATTAATAGCTTGGTCATTTACTGGAATATATCTTTTTTTTTTTAATCACTCACACCTGTCAGAAGTCACTGGAAGAAGAAAAGAAAGAGCATGTTGAAAAAGCCAAAGAATTACAAAAATGGGTATCAAATATCAGCATGACATTGAGAGATGGAGAGAAGGCTGGAAAGTCTTCCTTTTCTAAGCAAAAGGTATTCACTGAGATCCTGGTTTAATAATAATTACAATGATAAGAATTTACTGAGTCGATACAGTCTATCTAAAAAATACTTCTAATTCTTTAGTTTTCCCCTTTTCTTTGGGCAACTATAATGAAGATCAGAGAGGTTCAGTAACTTGCCCAAGGAATCACAGAATGTGGCAGAAGAAGCTGTCTCTGCTCTAGATTCTGAACTGTATCAATGCTAATCTCACTATTAGTCTGCCACTATGTGGTCCTGGTCCTCCTCACAGTGAGCTCTGCTTCTTGGTCGTTTTGATTAGCACTGCTGGAGAGTAGAGTCACTCTTTTTTATGCCATGAGTACATCCACACACTCTTGTGTCATAAAGAGATGCAGGTTCCTTTTTACAATGTTTCAAGTAAACTTCTTGAACAACAAGTTTCAAGAACAAAACACAAACCAAGATGACAACATGTGAAGCTTGAAATCAGTTGTGCTTTTCTGGATCTTTTTTATTTCCTAAAGAAAACAACTTCTGCCCTCCACCAGGAATTCTAGGTTCTTTCCCTCTCCTAGTGAAGCCTTCAGTTCTGTGGGCTAAACTTGTCTCCTTGGCATTGATTGAATGGCTACATCTTGTGAGATGTTACTGCTCCGAGGTGTCCATTGGAATGCCCCACCTGATGCTCCTAGGGCACTGGGTTAAATTAAGCGGGGTTACTGTTGCTGGGATAGCACTGGAATTGCTGATTTATTTTAAAAAATAAACCTCTGCTAAGTTAAGCATTTTTTGGGGGGTACGTTTCCTACAGTGCCCTCCTGACCTGTGGCAATCACAGAGGTGCTCAGTAGCTTTTTACCTTTGAGCTCTGCATCAACACACACTTGTCATCACTTGAAACAGACATTATTGGCATAATCTAATAGTGGAGAACTTCAGTATCTTGTCACATTTCACCTGTGGTGCAAGGCAGGTGTGCCGTCTCTGAGGTTCCCCCGGGAGGGGTTTATAGACCTGAGTATTTGCTTGAATTCTCATTCATCTGAAATCAAGCCAGCTTAGCTCATAGTCTAGCAAACTGCATTTTATAGAGTGTGGAGGAAATAAGTTGGAAAACACAATTACACTGAGTGTTTTAAACCTAAAGCCTTCAAAGTGAGTGTGAATATTTAGTTTAAAACATTTTAATTTCCCCCCTGTTAAATAGGACAGGAATTAAAATAGGGACACAGACCTTAGCAAGGATTTCTTTGTGGAGAACAGGCTTCTTCTGAGGAATGTGGTTTGTAAACCCTTGGTATGTCCTCATTCTGTGGTTATGAATGCTCCAGAATTTTATAAATCAGTTTCAGGTTTACACCTGGCAGACATAAGAATAGATACTTTTCCAGCGCAGATTGTGGCCTCAGTTACAAATCTTAAATTACCCTTGATCTCTCTATTAAAGGCAATTTCAGGTAATTTGATGGCAATAATAAGTGTCTTTCAAAAAATTAGTATGGCCTCATGCTTTCCTATCGGAGAAGGCAGTGGCACCCCACTCCAGTACTCTTGCCTGGAAAATCCCATGGGCAGAGGAGCCTGTTGGGCTGCAGTCCATGGGGTCGCTAAGAGTCGTACACGACTGAGCGACTTCACTTTCACTTTTCACTTTCATGCATTGGAGAAGGAAATGGCAACCCACTCCAGTGTTCTTGCCTGGAGAATCCCAGGGATGGGGGAGCCTGGTGGGCTGCCATCTTTGGGGTCGCACAGAGTCGGACACGACTGAAGTGACTTAGCAGCAGCAGCATGCTTTCCTATAACCACAAAAAATAGACTTTAAATTGATTCTCAATAGAATATGTCTGGGGAATATATACCTTTTCATTGTCCCATCACTTAAAAGAATGCTAATTACTTTCTGATGTTGTTTAGTCACTAAGTGGTATCTGACTCTTCTGCCATCCTGCTTGTCCATGGGATTTAGGGCTTCAGAAATGTTACACTTCTGAATTAGGAGAAAGTAATACAAGGGCTTGCTTTTCCCAAACTGGTCAGTTTAATTTCTCTGACTATCACTGGCGACTTTCGCAAGCCAATGTCTTAATAATAGCAATTATTTAACCTCATTCTGCAGATCTAGAGAGAAATACTTCCACCGTGTTTTTTCCCAAAGGAGCGCTGTATCCTTCTTTGTGAGGATGGTGATGTCCAGTGCTGAATATCTGTGCCTCCTCCATTCGTGTTTGGGCTGGGATGGATGCAAGAATCTTACCATGTTGTATTATTATTTCCTTGTGGAAATAATGGCCTTAGGATTAGAGGGAGGGGCTTCATTCATTGTGCATTCTCAATGAAGCATTCATCTTATCCAGACCTGCAGACTGGGAATAACTCATGGCATTGACTCAGGTCACCTGAAAATAGACCCATCATGTGGGTGTTGATGGAAACTTGGATCAGTTTTTTTAAAAGACTGTTATCTAGCGTTCGTGAAGGAAGAGCCTGAGTGTGCTTTCTTTACCTTGCAGATTTCCAGTGAGGAAATTTCAATCAAGAAGGAACAGTTATCGGAAGCACTACAAGGCATGCAGCTCTTTCTGGCTAAACATGGAGACAAGTATGTTGGTTTTAATTAGCTCTTTTATTCAAAGTAGTGAAGTGGTCTTCAAAATGCTCAGCAAAGTAGATGATGTTAAATTTTAGTGGAGGGTTTAAAAATGGAACTCAGTCACAAGTTTAGTTAATAACCTATGATTATAAAGTGATTTAATTGTCTCTTTTCTTGACTCTCAGTCTTTACCAAAATTCTGAAATATACTTATTATCTCCATATATTGCTGATAAGAAAAACAGACTCAGCATTAAGGATCAATTGCTAGTTAGTTGTAAAGATTCCAAGCCAAGTCCTGATTCTAAGTAGTACTTAGTCTCCAAGACCTGCCTTTTGGAAAATATGTATACACCATGGATTATTACTCAGCCATTAAAAAGAACTCATTTGAATCAGTTCTAATGAGATGGATGAAACTGGAGCCCATTATACAGAGCGAAGTAAGCCAGAAAGATAAAGACCATTACAGTATACTAACACATATATATGGACTTTAGAAAGATGGTAACAATAACCCTATATGCAAAACAGAAAAAGAGACTCAGATGTATAGAACAGACTTGTGGACTCTGGGAGAAGGCGAGGGTGGGATGTTTCAAGAGAACAGCATTGAAACATGTATATTATCTAGGGTGAAACAGATAACCAGCCCAGGTTGGGTACATGAGACAAGTGCTCGGGCCTGGTGCACTGGCAAGACCCTGAGGGATCGGGTGGAGAGGGAGGTGGGAGGGGGGACCGGGATGGGGAACACATGTAAATTCATGGCTAATTCATTTCAATGTATAACAAAAACTACTGTAATGATGTAAAGTAATTAGCCTCCAACTAATAAAAATAAATGGAAAAAAAAAAAAAAGAAAATATGTATAAATGTGTTCTTTATTTCCTTAGCTGAAACCTTTGGCAACGAGATTTCTAATGGTTTGGTCCTTGCTTTGAGGCTCTTCATATATTTTAGCCTCAGGAAGGGATGGAATCTACCCTTTTCTTAAACCCTTTTTTGCTGTCATCAGAATTAACCTAGAATGATTTTGTACCTTAGCGAATGGGTTAATTTCCTTATAAATTTCATTTTTATTCATCTTTCTGCTTGAACAAGTTTCCTCTTGAGTCATGGCACATTACTTGCCCCTTTTCCATGTTGGAACTAACAATGGAATCTTTCCCTCTGTTAGATAACAGCAATTGTTGTTTCAGAAATTTGCATATGCTAGAGAGATACTGATATATTAGTCTATACTCTTTCCTTTGGTCCTTTGTAAAGGCCATCCTTAATTTACATATATAGCCAGTCTAGACCTCAGCCATCTGTGTATGAGATTATGTTAATTTTTATTGTATTATAGTGTTGATATAGTATTGATTTTTTACATTATATTTTATGAGGCAATACTAACTTAGAGAAGTATTTTTCTTTATAAAATCATTGCACCTACTGTGTCATAGTTATCACTTGAAGACTTACATTCTTCATTTCCTACTTTCTGGTTATTTTAGAATGACAGATGAAGAAAGAAATGAATTGGAAAAACAAGTGAAAACTCTCCAAGAAAGTTATAATTTATTCTTTAGTGAATCTCTGAAGCAGCTGCAACAATCACAAACCTTAGGAGACATCAAGGTAGAGGAGAAGGTAATGTTATTTATTTAGAACACGAGGCTGTTTGAAGACTCTCAGTCTAACTGCATGGTTGTAGAAATATATGTCAGTGACAAAGACATGATCTTGAGTTGTGTACGTGGAAGAAACATGGGTGGGGTTTATGTAAGTACTTGGAGATTTCCGTGTTGGTTATTAAATGCAACCTTTCACTTGCTGTCATCAGTTTCTGTGACATCTTAATCTCTGCCTTGCATGGTAAAAGAAAAGAGTCATTCATTTTTCTAACTCTTCTCTTTCAAAGTCATTCTGCTGCTGCTACAGTAGGTATTTTAATATATAAATGTGATGATATAAAATAGTCTATGAGTCATCTCTAAAGGTGCCACTGGAATATTAGGGGGTTTATCTGCTCTTCAGAGATAGCCAGGAGATTTATTTGAGACATATTGGGCCATATGTCTTAGTAGGGATCCTCTAGCATCTTCAAAATATAACAAAAATTGCTTACAGTTTGGCCTATCTTTGAACTTTCAAAACTTGACAATACTCAATATTCAACACAATATTCAGAATTCAAAAAGTTATTTTTATATTCAATTCTCTTACTCCCTGGAGTACTTTGCACACTATTTGTCGCAATTTGAGGGTATGTAGCAATTTTTTCTGGCTTGTGGGTTTTTGGCTGTCTGAAGAAGTCCGTATGCTGTAAACATCAATAGCATGGGTTTTAAACTCTCCCGTGTCAGGAGACTAATCTCATTGGGTTGCAGAGAGCATGGTTTGCCTTCCAGGTGTGTGTCCTGTCTCCTCACCCTCATCTTTTCCGTGTCCTCACTAACCTGTTGATGTCCACAATATGAAGTTTTCAATTCACAGATGCATGTCGTTTTCAAAGCTTTATCACATCCTGTGCTCTCGATAGATCACTGACTTAGATCACTTGTGCATTTGAGCTGCCTAACACTCACAGCCTTGCCACACCTCGGTAAGTAGAGGATTTTTATGCTAAAGTGTCTTTTTTTATTAAAAAAAAAAAAACGTGCAAACTAAATTTCTTGCCACTCTGCTCACCTCTGTGTCAGCCACTGAGACTTTTGCGCTTTCCTTTCAGCTGGATAAAGTCATCGCGGGCACCGTCGATCAGAGCACGGGCGAAGTCCTTTCTGTCTTTCAGTCGGTGCTGAGAGGCCTCCTCGATTATGACACGGGAATTCGGTTGCTTGAGACCCAGCTCATGATTTCTGGGCTCATCTCGCCAGAATTAAGAACATGCTTTAACCTCAAAGATGCCCAAAGTCACGGCCTTATCGATGAGCAAGTTCTGAGCCAACTCCAAGAACTCGATGAAATGAAGGAGATTATCTCTGCTGTGTCATCCACCAGGGTTCCGGTGCTGGATGCCCTGGCTGAAGGTGTGATCTCAGAGGCCATGGCCATCAGAGTGCTCGAGATCCTGCTTTCCACGGGCTCGCTGGTTATTCCAGCCACAGGAGAACAGCTGACCTTGCAGAAGGCTTTCCAGCAGCACTTGGTTTCCTCAGCCTTATTTTCTAAAATTCTGGAAAGGCAGAATCTGTGCAAAGACCTGATTGACCCCTCCACCTCTGAGAAGGTGTCTCTAATAGATATCATGCAAAGAAGTGTTTTGCAAGAAGACTTAGGGATGCGGCTTCTGCCTGTGAGGCCTCAGGAAGGAGGCAGAATAACATTAAAATGTGGCCGAAATGTGAGCATTTTAAGGGCAGCACATGAAGGCCTCATAGACCGTGAGACCATGTTCAGGTTACTGGGTGCCCAGCTGCTCTCAGGAGGTCTGATCAATTCCAAGTCTGGTCGGAGGCTGACTGTCGAAGAAGCTGTGGCAGAGGGGGTAATGGACAGAGACACTGCCAACAGCATCCTCACCTACCAGGTGGAGACAGGAGGAATCATCCGCTGCAACCCCCCCAAGCGTCTGACTGTCGATGAGGCAGTCCAGTGCGATCTGATCCCACCCAGCAGTGCCCTTCTGGTCCTTGAGGCTCAGCGAGGCTACGTGGGCCTCATCTGGCCTCACTCTGGGGAAATCTTCCCCACATCATCATCTCTGCAGCAGGAGTTGATCACCCACGAATTGGCCTCCAAGATCCTGGAAGGGAGGCAGAAAATCACTGCTCTTTACATCCCAGAAACTTGTCAAGTCATCGATTTGGAGGTTGCCACACAACTTGGAATTATAGATAATAACACAGCATCGATTTTAAAAAGTATAACACTGCCCGATAAAATGCCAGATTTGAGAGATTTAGAAGCTTGTAAAAATGCCAAAAGATGGCTCTCTTTTTGTAAATTCCAACCGTCTGTGGTCCATGATTACAGGCTAGACGAGGATGCTTTTGATGGAGAAGAGCCAGTGGCAACTCAGAGCTCAGAACAAACTAAAAAGTTGTTCCTGTCTTATTTGATGATAAATAGCTATATGGATGCAAACACAGGGCAGAGGCTTTTGCTGTATGATGGAGACTTGAATGAGGCTGTCGGGATGCTCCTGGAAGGCTGTGGTGCAGAAATTGACAAGGACACACCCACTGAAGAGTGTTCTGATGTCTTAAGACTCCCTGGTGTATTTCTGAATAACACTGCAAGTAAAGCAATGGGTGAAAGTCCAGCTTCACCAAGTAGTTCTGATGAATGTCTTCAGAGAGAACCTGAAAATAAAGAAACCCCTGAAAATGCCATAGACGAAGAGTTTCAGGAATTGGAGACTAATGTTATCAGGAGTGAATTTTGGCTGTCAGAAAATCTGGCAGATGTAATCGCAACTGATCTTAAAGTTAAGAAATCACCCGGTGTGTGTGTTCCCTGTTCCAGATCATACTTAAGACAGCTTGGACTTGCTGATGTTAGCCTGCCCAGTCAAGACTCTGAAAACAGACTTGAAAATGGTGAAAATCAAAGTCAATTAGAAACAAAGGAACATGCAGATGAACGTAGTTGTTCTAAAAACCTTCACAAGTTTGCAAGTGATTTGATAACAAATCCTATGATAAAATCAAAAACTAGTAGAGCCTATGATTTAAATGAAACAGAGAATGAAGATAATATTAGCAGGGGTTCAACTCTCTTTGACTATTCCCCCAGGCTAAGTGCCTTGTTAAGTCATGATAAACTGAGGACCCAGCAGGGAAGTTTTCATGATGTCCGCAGTGCAGAGAGTAGTGGAAAGAAATGTGAAACCTCTACATTGCCGTTCAATGAGCAAACCGAGTCATCAGGTCAAAGAATAAGAGAAAAATTTCATGACCAGTTTCTGGGAATTGCAGCTATTAACATCAGTTTAAAGGGAGAGCAAGCTGTAGAGAAATCTTTCAGTGTTGGTTGTAGTCATCCTCAGGTAGAGGATCAGAGTGATGACTTTGGTTCAGATACTTGTGGTGAAGATGAAGACACTCCTGCTGCTTCTCAGCGGGAACCCGAAGAGGAGCAAAGTGAGTCCACAGTGGAAGGGTCCTCGGATGCCCCGACCCCGAGGGCTGGTTGTCGTCATGTCAGCCCAGCTCACACCCGGACCCCATCTTTGGAAGGAACTGTCAGCGCCAGTGCTGGCGACTATGAAACGTCCCTGCTGGACGATCGGCAGAGCGACACAGCAACGGACACAGACAGCGATGCTGACTTTTATGACACACCCTTGTTTGAGGACGATGACCACGACTCCCTGCTCCTGGAAGGTGACGACTGTGATTGCCTGCAGCCCGAGGACTATGACTCGCTGCCAGAGGACGACTGGGCCGCTTCTCCTGGAGAGCTTTTCTACGATGTTTCTACAGAGGGCGAACATTCTGTGGGGACCCAGGCGGGGCTGGCTGACAGCTTAGGCGTGAGGGGAGAAGTGCAGTCTCTGCAGGATTTTCTCATAGGTGCTGGGAAGGCAGAGTTCGGTTCTGGTGAAGAAATCCAGTTAAATTCACTTGGGTCCCATGAAGTGAGTGGACTGTTGATGGAAACTGTATCAGAAAGGGACAGTGCAGATGACCTTGAAGGTGATGAGTCTGACTCATTGACTGACTATGAAATTGTGGGAGAAGAGAGCTTCAGGACGGAGGTACAATCTGAGGATGCTGGCTGCTGGAAAGAGAGAGAAAAAGACTGTGTAACTGGACAAGGATTCAAATCTGCTCCTGATCATTTAGAGTCTGTGCAAAGCAAAGACAGTTACAAGGGTTCCGTGTCTGTCCGTAATGAGCAGGATGACGCCGATGACTGCGCTGCTGATGCTGGAGATGGAGTGGGCCGGGAGGGCGCGGAGCCTGTGGGCCAGGGTGCAGCTGCGGCCCTGGTCATCCCTGGGTGTATTGCAGCTCCTGAAACAGAAAACAGCTGTGTAAGTCAAAGGAACAATAAAACGATTCTCCCGACTCAAAAGCATCATCATAATTCTTCACAAAAACAGCAGGGTGTGAATGTTTTACAGCCAGAATCAAGTAGTAAAAGTAGCTTGGGTCCTGAAATTAACCACTTTCTGGAAGATACAAATAAGGTTGTTGGAAAAGGCATAGAAGATCTGTTGAATCATGAGATAGTCCTTCAGGATGAATTACTGCCTCTCATGAAAGACACTGAATCAGAAAACACCTTTAGCCCTGTTGGTGCCTTACCTAATACTAGTATCAGTTCAGCCTCTGAACTAGAGGACCACCTAAAGAACACAGGGCTTAAGTTGGTTCAGCCAGAATCTGCTGACTCTGTGAAAGGTGGAAATCCATATTATGAGAATGTGACACTTTGTGGTGACTCCTCTAATGATGAAATCATTTGTTCTGAGCCCAGTTTAACAGGAAAACCTGCCGAGGAAGGCCATTTGTCATTCACAGTGTCTGTAGCTGATAACGATCCTCCAGGCAGTGGAAGGGATCTAATTAAAAGGAGAGCTGACAAAAGCAGTATACTAACAGAAGATGAAGCATCAATTCCTAAAATGTGTGCAGATAAAGGAGTTCTCATAGAAGGTCCCTTAGAAGATAATAAATATCCTGAACTTTTGCCCAGTAAAAGTACAAGGGAGAGTCTTCATTTAGTTAATAATCCATTTCCGTCCCCACAGACCACACACAGTGAAGAACACAGTCAGGAAGGAACCCTTAAAAACACAACAGTAGCCCTTAAAGATGAACCACAGAACCTACCAACAGTAGTTAGTAGAAGTCCCGTTCAGTTTGAGAATCTTGAAGAAATATTTGACTCATCTGTTTCCCAAGTGATCAGTGATGATATGACTTCAGACATGACCTTGTCCAAAGGGTTTACAAGGATTGAGACAGATTCACTCCCCAGTGGACCTGAAGATGAGCTTGATCTGTTTACTTACTTAAAGCATTGTGCTAAAGATGTAAAAGCAAAGGATGTACTGAAACCAGGTGAAGATACCTCAAACTGTATTCCAGTCGCTTCCTCTCCCAGGAAAGAGCATTTACATTCAGGAGTTAATAATGCAGATGAGACGGCAGCTCTTGCCCAAGAAGACTCACCTCCAAAGGAGATGACCCAACAGAAAGATCTTCCTGCTGAAGAAAGCAGATCAGGAGTTCCCAAGTTCACACCAGCAGGAGATGAAAGCACGCCTTCAGGCTTCCCTCTTGGAAATGCAGAAGGCCTTGGAAAACACATGGGTTTTGTACAGTCAGAACTCTGTGCAGATGGAGTAAGAACTAACTCCAGTAAGGCTATAAGCAATGACTGCTCATCCTTAGAAATTAACAGCAAGAAAGAGGGGATTGAGCAGCAGAAAGGGAAAGAACCAGCTCCGTCTCCAGGAGCCCAGGGCAGCGAGGTGCAGGTCGCTGAGCTATCTCAGGCCTTGGTGGAGGACGTCAGGGACACCTTAAAAGGTAGTTTGAAAGAAGGTCATGTGACTCCTCAAGAGCTTGGAAAACCTTCAGCCAGTGCAGATACTAACATTCTAATTCAAACCTTAATTCCAAGAGGTAGCTCATCACAGTTGGTAAATGAAACAACTGGTGTGCCCAGTGATTCTATCGCCAGTGGCTGTGGCATTTCCCCCACCAAAAACTCACCAGCATCAAAAGCAGAGAGCAGAGAGGATTCACTCTGCATTGCAAACCTCAAGTCTGAATTTCTCCTCAATATACTTAAGCAAAATCAGTATAGCCAGAAAGTTATAGGAGCTTTTGAACTGATGAAAGAATTAACTCAGATGGAGTGTGATCTGGAGAAAAAGGGTGGGATATCTGCACTTCCTCCTCTGCATCTTGAAAATATATTCTGCAAGCTGCTTGCTGATGGATATTCAGAGAAGGGAGGACAGGGTAGCGACTTGAATCAAAAATCACCTACAGCTCCCGAGGTGACGGATGAGGAGCCACACATTCTTGAAGAATTTAACAGCAAGGGCGGAAACCCCTGTTCCCTAAATTTACAAAGTGTGAAAGAGAGTGGCCCGGAAAACTCTCCTGTCTGTGCACCAGGTTTGCCAAGAGATGGGAGGCGGAAGGAGCCATGTGCTGCGTCCCCAGGCCGTTTGGAATGTATTTTAGGGTCAGAAGACTTGGCTTCTGGAGACAGCTCGATGGAGCGAGTAAGTAGACTTTCCATTTTATAAGCAAGTAGCTGCGTGGAGCATTTGAGAATAATCACATATATTTTATTTGCTTGAAAAATCTGCACAGAGCCGATTGAATTAAATGTCCACATTTGTCTTTAGTTTTCCAAGGAGCTGCAGCAATGCTTACAGCACAGATCAAAGATGTGCGAGTATTTGGCTTTGCTTCAAGACATGAAGCCCCCCTTCGGCAGCCAGGACTCCCAGGATGGCAGTCTAGAAGCTTTGAGAGACCAGCTGAAACAGTTGGAGGTAAGAATCGTCTGCTGACGGTTATGGAGGGTGGTCAGCTAGTGAGAAACGTGTGTTTCTCACTAAATAGATACGAGATACCTATTTTTTTCTGCAGACGTTTGAATTGGGATTGGCTCCAATTGGTGTGATTTTAAGAAAAGACATGACGCTGGCGGAGGAATTTGTACAGTCTGTGCCGGATGACTTCCCCAGGGGACCCCTCGAGGACCTGAGCGTGAGCCTCCAGAATCTGCAGACGGCCTTCTCATCCCTCCAGGCCGCGTCTTCAGAAAGAATGAACCATATAACGCTGGCGATCGACTCCGAGGTGGTAAGTACCAGAACGTCTCGCGCCAAGTCAAATCTAGCTTTTGGGAGAAAGTTGAGGGTTTGAAAACTTAGTCATAAGATGAAATATTTGTTCTTAAACCATTAAGCCCTTCACACAGGATCATTATTTGTAGGAATTTAAAATGTGGGGAAAGATAAAAATGAACATGCAATTTTGATTTTCTAGTCTAAATTAGCCGTTTCCCATGAAGAGTTTCTGCAGAAACTTCAGTCATTCTCACGTTGGATATCGGAGATGAGCGAATCTGTGAAGGATGTGGAGGTCATGACAGTTCGAGACGCTGAACCCATAAAACAAAGCTTGGAGTTTCTCAAGGCAGGTATCAAAATCAGTAAGATAAAGCGTGTGTGTGCGTGAGTTGCTCAGTCGTGTCTGACTCTTTGAGATCCCGTGGACTGTAGCCTGGCAGGCTCCTCTCTCCATGGGATTCTCCAGGCAAGAATACTGAAATGGGTTGCTAGTCCCTTCTCCAGGGGATCTTTCTGACCTAGGGATCAAACTTGTGTCTCCTGCATTGCAGGCAGATTCTGTAGTGCTGAGTCACAGGGAAGTCCTTTAAAGTATTGGGCTGGCCAAAAAGGTTGTTAGGATTTTTCCGTAAGATGGTACAGAAAAGCCCAAACGAACTTTTTGGCCGACCCAGTACACTAGAAAACTTGTGGACTCAGTATCACAACGGTTTAGGGAAAAGGTGACCTGCTTATGCTGTGAAGGCGTATTTCCTTTCTCCGTAAGAGATGTTTGCTGACAGTTGATACAGCAGTAAGATGATCACTTCAGAGCTGTCATTCTGTCTTTCCCTGCTGCCTTTATGAAGCTGTAACCACCGCTGCATGTTGAGACTGGTATTTATGTATTTATTTATGTATCAGTCACATAAAGATACAGTAATTTAAGTCAGTCCTGTAGCTGTATCATAGTATTAGTCATTTAGTCACACCTTTTTCCGCAAGTTGTTACTGTGAACCGCATCCCTCATGAATGGCAGGGAATGACACTCTTGGCCTGTGAGTCAGAAAACTGAAATTCTGGCCTCTTGGAACTTATGTCTTAAGTCCTCAATGGTCTCATGTATGTGCCGCCACAATTCCATGGATATTGTATGTATTAGCAAGTAATATTTTAATGTTGATGTTTCCCTTCAATGTGCTAAACATACACAGGTTGGATCTTTACCTTTTGCTTCAGTTAACTTTTTAAGTACTTCTACCAGACAAGGTTGAAATATTCTGAGAGGGTTGGTTTTTTTTTTTTTTTTTAAATACAATGTTAATGACCATAGTATTGAAATAATTTCATTACTACCTTTCATTACAAATGATTGGCTCAACTCAGTGAATCATGAAAAAAGATCTATAAAAGCTTGAATACCTTATAGAAGAAGCATGTGTACGTGCTAAATCGCTTCAGTCGTGTCCGATTCTTTGCGACCTTATGAACTGTAGCTCCCCAGGCTCCTCTGTCCATGGGATTCTCCAGGCAAAAATACTGGAATGGGTTCCCATTCCCTCCTCCAGGGGATCTTCCAGACCCAGGGATTGAACCCAAGTCTCATTATGTCTCTCATTGGCAGATGGGTTCTTTACCACTAGCGCCACCTGGGAAAGCCCTGTATTTTGTAGTAAGTGTTATTGCTGATAGAAACTTTCTATTGTGGCTTCACTTGCTGTTCGTAACTAGTACTACTTTGTTCACAGAACGTGCTGAAAGACCTTGGACACACCAAGACGCAGCTGGAAACCGTTGCCTTTGACGTGCAGTTCTTCATCTCTGAATACGCCCAAGATCTGTCTCCCACCCAAAGCAGACAACTCTTAAGGCTCTTAAACACAACTCAGAAGGGTTTCCTTGACGTGCAGGACTCAGTAACTACCCAGGTGGAACATTTAGAGGCTCAGTTACAGCTAGAACAAGATCTCGATCATCAGAAGGTCTGCCTTTCTTTGTGGAGTTGAAATTCTTGGCTCTTAGCGCTTCAGTGTGAAACCCGTAATGTAGACCCCAGGGGCTGTGGGTAGGAAAAGATAGGAAGGGTTTTCTGGAATGGCAGTGAATGGACAGGGTATGATGTAGCAATTCTACAATATATAAAGGTGTTTTTGGTCCTAAGAAGGCTAGAATTAGTTGCTTTTAATTTTCATGACTCCCTCAAACTACTGTTTTTAGGAAAGAGTTGTAATTTTTTTCCTTAGGAGGAACAAATGTGTATGCACTGAGAAATGTCCAGGGATAAATTGATGAACATGTGGAGAGCAAAGGTTAAGGGTGTCTTTGCTTCTTGGGAGCAGGGTGGCCCAGCAAGATGGGACTGGGCTCTGGAGCCAGGCTGCCTGAGTTTACATGCTGTTTACAGCACTCACCCATTGTGGGGACCCGGGGCAGGTCACTGAACCGGTTATTTCACTGACAAATTGGAGACTGTAGCAGGGCTTACACAGTAGTATCGTGGGCATCAATGAAAGAAAGAATTAAAACTCTTATAACCTTGCCCGGCACGTGTCAGGCTCCTATTCAACCTGATCCATGACTGTAGAATGAGTAACTACAGTGTATTTAATAGGAAGATGAAAGATGCAAGCAATGGCTGGATTAATCTCTTAGCATGATGTAATGAATTATTTGGGGTGGTCCATTCAATAGCAACAGTGCGCAGAGGTGGGACAGAATTGGCCCCAATGATGAAGGCATGAGAACTTGTGCAAAACTCCTTCAATTCCCTCTGGAAGCACAAGTGTGGTCTCCAGCATGATATCCTGTCTACACATAACAAATATATGCTCACAGACTGATCACAACTAACTTCTGTTTTGATATCCTTTTGCAGAATTAATTGTGTGTGTCGCAGGTTTCAAGAGCTTCAGAAAATGGGATGTTTCTTCCTGTCGGTCAGGAGCTCCACCTCTCACACGTTTGCGTGGCCAGTGCTCTGTTGAGCGGCGTCATCAACACGCGATCCCCTCCCCTGTCCATGAGCCGCGCTCTGACGTTCTGTGTCACTTGTTCAGCGTGTACCCCACTGCTATTATGTTTACAGCATACGTAGGGAAGCTTGTGTAGAGGAAACTTGCAGAATGTGTTGTGGTAAACAGCTGTGGCCGTAGTGAGCTGGGGGCCAGTTCATGAGGCTGTGCTTTTCTTCCCTTCAGCTGGTGGCCGAGCGTCAGCAGGAGTACAAAGAGAAACTGCAGGGCATCTGCGACCTCCTCACCCAAACCGAAAACCGCCTCATCGGTCACCAGGAAGCCTTCATGATTGGAGATGGCACGGCTGAGTTAAAGAAGTACCAGTCGAAGCAAGAGGTAGAACCTAGCTTTGCGTTAGTGGGTCGAGTCCATGTTAAGATGGATTACTGGTATTTGGAAAGCAGTTGGGGTTACTGGAAAGGAGTCACCCTTTACCCTTTCAGAGGCAGGGTGCACCCAAGACACCCCTAGATCCGAGCTTGAAACTTTATACTAAAAGTTGTATTTCAGGCTCCAGCAAGCCAGGTAATTTTCTTGCCTCTCTTTTGGTGAGATGTTGAATGGAGGAGACATATATATAGGAGGTTTGATAGGTGGGAGAAAAACCTTATATGATGAGTTAGAATCTGGATCCGTTGAAGACCAGTCACTCACAAATCAGGAGACACATCCGTGAGTTTGGGTTCTTGGTCTTTCTTAGGTTCATCTTACTCCTTTCATTGTTCTCTGAGATTTGTTTCTTTTCATTGAAGGAACAAGCAATAGTAACAGATACAGAAAGCTTTATTTCAGTGTCAGGAGAAGGAACATTCTCTTCGCTGTGAGATAGTTCCTGGTTCTGCTCCCAGACTCTCTGTTGCTGGCTTTGTAACTGAAGCTCTCAGAGCCTCACTGACTTCGTTGCTTATACTTCCACTGCTGCGTTACTGTCAGAGTTAAATATCATATGTCAGGGGACCCGCAGTTAATGCTGTAGAGTAGTGGTTTGGTGAAAAGGATCTCTTTTTAAAAGAAATATATTTATTTATATATTTTAAAGTATAGTTGATTTACAGTATTATATTAGCTCCAGACGCAAAACATAGTGACTCAACATTTAACAGATTACACTCCCATTTAAAATTAACATGTTGGCTATATTCCCTGTGCTGTACAATATATTCTTATATTTTCTGTATTCTATACACAGTGTTCATAGATTGGAAGAATTAACATTGTAAAAAAATGTCCATACCACCCAAAGAAATCTATAGATTCAGTGTGATCCCTATTGAAGTACCCATGACATTTTTCACAGAACGACAGCACATAATCCTAAAGTTTACATGGAACTACAAAAGACCTTGAATAGCCAAAGCAATCTTGAAAAAGAACAAAGTTAGAGTTATCTTGCTTGTGGATTTCGAACTGTCTTACAAAAAGCTGTTGCCATAAAATGAGATGGCACTGGCACAAAATGGACACAGAAATCAGTGGGGCAGAAGAGAGCCCAGAAATAGACCCTGACAGCCAATTAGTTGTGACAAAGCAGGCCAGAATATACAAGCAGGAAAAGCCTCTTCACCAGATGGTGCTGGGACAACTGGACAGGCGCTTTCCATTCAGATACTTCCCAGAAAAATCTGGGGAGCCTTAAAATAAAATTATGGGGAAGAATAACATGAAGACTTAAGCATAGTACAATATAGAGAATGACATAATGGAAGAAAAGAGGAAGAATTACATAGAGAAATCTAACGAGAGGAAAGCTATAATAGTTGAGGAGAGATCTTACTCTGAGCTTCCTAGCAGCCAGGGCAAAGAAGCAAACATTACATTTTATAGAACTCTGGCATTTAGAAGAAAAAATTGTCTTTGTTTGGAGATTATCTTAGGAACAACTTAGCTGATAATTTAGGGAATTATTTGTTTTTATTTTGAGAAGTAGATATATATTAAAGAATTAATGTTTAGAAAGAGAATTGATAATATTAACATGTATTTAGAAACTTTTATGTACTCACATAATGTAAAAAAGTCTGATGTGTATAGATTTGTAAAGATTATATACTAAATATTTGTTTTCAGTGTTTTGCAAACCACATCCATTTATTAACCATGCAAATCTCATACGTTTCTTTAGTGGTCTTTGAGGTTTCAAATTACATTAAGTATTATGATTTAAATAAAACCATTCAAATGAACATGGTATTGAATACGCTTTTTCAACCTGTATATGTTCTCCTCTGCCCACGCCTACCCCCACTTTTAGAATTACGGTTTTGAAAGAATTTAACAGGTTATGATTCATGGGGTCGCAAAGTCGGACACGACTGAGCGACTAAACTGACTGACTGACTGACTAATAATTTTTTTTTCTTTTGTGTTAAAAGGAATTACAGAAAGATATGCAAGGAAGTGCACAGGCATTGGCAGAAATAGTGAAAAACACAGAGAATTTCTTAAGAGAGAGTGGCGAAAAGCTGTCACGAGAAGATAAGGCTGTGATTGAACAGAAGCTGAATGAAGCGAAGATAAAGTGTGAACAGCTGACCATAAAGGCAGAGCAGTCAAAGAAAGAGCTGGATAAAGCTGTGACGACAGCAGTCAAAGAAGAAACAGAAAAGGTCCTTACTCAGCTGAGTGGCACCCTGCTCCCGTGGCTTTGTTGAAAATGACTAAGATATCAAGTGCCTTGATTTATTACATGCTGTCAGGAGGTCAAAGCGATGGTTAGCGCCAGAGACTAGAATGTTGGGTTTTCATGTATGTAATTGACCAGATTTGAAGAATTGGCCTTGCTGAACTTAAAAATTTTTTTAATCAAAGTTAATGTGCAATATTATATAAGTTACAGATATACAACATAGTGGTTCACAGTTTTTACAGGTTATATTCAATGTATGGTTATTATAAAATATTGGCTGTATTCCCTGTGCTGTACCATATATCATTGTAGCTTTTTTTTTTGGCCTCGCAGCTTTGCGAAATCTCAGTTCTCTGATAAGGGATCAAACCTGTGTCCTTGGCAGTGAAAGCACCGAGTCCTAACCGCTGGACTGCCAGGGGAGTCCCTTCTTGTAGCTTAATTTCTTTTACCTATAGTAGTGTAGGCTTTGTTGAACTTTAAAAAAAAAAAAAATCTAAGTGGGATTGTGATGTGTGAGGTCTCATCAGTTATAATTTTGGAATGTATTTTAAGAACAGTGGAAACTTCAGAGTAACTGCCAGTTGCTGTAGACTTAATTTCATCATGTTCGGTTTTCAGCGTGGGTCTGGTTTGTTTCCCCACTCTGGTTTTTCAGGGATCTAACTATTTGCTTTCAGAATGTCTAAACACCCATGCCTTGGCCCACATTCAAGGTTACCTACTGTGACCTTTCCTGCCCAGGTTGCTGCTGCGAAGCAGCTGGAAGAGAGCAAAACCAAAATCGAAAACCTCTTGGACTGGTTGGCAAACGTCGACAGAGACTCAGGGCGGGCAGCGGTGGAGCCGAAACAGGTCATTGAGCAGAACGGGACGCACTTTCAAGAGGGTGATGGCAAGTCGATGATGGGAGAAGAGGATGAATTCAACGGAAACCTGTTGGACACGGATGTTGACGGGCATGTCGGGACTACCGAGGAGAACCTGAACCAGCAGTACCAGAGGATGAAGGTGCGTGGTTTCACACAGGGTCCTGTTAGAGTGTCTTTTTGGGTCTGTAAAGATAGGAAGAACTTAGCATGTGAGTTGTCCCTTCAAAGCTCAGGGACCCTTGAGAGTAAAGTCCTTTTTTTCTAGGCTCATCATTATGTCAGAATAAGTTGTAAAGTAATTAGCCTCCAACTAATAAAAATAAATGGGGGGAAAAAAAAAAAGAAGTAAAATACTGACATACACTAAAAAAAAAAAAAAAGAATAAGTTAATGCTGAGAATTATAAATAAGTCACAAGCAATGAGAACTACATCATCAGATGTGGAGTTCTCTATAAAGCAGAGCTGTAAGGAATAACAGCAATAACAATAATAACTAGCATTCGTAGAGCAGTGACAGTGGTCCAGCATGCTTCAAAGCTCTTCCCAGCTTCACTCATCACTTTGTCCCTTTCGTCTTCCCCACTACTCTGTAAAATGAGAATATAATTATAGTGGTGATGAGCTTATTATTGTTAATGTTGTTATTATTATTCTCATTTTACAGATTGGGAAGGCTTCCCTGGTGGCTCAGTGGTAAAGAATCCACCTGCTGATGTAGGAGATGTGGGTTTAATCCCTGGGTCAGGACAGTCCCCTGGAGAAGGAAATGGCAACCCACTCTGGTATTCTTGGAATACTTGGGAATGCTTGGGAAATCCGATGGACACAGTAAACTGGCTTCTGTAGTCCATGGGGTTGCGACAGAGCTGGACACAACTTAGCGACTGAACAACAACAGATGGGAACAGTAACTTACAGAGTGAGCTGGCTTGGCCAGGTTATGCTTCTAGTGAGGGACGGAGTTTGGGTTTAAACCTAGGCTGTGAGCTCAGTCCCTCTGCTGAATTCTAGTCCTGCCTGCGGTGTCCTCCTGCGTTCATGTGAGCCCTTTGCAGACCTCAGCTTGGCTGTTTTGGTGAAGGCTGCTGGAGAGGAGAGGAGTGAAAGCTCACTGCAGGAAGGAAGTCAGAGCTAAGGGGGCAAAGCTGTTTTTAGAGAGCCACATGTTTAATCCTTTTATTTCAGTGTTTGGCTTTTGGTGCGTTTCAGAGACGTTTGTGGTTCTGCTGTTTGCCTCTGAGCCTTTGTCTTTGGTGTCTTGGGATCAGAGTGCTCTCTGAGAAGCTTTTCTGTTACAGGATCTAGAAAGTAAACCAGAAGAGTGGGTGTGTTCATTACATCCCAATTTCAAGAGGTTGTTTCAAAACCTGACTCTAACTGCATCTTAAAATGAAAAACATAACGACTTCCTAAAGGAACCTTGTGAGTCAGTTACAGAGGAGTCAGGAAAGGTTAGGAATTCTACCGAAGGAGTGAAAAATACCAGGGTGGAACAGACACGTAGGCCAGGAAACCCTTGTTTTTGGCCACAGTATGACATTTGCCCTTCTGAACTTCTTACTGCGGAGAAGATGGGAACCTGAGGAACTTCAGAAATTCCTGCTCTCCTTGCAGAGTGGAGAGACGGCCCAGAGGCTTGGGAGCCAGGGTTCCAGGCCAGCTCGCTGTCTGTGCCATGCATGCTGGGCTCAGTGATTCCCCACCGCAGCCTGTCTCCCCTCATCTGTAAAAGGGAAGGGTGGACCGGGTGACTTACAGGGATGATTACACCTGTCCAGCCTACCAGATGGAGGTGTCCTGTGAATATAAGTCACGTATGGAAGACATCACCTGTGGGAGAAAAGTCATTTAGACAAAGCAGTGGCATATGTCTGCTGCGCGGCAGGTGCTGTTACAGGCAGGGTGGGGAGCAGGACCCGGGAGTCTATTCCCTGCTGATGTCAGGGATCAGACGTTTAAGGATGAGCTGCCCCACAGCAGCGCTCCTCGGCCCTGTTCACCTGAAGGCCCGAGTGGGTGCCAGCCCCTGAGTGCCAGCGCTTACGTTGGTCACGAGCGGAACGAATCCCATCCTGGTGCTTGCCTGCGGGGTTGAGGATGACCGGGCAGGCGGTAACCATCTGCATTCTGTGGGTGCTGGGAGGTGGCAACTTCTGGCTGAGTTGAGTTGGGGATGGGTGGGTGAGTGTGGGGTTGGGGCCCTCCTTCAGGGTTAATAGGATCATCAGAGAAGGGCCACACAGGAAAGGGAGATTTGTGGCAAGACTTAGAGGAGGTGGGGGTTGCCACGCAGGTATTTGGGGGCAGAGCTGGAGCCAGACAGAGCAACTGGAGAAAGGGGTCCCAGCACCGCCCGCGGGTGGGGGTGGGTAGAGGTGGGGGCCAGGTACCTGGTTGGGGGGGGATGTCAAGTCCCAGAGGGGGTTTGGAAGTGGTGGGATCAGGCGTCTGGCTTCAAGTAAGTCATCACAAGGAATGTGGAAGTGGCCCCAAAGGATGACTACACTTTTTAAAAATTGAAGTATAGTTGATGTACAGGGTTGTGTAGTTTCTATAGTACAGCAGAGTGATCTAGGTATACGTATGTGTACACTTGTGTTTATATTCTTTTCCATTATGCTCTTCACCACATTTTAACGGCATGATGGGGTGGATGGGAGAATCAGGTTATGGCTGGAGAGGAAGGGGTCCCGGCCACCCTGAGGACCCAGGGTGGGTAGTTGCACACACCTGTGAGCAGCCCGCCCCTCACATGTGACCCGCTGCCCCTCACCTGTGAGCAGCCCGCCCCTCACCTGTGACCCGCTCTGTGCTCCGCCTCCAGGGGGGACTTGGATCCCTGGCTGTGCCGGGCTCTGTGGGCAGTGTTCTCCCCGCGTGGCTTCCTGTGGGCCTTTTGGCGTATCTGTGACTGTAGGGTATTGTCCTCTTCCCACGCCGGAAATGGAGGCTCAGCCAGCCCAGGAGCGGCTCCAAGATGCTCCTCTACTGCGCATGCGCCTCTGACTTCCCTTGAGCTTCTCCAAATGTGTATTGTTCTTGCTTACTGCTTATTTTCGTGGTTTTTTGACGCTTTCAAATTATAGGTTCTTTTTTTCCTATTAAGTGTTTTTTTCAAGATCATTTCCTAAGCAAACATCATGCTTCCTTGATGAATAATCAGGTGAGGACGCTCCCCGTCCCTTTAGGGAGCTCGCGAGGAAGGGATGAGCAGAAGGAGAGCAGGTGGTAGGTACTGGTTTTCAAGTTGGAAGAGCAATTTGTTCCGTTCCTCCCCAACCTTCTCAAAGCGGTGCTTGCTCTGTGCGCTTGCCTAAGTCCTTTCCAGAGAAGACTGGAAATCCTAAGACCAGGTGAGCGTGCTCACGTGGCCCCTCCTCTTGGGAAGCTCATCAGTGAAAGAGAGGCGGGGCGCCCGGGGCGCGTGGCCGAGGCGGGGGTGAGCGCCCCGCGCCCGCAGGCCCCGCGCCCTGACCCCGGCCCACTCTCGCGCAGGCGCAGCATGCGGAGCTCGCAGCCCGGCACCAGGCGGTCCTTGCGGCCACGCAGGCGGCCCAGGCCTTGCTGGAGACGCAGGGCCACCACCTGTGCCCGGAGGAGAAGGAGAAGCTGCAGAGGAACGTGACGGAGCTGAAGACGCACTTCGAAAGCGCGCTGGCCGCGTCGGAGACGGCGGTGCGCCGGACGCGCTCCCTGCAGGAGGAGCTGCAGAAGTTCGACGCCGACTGCGGCGAGTTTGAACAGTGGCTGCAGCAGGCGGAGCAGGACCTGCAGAACCTGGAGGCCGGCGCCGACGACCTCAGCGGGCTGACGGCCAAGCTGAAGCGGCAGAAGAGCTTCTCGGAAGACGTCATTTCGCACAAAGGGGACCTGAGGTACATCACCATCTCCGGCAACAGAGTGCTGGAGGCAGCCAAATCTTGCGGCGGGAGAGAGGGAGGCGGCCGGGCTGATCGGGACCAGGTGGACACCTCTGCCGCCCACAGAGAAGTGCAGGGCCGGCTGGACCGCGCCACAGACCGCTTCCGGTCCCTCTACACAAAGGTAAGTGCAGCTTTTAAATTTGATGTCTAGTCGATTTGCAATGTCGTGTTAATTTTTGTGTACAGCAGACTGACTCACTTACACACGTGTATACATTCTCTCTGATATTCTTTCTACTATGGTTCATCACAGATACTGAATATAGTTCCCAGTCCTATGCTGTTTATCCAGTCTATATAAGATAGCTTGCACCTGCTGATCCCAGACTCCTAACGTTTACCTCCCGCTGGGTGGCCACGGCTCTGTTCTCTATGTCTGTGACTCTGCTTTTGTTTCTCAGGCACCTTTGTGTCAAATTTTAGATCCCACGTGCAAGTGATATCACATGGTATTTGTCTTTCTCTTTCTGACCGGCTTCACTGATCATCTCTGGGTCCATGCATGTTGCTGCAGACAGCCTTATTTCACTCTTTTCAGGCTGAGTGGTATCCATTGTGTATATGTGCCACATCTTTATCCACCATCTGCCGATGGACACTTGGGTTGTTGCCATGACTTGGCCGTTGTGAACGGCGCTGCTATGAACATGGCGGTTGGAGTGCTTGTCTGGATGTATGCCCAGGAGTGGTATTGTTAGATCACATGGTAGCTCTGTTTTTTGAGGCAACTTCCTGCTGTTCTCCGTAGTGACTGCACCAGTTTACATTCCCACCAACAGTGTAGGAGGGTTTCGTTTTCTCCACATCCTCTCCAGCATTTATTATTTGTAGACTTTTTGATGATGGCCATTATGACTGGTGTCAGGTGGTAACCTCATAATATTGACTTGCATTTCCCTTAATAATTAGTGATGTTGAGCATCTTCTCGTGTGCCTCTTGGCCACCTGTATGTCTTCTCTAGATAAATGTCTATTTAGTGCTGCCCATTTTTCAATTGGTTTTTGTTTTGTTATTGAGTTGTATGAGCAGTTTGTATATTTTAGAATTTAAGCCCTTGTTGGTTTCATCATTTGCAAATATTTTCTCCAATTCCATTGGTATTCACTTTGTTTTGTTTATGATTTCCTTTTCTGTACAATAAGGTTATTTCATTTTTAACTTTTTAATCTGTACCTATAGTTTTCACTCTGTCCTATTAACTTTAGTTTTGGAATTAGCAAGAAATTTGAAAACCGAAGCAGGGAAAATAAGGCATTTTCATCTTGCTTCCACCAGTCTTATTCATCTGCTTTACTTCTGCAATATGTATTTAAAGATTAAGTATGTAAAGTTATTTATTTAGTTCATATAGTGTGGTTTCCAGGCAGCCCTGACTAAAACTCTGTACTACCCATTTTGACCAGCAGGTGGTGTGTGTATTTTGGCTCTAAGCAGAGTACATTGGCAAAGGAGAAAAGGAAAGATATACCTATTTGAATGCAGAGTTCCAAAGAACAGCAAGGAGAGCTAAGAAAGCCTTCCTCAGTGATCAATGCAAAGAAATAGAGAAAAACAATAGAATGGGAAAGATTAGCAATCGCTTCAAGAAAATTATAGATACCAAGGGAACATTTCGTGCAAAGATGGACTCAATAAAGGACAGAAATGGTATGGACCTAACAGAAGCAGAAGATATTAAGAAGAGGTGGCAAGAATACACAGAACTATACAAAAAAGATCTTCACAACCCAGATAATCACGATGGTGTGATTCACTCACCTAGAGCCAGACATCCTGGAATGCGAAGTCAAGTGGGCCTTAGAAAGCATCACTACGAACAAAGCTAGTGGAGGTGACGGAATTCCAGTTGAGCTATTTCAAATCCTGAAAGATGATGCTGTGAAAGTGCTGCACTCAATATGCCAGCAAATTTGGAAAACTCAGCAGTGGCCACAGGACTGGAAAAGGTTAGTTTTCATTCCAATCCCAAAGAAAGGCAATGCCAAAGAATCTTTAAACTACTGCACAATTGCACTCATCTCACACGCTAGCAAAGTAATGCTCAAAATTCTTCAAGCCAGGCTTCAACAGTATGTGAACGGTGAACTTCCAGATGTTCAAGCTAGATTTAGAAAAAGCAAAGGAACCAGAGATCAAATTGCCAACAAGGATCATCAAGAAAGCAAGAGCTCCAGAAAAACATCTACTTTTGCCTTATTGACTGTGCCAAAGCCTTTGAGTGTGGGGACCACAACAAACTGTGGAAAATTCTTCAAGAGATGGGAACACCAGACCACTTGACCTGCCTCCTGAGAAATCTGTATGCAGGTCAAGAAGCAACAGTTAGAATTGGACATAGAAGAACAGACTGGTTCTAAATCGGGAAAGCAGTATGTCAAGGCTCTATTTTGTCACCCTACTTATTTAACTTATATGCAGAGTACATCATGAGAAATGCCGGGATGAATGAAGCACAAGCTGGAATCAAGATTGCCGGGAGAAATATCAATAACCTCAGATATGCAGATGACACCACCTTTATGGAAAAAAGTGAAGAAGAACTAAAGAGGCTCTTGATGAAAGTGAAAGAGGAGAGTGAAAAAGTTGGCTTAAAGCTCAACATTCAGAAAACTAAAATCTGGTCCCATCACTTCATGGCAAATAGATGGGGAAACAATGGAAACAGTGACAGACTATTTTTGGGGACTCCAGAATCACTGCAGGTGGTGATTGCAGCCATGAAATTAAAAGATGCTTGCTCCTTGGAAGAAAAGTTATGACCAACCTAGATAGCATATTAAAAAGCAGAGACATTACTTTACCAACAAAAGTCTGTCTAGTCAAAGCTATGGTTTTTTCAGTAGTCATGTATGGAAGTGAGAGTTGGACCATAAAGAAAGTTGAACACCAAAGAATTGATGCTTTTGAAGTGTGTTGTCGGAGGAAATTCTTATGAGTCCCTTGGGCTGCAAGGAGATCCAACCAGTCCATCCTAAAAGAGATTAGTCCTGAATATTCATTGGAAGGACTGATGCTGAAATGGAAACTCCAATACTTTGCCCACCAAATCAGAAGAATTGACTCATTTGAAAAGACCCTGATGCTGGGAAAGACTGAAGGCAGGAGGAGAAGGGGACAACAGAGGATGAGATGGCTGGATGGCATTGACTCAATGGACATGAGTCTGAGTAAACTCCAGGAGTTGGTGATGGACAGGGAGGCCTGGCGTGCTGCAGTCCATGGGGTGGCAAAGAGTCGGACACGACGGAGCAGCTGAAATATAAACTATCGAGTACTTTGCACCCTCAAATTTGAGAAAGGCATCTTCATCTCTTAAAATTCACTTCACAAGTGTCTGCTTTACATGTATATTTGATCAGTATTGTTTTAATACCGAGTGGTTAAGAGACAGTTTTCATTTCTGTTATTCTTGTGGACCAGTAAGAGAATTTTGTTTAAAAACAGCAAAAGAAATGAAAAAGAGAAAACATGCCCCTGTTTAGAGTATAAGCTGAACGGCTGACCAGGCTGCCTCTGTGGCTTGCGGAGCATCGCTGGCTGTTGGCCGTGTCTTCCTCCTGGCCTGGATGCTTCCCTCCTCGTGTTGATCAGTCTGTGCATAATAGAGAAACCCCTGCAGCCCTGGGCCATCTCTCTGTTTGCCGCACACTCTACCCCTGGTGTGTCGACTCCGCGAGACGAGCCCTCTGATGATGACACCTAGGCCCTGCAGTCTGGCTGAAGACTCAGCCCTGTGCATATGTTTTTAAACTGGTGTAAATCTACTCTTCTCATTTTTATGGTGACTTTCTGAGTGGTTAGAGGAAGCATCTTCACATAAAGGAGAAACTCTTTGCCCTGTAGGTTTCGCTGACTGTGTTGAAGTCTGCTGTCTTACAGGTGGCATAACCCACGGGTCCTGGAGACTGTCTGTAAAAGGAGCAGATTTTGATTCCTACTCTCCCTTTGTTTGATTCTCAGTGCAATGTCCTCGGGAACAACCTCAAAGACCTGGTGGATAAATACCAGCACTATGAGGATGCCTCGTGCGGGCTTCTCTCTGGGCTCCAGGCCTGCGAGGCCACAGCCAGCAGACACTTATCCGAGCCTATTGCCGTGGACCCCAAAAACCTGCAGAGGCAGCTGGAAGAGATGAAGGTGAGAGAAACGAGAGGGAAGGAGAGATCCAGCCCCACGGTAGTCCCACCGGACACCTTGCTTTCCCCCCCTCCTTCTGTGATCCTGCCCACAGGTCGAGGCGAGAGGGGCTGGGAAGGTGTGTGTGTCCCTCCGGGGGACTCCTGACTTGGTCTTCCAATGTCTGTCCATTTCTCTTTCTTCTGCTCTGGTTTAGCTGGTCTGACACTGCTCTCGTGGTTTGTATCCCCCACCCCCACCTGCCCAGGCACAGACCAGTCCTGCCTGGACCAGCTGTGGTCTTGACTCTTATTTTGTTCGTCATCTGTCTCCTTCGTTAGCTCTGAGGTCCGCAGGACAGACACTTGGTCTGTTTCGTTCACTGCTGCCTGCCGGGGCCCTCGTGGACCCTCGATGACTGTTCACGAGTGGACAGGGGGACAGGGGACTGCCACCGTCACGCTCCATGTGGGTTCCTGTTGAGTTGCCCCCTGATTCACAGAGGTGCACACTTCAGTTGTCACCTCGCCCACTTCTCAGGGAAGCCGCCTGCCCTTTTGAGTCTGCAGGTTTGCTGGGGGACTGTGTAATTGTGGGCTCTCAGCCACACCCCCAGTGGCCCAGAGAGTCCAGCCCATTTCGTACAGTTCAGGTATATTTTCAAATCCTCATGTAAGGGGAGAGAATTTTTGAAAAAGTTTCTTCTTCTTTCATGTGACCAGTAGTTCTGATTTTGAGGGATGTCCCTGGTGGTCAAGTGGCTAAGATTTCATGCTTCCACTGCAGGGGGCGCAGGTTGGATGGCAGGTCAGGAAACTAGTATCCCACACGCCAGACAGTGAGGCCAAAAAAGGGAAAAAAGGAAGAAAAAAGTTGGAGTTTGTAAGTTTCATTTCTTATATCTATCCTGTGTTTCCTTTTAGCAGGTGGATAGCAATAGATTATTTTCACCTTGATAGAAAATGAGCGTTAGTGCCAGTGAAACCACCGCCTTTCAGAATTTGGTTCCATCTGCTAGTTAGAGTCAGAAATCGCTGTGCCATTAACGAGAGAAGCAGGTCCTCTGACTTCGCTGACTGTTAGGTATTGCGTGAGGCTGGTGTCTTCTGGAAGGAGGAGTGCTCTGTCGTTCCCTGGGGTAAAGTGTGGCAGCTTAAAGCCAAGCAGAGACAGGAGGGAGGGCCTGGGGCTAGACGGGCGGCCCTGTGACTTCCCAGGCTCAGGCTGTCCCAGTGCTACCTGTGGCCCAAGCCAGGCCAGCCCCGCGTGATATAGCTTCCCCACGTCAGGGATGTGTCTCCGTCCTGAGGCTCGTGTGTGTGCGTGTGTGTGTGTGAGTGTGTGAGTGAGTGCGTTTCCCTCTTGCCCTTAAGCCCGAGAACAGATCCATCTTAATGAAGTTTTCAGTCCCCGCTGGATGGCAGGTCCAAGGACAGTATATGCTGGCAGAAGAGACGTTGTGACATAAAGGCCATTATTTTAATAGGAAATGTCAGGAGCTGACAATTATTAAGATTGCCGGTATTGCATTTAATTAGGAAGTTAGGTATTTTTAGCATTGGAAACTATGTGAAACAGAAATAATACATTTTTAGTTAGGTCTATACTAACAAACTGATTACATCCTGTATAGAAGTAGTTTTAATATAACTAAAGAAAAAAAAGTGAAATGAATGCTATGGCTTTTTAATGAAATAGAAACATGGATTAATTCTAAAACCTGAAGACTTCTTGGTACGCACAGAGGAAGGAGACGCTTCTAGTCTTAAGGCAGCCAAAGAAATAGAAAAGAGAGGAACATCTCCAAGGAGAACGAATTCCAATTAAGCCACAGCATCATTTTAGAAATTAAATGTGTAATTAGAGTTTTTCCTGGCACACGGCCATGTCTTCCTCACAGATGATCTCAACAGGTAGAGAGGATGTGTTTTTATGAGGACTAAGGAGCCTCCTTTTCTTTCCTTTTACCAACAATGTCTTGCAAGGAAATGGCAACCCACTCCAATATCCTTGCCTGGAAAAATCTCATGGACAGAGGAGCCTGGTGGGCTGCAGTCCATGGGGTCGCTAAGAGTCAGGCACGACTAAGCACTAGCTAACACTTACTTACTTACTTACTTTTAACATTAATACAGACACTTAAGACTACTACAAAATATGGCAGTCTTTTCTACGTTTTCAATACTAACTTCTGCTTATATTCTGTTGTATGATGAATATGTACTTTGGGGCACCCAGTGGGTTCACTTGAAATCTTTCAGGCCCATAGCACATTGTTAGTAGTGTTACTTTTCAAATCACCATTGGCTGTACTGTCAGCAGTCTGATTCCACTGGGCTAGAAGCTGCTTTTCAAAATCAGTGGACGAAATGAGATTTTTAGTTCCGTATGAAGCGCAGAAAGACAAGACCCTGGGATCCAAGTAGAGGCCTGGGTTTGGAGCCAGGCATGGGACCGTGTCCCATAGATGACATCGACCTTCCAGGCTTGCTCTGATCTTGGGGAGGGTGATGAGTGTACGGAAATTTTTATGAGCTGGACAAGTGCCTGTGGCTTTATAAACTTCACTCTTTTCTGGTTCAGGCTGGAAACCAAGGTCATCATCTTGCATTGTTCCCTGTCACAGATGCTTCTTTCATGTTTTAATTTAATCGAAGTCCATTTAAAACAATATATGGCACTCATTTGATACTTCAGTTTGTGGTTTTGTAGTTTTATAAACTACTACTGTAGGTAAATTAAACCCTGATAACATGTGGTTGTTTTGTCACTAAGTCATGTCGGACTCTTTATGATCCCACGAAGCCTGCCAGGGTTCCCTGTCCTTCACTGTCTGCTGTCCGAGGGTCTCACAAAAGTATTCTACAGCACCACAGTTCAAAAGCATCAATTCTTAGGCACTCATCCTTCTTTCATGATCCAACTCTCACATCCATATGTGACTACTGGAAAAGCCACAGCTTTGACTTTATGGACCTTTGACAGCAAAGTGATGTCTCTGCTTTTTAATACGCTGTCTAGGTTTGTCGTAGCTTTTCTTCCAAGAAGCAAGCATCTTTTAATTTCATGGCTACAGTTACCATCTGCAGTGATTTTGGAGCCCAAGAAAATAAAATCTGTCACTGTTTCCACTTTTCCCCCTTCTATTTGCCATGAAGTGATGGGACCTAACTTGTTAGGAACTAAAACCTATTGACTGTCTTGAACATCATTATGAAGAGAATAAGTATGGATGTTTTGAAGAGAAGAGGTAAAGAAGAGATGCTTTTTTGTAATCTATTTTAAGTTTTAGGATGGTCAGTAGGGCCATCGTTGGTATAGGATATTTTTATAAAACCATGGTCACTTTTACACAAATTCATTCATTCGGAGACATTTATATACTAGGTCAGGTATTAGGTTTTATGAAGACACAAGGTGTTAAAACCCTGTCTCTGACTTTGGGGAACTCACATTCTAAAGAATATATTTTTTGGAGATACCTTTAAACTTACTTCATTTCCTATTAAGCTGTGTGAGGTGAATAACCTGTTTGTGTGGCTTAGACTTCAGTCATTATAAGTGAAATTCCTGTTTTGAGAAATTTCTTACAGTTAGTGGCAACTAAACCTGTGGGAGAATTTCCCAAACTGACCATTTGGATGCAGATTCTTTGGTCTCTTGGATGAACTGTAGGATCTGGTACTCAGATCACAGGTCCCAAGCTGGTCCTTTTTTGTCGAACCATTGGACATATGTGCAGCTCCCTGTGTATTATCACAGCTTCCTGGATATGGTAATTAATTGAGAAGATTTTTACCATTGGCTTTAGGCATTTGCTTTTTGTTATTGTTGTTGGAGCCTGAAATAGAGGAGGTGCTTTTAAAACCTTACACCTTATAACTTCATTTATTTCCTTATTCATTTACTCATTTATTCCAGAAACTTCCATCAGTGACCAATGCTGGGTGAGGCAGTAGTAATGGAACTTGGATAGTATCAATCCCTAGTTCACACGGAGGTTCCAGTTTGATCAGAGAGACAGATCACTGCAGTGATATTCACAGGGCAATTGAGGGAGCTCCTTGGGGCGGTGCTCCAGGCGGGGGTGGGAGGAGATGGGGGGCCCCCCGGCTGGATGTTCACGGTAAGAGCCAAGCTCAGGGTTGCCTGCCGAGCTCAGTGCGTGGTGAAGCCGGGTGTGTCTTCCATCAAACACACTGGGGACTGTATCGGGGGAGAGACTGGAGGGAGAGCGTGTGGTTAGGAGGCTTTTTCCAGTGAAGTGAGAGATTATCCTCCTGTGACTCAAAAATACAGAGCAAGAGCCCGAGTTTAAACACAGATGAAGCAGCTGAAATTGTCAGGGCTTGCTGCTTGGTGTGCAGACGGGAAGGAGGAAGGAGGCACCACCTGGGGACCGTGCAGCCCAGGAGGATGCCCAGAGCCACCCCTTCCCCAGACCCGGCCAGGCCCACCCCACAGAGCAGGCCTCCCCGCTCTGCCTCTCTTACTCGTCTTTGGCACTCACCACTTCCTGCCTTAGGCCAGAGGACCCTGTGGCTAAGCTTTGTATCTGTGTGATCTTTGTTTTTTCATAAAATACAGCAAGCTTTTTTGAAATTGGTTAGATGTTAATCAACTTCTGTTTCATTGATGGAAATGAATATGACTCAGCGTTGAGTCAGGACGTGCTGAGAATCCTTAACTATCTCCTTACCTGGAGTCTGAAATATGGTGTCCCAAAGGTTTTCTGTTGCTTGCTTCTTTCTCATTTGTCTTTGTTTTCTGGAGGTTGTGGGGAACTTGGGGTAAGGGTGGAGTGTTTGAGGATCAGGATTGAGGCTGTTTATCGTGAGCAGATGCTGAGGTTTTGTTCCAGTACTGAATCTGGATGATCCCAAGTGGCTGGTAGTTGCCAGTGTCGATTTATAACTGGCCTGATTCTCAGAATTCTGGGCAAGTTTCTACTGATGGCAAATCTCTGTCCGATTTCACTTTGTCTTACTGTGCACCTTTTCTTCATGCTGGAAATCTGTTACTCAGTCCTACTGAGTGTAATTGAGGCATTTGATCCTCCAGGCTCTGCAGGGACAGATATCAAGTCAGCAGGTGGCTGTGGAGAAACTGAAGAAGACAGCTGAAGTGTTGTTAGACTCCAGGGGACCTTTACTTCCCGCCAAGAACGACATCCAGAAGACACTGGGTAAGTGTGCAGAGTCCTTGTGTCTGGGCTCGTGGTTATGTTCTAAATGGTCTCATAATAGACACGGAGGCATCGCTCGCTAGCATATTCCCGTCACTCACTCTGAAACGGCTCCTCTCCGTCTGGACGAAGACACGCCCTCCTTGGCAGGTGTGTTAGCATCTTGGGAGTGGGGACTGGTTGTGTGGTTTGCAAAGAACATAAGTTTTGATTTAGAAAATAGAGCAAAACTTTTTAAAAACTTTTTATTTTTTATTATAGTTGAGTAACAGTATTTTGTTAGTTTAAGGGGTACAGCAAAATGATTCAGTTATACATAGACATGTATCTATTCTTTTCTCATAGGTTATTTATTACAGAATACTCAATACAGTTCCCCAGGTTGTACTGTAGGTCCATGTTGATTATTTATTTTCTGCACAGTAGCGTGTACTTTCTTGATCCCAAACTCCTAATTTATCCCTCCCCCGCCAACATTTCCCGTGTAGTAACCATAAGTTTGTATTTTATGTCTGTTTCTGTGTTGTGAATAAGTTCATTTGTATCAGTATTTCTAGATTCCACATATAAATGATATCGTATATTTGTCACTGTCTGACTTCGCTCACTATGATAATCTCTGGGTCCATCCATATTGGTGCAAATGGCACTGCCCTGTTCTTTTTATGGCTGAGTAATATTCCACTGTATATATGTATTGATGCTACATCTTTATCCGTTCATCTGTCGATGGACATTTAGCTTGTCTCCGTGTCTTGGCTAATGTAAGTAGTCCTGCTTTGAACATTGGGGTGCATGTATCTTTCTGAATCACATTTTTCTCTGGATATATACTCAGGAATGGGGTGGCTGGATCCTATGGTAACTGTTTTTAGATTTTTTGAGGAACTATTCCCTGCAGTGACAGTGTAGGAGGGTTTCCCTTTCTCCACACCCTTGCCAGTGTTTTATTGTTGGTGGATTTTTTGGTGATGACCATTCTGACCAGTGTGAGGTGATACTTCATTGTAGTTTTGATTTATATTTCTCTAATAATTAGTGATGTTGAGCATCTTTTCATGTGCTTTTTGGCCATCTTTATGTCTTCTTTAGGGAACTGTCTATTTAGATCTGCCCATTTTTTTGATTGAGTTGCTGGTTTTTCTGATACTGAGCTGCATAAACTGTATATTTTGGAGATGAATCCCTTGTCAGTTGCTTCATTTGCAAATATTTCATCCAATTCTGTGGGTTGTCTTTTCATTTTGTTTATGGTTTCCTTTGTGGTGCAAAAGCTTTTAATTAGGTCCCGTTTGTTTATTTTTGTTTTTGTTTCCATTACTGTAGGAGGTGGATTCAAAAAGAAACTGCTGTGATTTATTTCAGAGTGCTCTGCCTGTGTTTTCTTCTTAGAGTTTTATGGTATCCAGCCTTACATTTAGGTTTTTTAAAAATTTTATTTTATATTTTAGTTGATTAAAAAAGAAATAATGTGCAATACTCAGAGAAAGTAGACCCCAACAAGATTCTGTTGATTGTTGGGATTGGGCTGAGCTAGATTTCCAACCTATGGCCAGGAGCAGAAGCTTGAGAAGTCTTGTCAGAGTGGGAGCTCAGTGATAAGAGGTTGAAATGTTCCTGCTTCTCCTCTCCTGGGTTCTTTCGTGATCCTGGAAACTCAATTCAGTGCCAGTGATGCTTGTGCATCCTCTCACATTAGATGGTGACTTTCTTGAGAACAGAGCTGTTATGTTACCCTTGGTGTCTACTCACAGTATTTAGTTTAAATGCACAGTGGATTATCAGTTAACGTCGCTTAATGTCTTCCTGTATTTTTTGTTTTAACTTTGCTTCTTTTCCTGTATTTAATGTGTTTGACATTATTAAGTATTTCTTGGTGTGAAATGCTTGGTGTGAAAATTTCTTGGTGTTCAGGGTGGATTTAGGAAAGGCAGAGGAACCAGAGATCAAATTGCCAACATCCTTTGGATCATAGAAAAAGCAAGAGAATTCAAAAAAAAAATCTACATTTGCTTTATTGACTACACCAAAGCCTTTGACGGTGTGGATCACAACAAACTGTGGAAAATTCTTCAAGAGATGGGAATACCAGACCACCTGACCTGCCTCCTGAGAAATCTGTATGCAGGTCAAGAAGCAAGAGTTAGAACTGTATTGGAAGGATAGACTGGTTCCAAATAGGGACAGGAATACGTCAGGCTGTATAGTGTCACCCTGCTTATTTAACTTATATGCAGAGTACATCATGCGAAATGCCAGGCTGGATGAAGCACAAGCTGGAATCAAGACTGCCAGGAGAAATATCAATAACCTCAGATATGCAGATGACACCACCCTTATGGCAGAAAGTGAAGAGGAACTGAAGAGCCTCTTGATGAAAGTGAAAGAGGAGAGTGAAAAAGCTGACTTAAAACTCAACATTCGAAAAACTAAGATCATGGCATCTGGTCCCATCACTTCATGGGAACAGATGGGGAAACAGTGATAGACTTTATTTTTTTGGGCTCCAAAATCACTGCAGATGGTGACTGCAGCCATGAAATTAAAAGATGCTTGCTCCTTGGAAGAAAAGTTATGGCCAACCTAGATAACATATTAAAAAGCAGAGACATTACTTTACTAACAAAGGTCTGTCTAGTCAAAGCTATGTTTTTTTCAGTAGTCATATGTGGATGTGAGAGTTGGACCATAAAGAAAGCTGAGCACTGAAGAATTGATGCTTTTGAACTATGGTTTTGGAGAAGACTCTTGAGAGTCCCTTGGGCTGCAAGGAGATCCAGCCAGTCCATCCTAATGGAGATCAGTCCTGGGTGTTCATTGGAAGGACTGATGCTGAAGCTGAGGCTCCAATACTTTGTCCACCTTGTGCGACGAGTTGACTCATTGGAAAAGACCCTGATGCTGGGAGGGATTGGGGGCAGGAGGAGAAGGGGATGACAGAGGATGAGATGGCTGGATGGCATCACCAACTCAATAGACATGAGTTGGAACAAGCTCTGGGAGTTGGTAATATACAGGGAAGCCTGACACGTTGCAGTCCATGGGGCCGCAAAGAGTCAGACACGACTGAGTGACTGAACTGAACTGGTGTGAAATAAAAATCCTAACACAGCAAATGATTAACAGACCTTTCACCACAACAGAGCTGGCATTAAAATCTGAGTTGAAATTTTAGGTAAAGAGAAGGATGAAGCTTTGCTCTTCTAAAATCACTCTGTCTGCTTAATAGTCCTTACACAGGAATGGAATCTAAAAAGCAGTGTGTGTGTGTGTGTGTGTGTGTGTGTGTTAGGCACCCACCAGGGAGGCCCTATATATGTGTGTATGCAGGGATAACTGATACACTTTGCTGTGCTGCAGAAAGTAACACAACACTGTAAATCAACTCTACACCAACAAAAGTGAATTTAAAAAATAAAAGCACTCTGTAGAAGTGTCTGTAGAAGACACCTTTTTTGTTTTTTCAGACATTCAGAATCTTTTTTTTAAAAATGTTTTCTTTCAGATGACTTATTTCCAGCTATATACAATATGCTTCTAACTTACAAGAAAAATGTTTCCTCTTATTTATGATTTTGTATTCAAAGAAGCAAGAACCCTGGAGGCAAAATATCAGTAATAATGACCATAACATCTGCATTGTTCCAAGAAAATGTGAAAGAAACATATGAAATGTTACACTTTTTCTGCTGCAGTATTTCTTTCATGGATTTGAACAGTGATGTAAATGCGGTTTCTTTTTTTATCAGCTTTTTAAACTGAAGTCTGGTTGAGTTGCAGTGTGGTATTAATCTCTGCTCTACAGCAGAGTGGTCAGTTGCGCCTGTTTACACAGAGATACTCCCATGTGAATGCAGAGTTCCGAAGGATAGCCAGGAGACATAAGAAAGCCTTCCTCAGCGAGCAATGCAAAGAAATAGAGGACAACAACAGAATGGGAAAGTCTAGAGATCTCTTCAAGAAAATTAGAGCTACCAAGGGAACATTTCATGCAAAGATGGGTTTCGATAAAGGACAGAAATGGTATGGGCCTAACAGAAGCAGGAGATATTAAGAAGAGGTGGCAAGAAGACACAGAAGAACTGTACAAAAAAGATCTTTATAACCCAGATAATTACGATGGTGTGATTTACTCACCTAGAGCCAGACATCTAGGAATGCGAAGTCAAGTGGGCCTTAGAAAGCATCACTATGAACAAAGCTAGTGGAGGTGATGGGATTCCAGTTGAGCTATTTCAAATCCTGAAAGATGATGCTGTGAAAGTGCTGCACTCAGTATGCCAGCTAATTTGGAAAACTCAGCAGTGGCCACAGGACTGGGAAAGGTCAGTTTTCACTCCAATCCCAAAGAAAGGCAATGCCAAAGAATGCTCAAACTACCACACAATTGCACTCATCTCACACGCTAGTAAAGTAATGCTCAAAATTCTCCAAGCCAGGCTTAAGCAGTACGTGAACCGTGAACTTCCAGATGTTCAAGCTGGTTTTAGAAAAGGCAAAGGAACCAGAGATCAAATTGCCAACATCTGCTGGATCATCAAAAAAGCAAGAGAGTTCCAGAAAACATCTATTTCTGCTTTATTGACTATGCCAAAGCCTTTGACTGTGTGGATCACAATACACTGTGGAAAATTCTTAAAGAGATTGGAATACCAGACCACCTGACCTGCCTCTTGAGAAACCTATATGCAGGTCAGGAAGCAACATGTCTGTTGGACATGGACCAACAGACTGGTTCCAAATAGGAAAAGGAGTATGTCAAGGCTGTATATTGTCACCCTGCTGATTTAACTTAGAAGCAGAGTACATCATGGGAAACGCTGGGCTGGAAGAAGCACAAGCTGGAATCAAGACTGCCAGGAGAAATATCAATAACCTCAGATATGCAGATGACACCACCCTTATGGCAGAAAGTGAAGAAGAACTAAAGAGCCTCTTGATGAAAGTGAAAGAGGAGAGTGAAAAAATTGGCTTAAAACTCAACATTCAGAAAACTAAGATCATGGCATCTGGTCCCATCACTTCATGGGAAATAGTTGGGGAAACAGTGACAGACTTTATTTTTTCTGGCTCCAAAATCACTGCAGATGGTGATTGCAGCCATGAAATTAAAAGATGCTTACTCCTTGGAAGGAAAGTTATGACCAACCTAGACAGCATATTAAAAAGCAGAGACATTACTTTGCCAACAAAGGTCCGTCTAGTCAAGGCTGTGGTTTTTTCAGTGGTCATGTATGGATGTGAGAGTTGGACTGTGAAGAAAGCTGAGTGCCGAAGAATTGATGCTTTTGAACTGTGGTGTTGGAGAAGACTCTTGAGAGTCCCTAGGATTGCAAGGAGATTCAACCAGTCCATCCTGAAGGAGATCAGTCCTGGGTGTTCATTGGAAGGACTGACACTGAAGCTGAAACTCCAGTACTTTGGCCACCTCTTACAAAGAATTGACTCATTGGAAAAGACCCTGATGCTGGGAGGAATTGGGGGCAGGAGGTGAAGGGGACCATAGAGGGTGAGATGGCTTGATGGCATCACCGACTCGATGGCCATGAGTTTGAGTAAACTCTGGGAGTTGGTGATGGACAGGGAGACCTGGCGTGCTGTGATTCATGGGGTCGCAAAGAGTCAGACACGACTGAGCGACTGAACTGAACTGATAATGTTCTTTTCCTTTGTGGTTTATCACAGGATGTTGAGCACAGTTCCCTGTGCCATGCAGCAGGGCCTTGTTCTTCATCCATCCTGTGTACAATAGCTTATGTCTGCTACGCCCCCAACTCCATCTCCCCGAGCCCCACTCCCTTGACTGCCACCAGTTTGTTGTCTGGAGACGGTCACAATCTCCTGATCACACATTCTGTCCTGTACTTCTCAGCATGTGTATATAGATACTCAGAAATGCATGTGTATTTATAAATTTCAGATGTTACTATCTTAACATATTGTGTGCATTATGATTATAAGACACAAAAAATGTAATATGTTAAAGTATAAGATCACAATAAGAGTGAAAGTTACAACGTGTTGCTCCTCTGTCCCAGGCGCTGGTTACATTGGTAACCACTGCTGAAAGGACTTGTACAGGGAGGGGGAGACAAAAGACTCATATTATGTGTAATTCTGTGACTTGAAGAAGTATTTTGGCATTTTCCCCATTGTTAAGTGTACACAATTCACTTGCATTTGTTTAAAAATTTGTGTTACATTATTTAACATATGTTACATTGTTTTAAGACTAAAACTTCTCTCTGGCATAGTTTCCCGGGAATATGTGAAAGTATATTTAAGATATAGAGGAGTTTCTCTAAGATCTAGTTGACTTCTAAGGGAACCAACCACTTAAAAAAGTAACATTCTAAAAGTAAATTTTGTTTGTACGTTTTTCTAGAGTAAGTTTTAGTTACTAACATTAAGAATTTAGTGATATTTTATTACTAAGTCCAAAAATAAACTACGCGTTGATTAGAAAAAGTTTTAATTGATGTATAGTTGATTTACAGCGTTGTGTGTGCTAAGTTTATTAGAATAGTGCCTTTGCCTGGGACATCACTTACACGGTGGAACAGACAGGATGGTGCCCTGGGGAGGCACGAAGCTGCCCATGTGAGAAGCGGCTCACTTGCCAGTCATGACCTGAAGTTCAGGGTGGCCTGCTCTGTGACTTTCACAGAGTCGTGAACTCGAACCTGCTCCTGTCTGCCCTGGGCACCTAGGTGCATATCAGAGACTCTGCCCTCCCCACCCCTTCCCAGGGCCATCTTAGTATTTTCATAAAAGGAGCATGACTGACTCCTTATTGCATCCCAGTTTAACCTCTCAGTTAGGTGAGAACTTGGCAAACTATTTTCCCATGATATAATATTAGAACAAACAAAAATTATATGAAATATGTTCTGTGGCCTAAACATAAGAGTATAAGGTGTTTCATTTTTATAGAGATGTTTCAGGTCAAATATTTTCTTCCATTGAAACATTCTATAGTGTATCAGATGATGGCATTCAGAAATCATTACAATTTTTTTCAGATTCTTGGACAGTAAGTGTAATTGATGATTGTTTTCCAGAGGGACAGGTTGTGGGGAGGAAAGGAAAGGGGAGTACATTAAAAACCATTGTTCTTTGAATTTCTTATTGGTCTGCAGTATAGAATATAGGATGTTAAAATGTAGAGCTTTATATACGAATGAGAACTAGCCAGAAAGATTTTTTTTTTTAAGCATCTTAAGTCTTCAGAATGGAAACTAATCTCATCTGATAGGTCGGTCTGTTAACTTTGTTTTTTTTCTTCTCTTTTTGTCTGCTATTAAATTTATCAAAGAAATTCAGTGTTAACCTTAGAAGCGCAATCTCAGCCTTCTTCATTTTATGTGGATTTTTGTTGTCTGTTTTCTATTAACATTTGCCTTTGCCACCTTCTATGTACTTGAATACTTTGCTTAGGATGCAAAGTATGACAAAACCTAAATGTGTATGTGTGTGTATGAGAGACAGCAATAGAGACAGAGATTGAAATAATTTTTATGTGTAAAGGTGAATTCTGAATAAATCCTTAGAAGTGTATGTTTTTCCTTGAAATCAGCTCTGTGCAGCTGACACCTTTTCCCCCCACGTAGTTAAGAAGTGTGGCTAATCTGAAATGTCACATTGAGAAACCATAATTCCAAAGATTGGCTATCTGGAACTCTTTGATTTCTCTGGGACAATTCAAATGTTTACACATCCCAAAAGCTCTTTTCAAATCCAGATGATATACACATGTATACACTAGTCAAAAATCGCCAGCTTTCTATTTTTCACTGGGACCTTTGCTTTCTGTTTTCAGGTTTTGTTGGTGCTCTGATGGTGCAAATGTGAATTTGCCACTTAAATCTTTTCTTCTTCTTCCAGTTCTAGTGTGGGAATTTTGTGGTTCTCCATAGCGTATTCTGCAAAGGAAGGGGGCAGAGAGCACTTAGTGGTTGACGTTCCCTGATTCTTTTGGACTAGATGACATTGTCGGGAGGTATGATGACCTGTCCGCGTCCGTGAGCGAGCGGAACGAGAGGCTGCAGATGACGCTGACCCGCTCGCTGAGCGTGCAGGACGGCCTGGACGAGATGCTGCTCTGGATGGCGGGCGTGGAGCGCTGCCTGCAGGAGCCGTGCCAGCTGCCCTTGAGTTCTAGCGCTCTGCAGGATGCCATCAGTAAAAGCATCGTAAGTGACTCCAGACAGCAAGTAGACCGCTTTTCAGTGACAGTAAAAACATCTCAGATTAGTTAAAAAGTGTGGATGCTTTCATGCTCTGCATGTCTCAAAGCCTTTCACTCATCCTCACTACACATTTTCATCCCTAAAATTCATATATCCTGGATTTTCCCATGTGCAGACATAAAACCTTATATAAAGTGTTAGTGTAACATTATTTGCTCTTTTATATATATTTATATATATCCTCCTCAACATATGGTCTTGAGTTGTAAACATCATTTTTGATGGCAGAAAGCATAACCTTCTAATTTTCTTCAGGGAAAACAGACTTATTTTTCCTGGGAACTTGAACCTGTATATTGTTGGGTTCTCTGGCTAAAATAGCACTTGATATTGGGTAAATTCAAAATAATTGTAAGAAAGTTACTAAGAGGGTAGATCTTAAAAGTTTTTATCACAAGAAAAAAATTTTAACTCGGTGTGGTGATGAACGTTACCTAGACTTATTGTGGTGATCATTTAGCAATATTTCCAACTATTGAATCTTCATGTTATATGCGCATGTGAACTTGGTCGCTCAGTCATGTCCGACTCTTTGAGACCCATTGAACTGGAGCCCGCCAGGCTCCTCTGTCCGTGGGAGTTTTCAGGCAAGAATACTGGCTTGCCATTTCCTTCTTCAGGGGATCTTCCTGACCCAGGGATTGAACCCACATCTCCTGTGACTCCTGCATGGCAGGCAGATTCTTTACCTGCTGGGGCATCGGGGAGCCCAGTTATGTCGTGCAGCTGAAACTGATTTACTGTTCAACATTATTGTAGCATAATGTTATATGTGTATGTCAGTTACATATCAGTTAAAAATTATATTGAAAAGTGTCATGAGCTCCACAGATGGGTAGATTTAAGATGAATTTAAGGCGTAAAGAGATGTTTCCTGAGTATAGCAGCACAGAAAGTAGTGCTTGCACGGTCACGTGTGTGAAGGAGCAGAGACGGGCTGCTTGTACCTTTCCTGAGCATCGCTCGTGGCAGAGGGCATCTCACGCACCGGGCCCTGTTTGTTCGCCTGGCTTCAGCCCGCTGCCCAGGAGTTAATCAGATCAGTCTTGTTGTCCGGCCTTTGGAAAACCAGGAGCGTGGCTAATCCCTGGGCTGCGGGAGGTCCCAGGGTCGCAGAGTGGCAGCCGCCTGCCGCGTCTCCCGGGCAGCCGGCCAGCTGTCTCCAGGCTCCCTGGTTGGCCGGGGCGGGTGGGGACCCCATCAGCTGGTCTGTCACTCCTGTTAGCTTCCGTAGTCACAGGTGGCTCAAGCTTCTGTTGTTACGAATAGTAATCTTGACAAGTCTGTGACGTTATTTGTAAACATCATTCTATTACTTATGTGGTCTTTGGTTCATTTCAGATGCTGGAGCAGGACATTGCAGGGCGACAGAGCAGCATAAATGCCATGAATGAGAAAGTAAACAGGTTCACGGAAACTGCCGACCCATCCACCGCGTCCTCGCTACAGGCCCGGATGAAGGACTTAGCCTTCCGCTTTTCAGAAGCAAGTCACAAACACAAAGAAAAACTTGCCCAAATGGAGAAGCTTAAAACCAAAGTGGAGCGGTTTGAGAACCTCTCAGAAAAGCTCCAGACGTTCTTAGAAGCCAAAACCCAGGCTCTCACTGAGGCAGATGTACCTGGGAAGGATGTTACTGAGCTGTCTCAGTTTATGCAGGTATGTCTTCCATGGAGCTCACAAGGCTGATCAAGTATGTCAGCAGCCAGGACAAGTATTTACGGGCAGAATTACGATTAACAGGCATCATTTAAATTGCTGATGGATTGGAAAAGATCTGTGCTTTTCTCCTTTAAAAACTTCAGAGCCCATCTCCTCCTTGAGGCCTCTGCTCATTGCCCAGAAATGAACCCCATCTCTCATCTTCTGTATATCATAGGTACTACGCATATCCTATTCCAGAACTCACAGAGTAGAATGTAGAGTGCATTTTTAAATTAAAGTTTACCATGTTCTCTTTCAGACAGCCTGCCTACATGTTGGTTTACACTTTTATCGTAGGCAGGATCGCTCTGTGACATTCTGAGAAGGGTCATTTGCGTCCATACCTACAACTTGGTGGGATGCCCTTTGAAGACCTGGCAACATCCTCTATATTGTTTTATTTTTCTTACTGAAGTCTAGTTGATTTACAGTGTTGTGTTAATTTCTGCCGTACAGCAAACTAAGTCAGTTTTATGTGAGTGTGTTGTGGTGGTGTTCAGTCGCCCAGTCAGATCTGACCCTTTGCAATCCCATGACTACAGCATGCGAGGCCTCCTTGTCCCTCACCATCTCCCAAAGTTTGCCCAAGTTCATGCCCATTGCATCAGTGATGCTGTCCAGCCATCTCATCCTCTGACACCTCTTCTCCTTCTGCCCTCAATCTTTCCCAGCATCAGGGACTTTGCCAGTGAGTCAGCTGTTTGCATCAGATGACCAAAATACAGGGAGTTTCAGCTTGAGCATCAGTCCTTCCAATGAGTGTTCAAGATTGATTTCCCTTAAGATTGACTAGTTTGATCTCCTTGTTGTCCAAGGGACTCTGAGGAGTCTTCTCCAGCACCACAGTTCAAAGGCATCAATTCTTCGGTGCTCTGCCTTCTTTATGGTCCAGCTGTCACAAATGTACATGACCACTGGGAAAACCACAGCCTTGACTATGCAGACCTTGTTGGCAGTGTAACGTCTCTGCTTCACAGCACATTCTCTAGGTTTGCCGTAGCTTTCTTGCCAAGAAGCAAGCATTTTCTGATTTCATGACTGCAGTCACCATCCATAGTGATTTTAGATCCCAGGAAGAGGAAATCTGTCACTACATTCACTTTTTTCCCGTCTATTTGCCGTGAAGTAATCGAGCTGGATGCCTTGATCTTAGTTTGTTGAATGTTGAATGTTAAGCTGGCTCTTTCATTCTCTTCCTTCACCCTCATCAGAGGCTCTTTGAGTTCCTCTTCGCTTTGTTCCCTTAAAGTGGTATCATCCGCATATCTGAGGTTGTTGATGTTTCTCCTGCCTGTCTTGATTCCAGCTTATAACTCACCCAGCCCAGCATTTCTCCTGATGTGCTCAGCACATACATTAAACAGACACGGTGACAGCAGATGGCCCTGTCGTCCTCCTTTCTTTGACCAGCCAGTGGTTCCATATAGGGCTCTAACAGTTGCTTCCTGACCTGCACACAGATTTCTCAGGAGACCAGTCAGGTGATCTGGTAGTCCCATCTCTTTAAGAGCTTTCCATAGTTTATTATGATCCATACAGTCAAATGCTTTAGTGTAATCAATGAAAAAAGAGGTAGGTGTTTTTCTGGAATTCCCTTGCTTTTTCTATGATCCAGTGAATGTTGTCAATTTGATCTCTGGTTCCTCTACCTTTTCTAAACCCAGCTTGGATATCTAGAAGTTCTTGGTTCACATAATGCTGAAACCTAGCATGCAAGATTTTAAGTATGGCCTTACTAACATGGGAAATGAGAGCCATTGTCTGATGGCTAGCACATTCTTTAGTAGTACTCTTCTTGGAAATTGGGATGAGGATTGACCTTTTTCAGTCCTATGGCCACTGCTGGGTCTTCCAGATTTTTGACGTATCGAATGCAGCACCTTGATGGTATCATCCTTAGGGTTTTGCATAGTTCTGCTGGAATTCCATTGCATCCACTAGCTTTATTAATAGCAGCGCTTCCTAAGGCCCACCTGGCTTCGCTCTTCAGAATGTCTGGCTCTGGGTGGCTGACCACACCATCGTAGTCATCCAGTTCATTTGGATCTTTTTTATACAGTTTTTCTGTGTATTCTTTCCATCTCTGCTTGTTCTCTTCAGCATCTGCTAGGTCTCTACCCTGTATGTCCTGTTCTGTGCCCATCTTTAGGCAAAATGACCCCTTGGTATCTCCAGTTTCCCTTAAGAGAGCTCTAGTGTTTCCCTTCTGTTGTTTTCTTCTGGTTTTATACACTGGTCATTGAAGAAGGCCTTCTTGTCTCTCTGTGCTGTTCTTTGGAAATCTGCGTTTAGTTGGATACGCCTTCCCCTTTCTCCCTTGCCTTTCACTTCTCCTCTCCCTTTTGCTATTTGTGAGGCCTCCTCAGACAACCGTTACGCCTTCTCGCTTTTCTTTTTCTTTGGGATGGGTTTGTTTGCTGTGTCCTGTACAATGTTACAGACATCCGTCCATAGTTTCAGGCACAGTGTTTACAAGTTCTGATCCCTTGAATCTATTTGTTAGCTCTGCTGCATATTCTTAGGGGATTTGATTCAAGTCGTACCTGGCTGGCCTAGTGGTCTTCCCCACTTTCTTAGTTTAAGCCTGAATTTTGCTGAGAAACTGGTGATCTGAGCCACAGTCAGCTCCCAGGTCTTGTTTTGCTGACTGTTTACAGCCTCTCCACTTTTGGCCACAAAGAATGTAATCAATTTGATTTCGATGTTGGCCATTTGGTGATGTCCATGTGTAGAGTCGTCTTTTGTGTTGTTGAAAAAGGGTATTTGTGTATGTATATAAGTATATGTGCTCTTTTCCATATTCTTTTCCATCGTGGTTTATCATCGGATGCCACTGGGACCCTGCTTGTCCTCCTGCATATAAGAGTCTGCCTCTGCTGGTCTCAAACCCTGACCCCATCCCTCCTCGATCCCTCCCCTTTGACAGTCATGAGTCTGTTCTCTGTGTCCGCAGCAACATCTCATATTGATGTTTTGCAGGAATCAACATCTGAATTGCTAGAACGCAAGAAAGATCTGGAAGTTTTGCAGAATCTCTTGAAGGAGATCTCTAGCCATGGCTTACCAGGGGATAAGGCTCTGGTTTTTGAAAAAACAAATAATTTGTCAAAGAAATTCAAGGAAATGGAGGACACTGTCAAAGAAAAGTAAGCACCACTTAGGAAATGGAGTTTTATTCCACTTGATACTAATTGGAATGCATGATTTTTATTTCCTTAACACAGATACCTGGAACAGTTTTGGAAACTTGAGAAATAAGCATAGGGCAATTATAAGTACTTCTATATTGCTAATTCTTTTGCTGTTAAAATGAGGTGTATTTTTGTTAAGTTATTTAGGAGGGAAAGTAAATTATTCTTATATGAAAGTAGAAAGCATTATGTGAAGAACATGGTGGTGGTAGTATTTTACTGAAAGTTGTCTAAACTTAACTTTAGTCTGAAACCTTCAGCAAAAACCTTGAAATAACCTTGAAAAATAGCCAGTGGCCATGGCTTTCTGGGCTCAGTTCAAAAACTATGCATCAATCCAATGTAGTTCTAGATGCTTTTTTTAAAAAAAATAGTTGGTTTTTAAGGAGTTGGAGATCAGACATAATTCCATGAACAAACAAGATAAGATACAAATGTGAACCTAAATTAAGGTAAAAAGCTGCAAAGGGGTGAGCCTTGTGACTGAGCTTTTATTGAATATACTGTTGATCTTGTACTAGTTTAGAATATATATCTGGTTTTGCCAGAGTTCTTACAGAAGCCTCCCCTTCCCCCCCCCCCCCAAAAGATAGAAAGTAGCCATTTTTCTTTCAACTCTTTTTATTTCTTTAGAATTCTCTACCTGAAACTTTTGCATGCTGTGTGGACCACTCACAGAGCTATCATTTCCATCCCATTTAGTTCACATTGCACAGAAGAAATAATCTTGGTTTCCCTGGGTGAAGTCTAGGTTTTTTCTGTCAAATGGACCCAGTGGTAAAACCACGTGGTCCTCAGTGATTAGTTTAGCAGCCACGGACTTTCTGCTGATAATCCACACCCCTGCACATGAGCACACACGATCCACAAAGTGTCCGGGGTTCAAATCCAGATGCCAGACCTCTCCTCAGAGCTGTGCATGTGCCAGGCGGGTGCCCTCAATCTCTGGTGCTGAGTGTCCAGGGAGGTCTGTGTACAGTTCACCATGGAACTTTCTGAGTACCTGTGGGGGAGGCATCCATTAAAATTCAGCATCGCTAGGTCTCACCTTGTGTTTTAGAAACTCAGTCCTGTCCTCTCCAAAGACCCGATTTGTCGTTCAGTTGCCAAGTCATGTCCAGCTCTTCACGACCCCATGGACTGCAGCATGCCAGGCTTCTCTGTTCCTCGCCGTCTCCTGGCGTTTGTCTAAGTTCATGTCCATTGAAGACCAGTTTGTCTTCACTAAATTGACCAGTTTACTTCACTAAATTGATAGCAGAGGATGAGATGGCTGGATGGCATCACCGACTCGATGGACATGAGTTTGAGCAAGCTCCGGGAGTTGGTGATGGACAGGGAGGCCTGGCGTGCTGCAGCCCATGCGGTCGCAGAGTCAGACACGACTGGGCTGGGCTGGGCTGGGCTGGGCTGGGCTGGGCTGGCCTGAGCTGGCCTGAGCTGGCCTGGCCTGTAATGCGGCACAGGCACCACTGGGTGGCGCTGTGTCTCCCTCCCGTCGGTGACAGGTTTCCCTCTGGTTCTCAGCCTGCTGGCGTCTTGCACAGTATAAAGCCGACAGATGAAAGCATACTGACTCTAAATCATGTTAAAGATGTTTCTCTGGCCTTTAGAGTTTGTGTAGCGCTGTAGAGAGCTGTTCCATATGGGTGACAGACATCATAACCGTTCTGTCTTGGTCTGCAGAGTCCACTGAAAACATAGACAAGGACTTCACTGATTTCCCTTGCACCCAGGAAGTCTTTCCTTCTATCTCTCAGGGTTGGCATGTGCATGGGCGAAGATCTTTTTCCTTAATGTTAAATCTGATATAAGAGTAATAATTTGTTTATTAGTTATGAGTCCTTTGGAGTCTCTCCCTTTGTGGCTTAAGTTCGTCAATGTTTGTGATCTAGGAAAGAAGCAGTATCTTCTTGTCAAGAACAGATGGATGCCTTTCAAGTCCTGGTTAAATCATTAAAATCATGGATAAAAGAAACCACAGAAAGAGTTCCCGTTGTGCAGCCTTCTTTTGGTGCAGAAGATTTGCAGAAATCTTTGGAAGAAACTAAGGTGAATCAGTGTCTGTATTTGATACTAAGTTCTCATTTGCTGATGTTAGAAATGACAGGTTTCCTTTTCATAGGAATAGAGGCTTCCTGTTCATGTTAGATCTTCATGAATATACAGTGTATTTTGGTGAAATTTGGGAATCATGACATGGGTTTCACCGAACCTTTAGAGGACACAGACTTGCAGTCAGCTTGCTTTTTTATGGAGATGCCTTAGTGAGTTGCCGAGTGGTCCAGGTTTCTTCCCCCCACGTCTCCATTTAGTTTCACTTGTTTTTTTATACTGTTTCTCATAGTGTTAATAAGAGGTGCTTTTCTTCAGTTTTGCATTTCACCCTAGTTTGGATATAATCACTCCAACCAGTATCTGAAGATAGAAGTTATTTGAATATTTTGTCATCTGACTCAGGTCTAAAACTTAGGATTGGTTATGGCAAGATTTCTACTCCAAATTGTGAAGTTGTGTATTTTTTAAAAATCACTGAAATTTTACCATTATTTTTGTTTGCTTTTAAATGATATTTATCTAGTGCCTTTCTATGATTTCATTATTTTTATTATTTTTGTGATAGCTTTAGGGATGTATAATTTGAGTAAATAATACATGAGTATTTCAGTTATTCATCATTTATATGCTTTATATAAAAATAGAGGTGTTTTTACTTTGAATCTTATTATTTAACATATGCACGTTTATTGTTTTTCTTTTGTCCTTATATTTATTCCAACTGTTTATTGTATGTTTGAAGCTCATCATGTAGTCTAATTTTTATTTTTAAAATTTTGTTGGGTTGCTTGAATCTCCTTTGTTATATACTATTTAAAGTTAAAAAGTGTATGTTCTGTTTATTGATTCCAGTGCTGGAAGAAAATAATAGGATGAGTTTTAGATATTAAAAAGTTCATTGAAATTTTGATAATTAAAATTCACTATTAAATGGAATTCTGAATTTACATTTTTAAGAACAGTTTCTAGTACATTTCTTCTTGTAGCTTGTCTCTGGCCTAGTACTGTTTGCAGACTTACAGTTGACAGTTACTTTGGAACTCATGGCAGCTGGGGGTAACCCAGCTTCCACTGTGGCTGGAGGCAGAATTCAGGATGGACCTGGCCCCACTCCTCACTACCAACAGTGCTAACAGTCACCTGGGCTGTTGAAGTGAATAGAGATGCTGTCCTTCTCTTCCATCCACTCTCCCATAAGTCAGAAGATATGTTTAAGACCCTGAATTATAATGTGTAACTTGGAAGAGATTACTAAGACTGAAAAATAATGTATTTTTATATCTCAAGAAATTACAAGAGAAGTGGAGCTTAAAAACACCAGAGATTCAGAAAGTCAGCAGCAGTGGGAACTCACTATGTAACTTGATAAGTGCTGTGACAACCCCCGCGAAGGCCATAGCAGCTGTTAAATCAGGTATGTGCATTGTTTGCGTTTGTGGGAAGACCCATAAGAGTTGGGTCCACCCATGTTTATTTCATGTGTGTATGTTATTTCTTTTAATTAATGCATAAGATAACTTCAGAAATGCAAAGGGAAAGTGACAAGAAATATGACATGTCTAAACACACTAAATGCTGCCAGGAAAAGTGTCTGCACTGTTCAGATTTCAGATCTCTTAGGTTTCCCTGCAATTTAAAATGTAGCCAAATTCATCTGTAAGAATAAGGAGCATTATGTTGGGAAAGGGGAAAGATTAGATTCCAATTTGTTTGTTTTTACCTTCATTGATGGAAATGTAGAAATTCTACTTGAAATATTTGATAAAGAAATGTGCCTGTTCTCCTGGGAAAGAAGGAAGTAAGGGGAGGAAACGGCTTTGCTTTTTTTTCTCTTTTTGTCAAGTGGACCTCTCTTAATTTATTCCCATCTGCTTTATTCCTTTATTCCCAAAGAAAACAGTCCTGTCTTATGTTAGCCAGCATGTCTGAATCACAGTCTTATCATGCTTCTCAACAGAAAGGGAGAGTCTAATATAAATAAGGGTTCTAAAATTTAAGTTGTAGATAGGGTTTTAAGTTTAAGGCATATTTATATTGTTGTCACTATCAGGTTTGAAATAATCCAAGAGTAGACTTGAGGCAGATCTCGCATCTTTATTCTGAGGGTTTCTGAGGATCCTCTGGTTTATCTGCTCTTTCCACTGCCGACTGTCCCCATTGTGAGGCTGGCGTTCAGCTGGGCCCCTCTCCCCACACAGTTTATTCTGCTCTATTAATCCCATTTCAGGCAATACTGACAGTATATGTGTGTGATGATCGCTCCTTTCTCTCATAATCAGATTTCCTGAAATGTCAAGGTTTTGATTTTTTTTTTTTTTAAAGGGAAGGAATTCTGTGGTGTTTTATATTAGTTCTTCATGTCCTCTTTGTATTTGTAGTAAGCAAAAAACATTTTTTTCCCTGCTCTTTAACAACTCCCAGGCATGATAGGAATTAATCTTGAGTTTCTACAGGGCATTTTCACTTCATTTGAAACACCATGATGTGTGATTTTTTTTTTTTTTAAGGGGCCAACACTTAGATAAAGATTCAGATATTTAAGTGTTTTTGTTCAGGCTTGCTCTCATGTGTTTAGTTGGGGGAAATGTGTTTTGGAGAGAGAGCCAAGGCGTACTCACATGAGAAAGTCTTACTTGATTTTTAAAAAATATTTTGATTATGAAAAAGATAGCGATGCTAGATGTTTATAGAATTCAAGAGAAATAATTACTACCACTCACCGAGCAGTTCCTGTTTCTAGGCAGTAGGGTGACTGTCTTTAATCCCCACTGGGGTTTCATGAGCCAGGTCTTCCTCTCCCCAGCACCTGGGAGGGCTGGATGTGTCTGTGCAGACCCACGGGGTCATCAGTGGACTGGTCTGAGCTCAGGCGGGATGGACACCAGGGCCAGTGCCCCAGCTCCTGGGAGGGCTGGATGCAGACCCACGGGGTCATCAGTGGACTGGTCTGAGCTCAGTCAGGACAGACACCAGGGCCAGTGCCCCAGCTCCTGGGAGGGCTGGATGCAGACCCACGGGGTCATCAGTGGACTGGTCTGAGCTCAGGCGGGACGGACACCAGGGCCAGTGCCCCAGCTCCTGGGAGGGCTGGATGCAGACCCACGGGGTCGTCAGTGGACTGGTCTGAGCTCAGGCAGGACGGACACCAGGGCCAGTGCCCCAGCTCCTGGGAGGGCTGGATGCAGACCCACGGGGTCGTCAGTGGACTGGTCTGAGCTCAGGCGGGACGGACACCAGGGCCAGTGCCCCAGCTCCTGGGAGGGCTGGATGCAGACCCACGGGGTCATCAGTGGGCTGGTCTGAGCTCAGGCGGGACGGACACCAGGGCCAGTGCCCCAGCTCCTGGGAGGGCTGGATGCAGACCCACGGGGTCATCAGTGGGCTGGTCTGAGCTCAGTCAGGACAGACACCAGGGCCAGTGCCCCAGCTCCTGGGAGGGCTGGATGCAGACCCACGGGGTCATCAGTGGGCTGATCTGAGCTCAGGCGGGACGGACACCAGGGCCAGTGCCCCAGCTCCTGTATCTCCTCTCCCTGCATTGATTCAGTGGGGTTTCTTTCATGTCTTTTTACATTAGTCCGCCTCCAGTAAACCCATGAAAAGACTCACTGCAGCAGACAGTTCCAGTTCCTTACATTGAGGTGGATGTTCTTCTGTCCGTCAGGCATTCATGCTTCAAGCAATACACGCTGTAACCGGTTTCTGTGCTTCAGTGACTGTATCACTAAAATAACTTCAGCTTTAAAGCAGTTATCACCCCAGAATTGTCTTACAGATGAATAGTTTAATGATTAATGTGTCAGTAATCTACAGTTTCTGAAACTCTGGAGTTTAAATTGATCATGTTATGACGTTAGGAGTAAATTTTATACAGAAGAGAGGACATAGCTTGATCTTTTAAACCTTCGTTTAATTTTGAAATTGAATCAGTATTTTAAATTTTAAAATATAATACTGTTTTAAAATAATTACTATTTATGGGGTTTGCTTTAATGCCACCGAGGCTTCCCTGGTGGGTCAGATGGTAAAGAATCTTCCTGCAACTCAGGAAAGTTTGATCCCTGGGTGGGGAAGATTCCCTGAAGAAGGGAATAGCAACCCACTCCAGTACTCTTGCCTGGAGAATTCCATGGACAGAGGAGCCTGACAGGCTACAGTCCATGGGGTTGCAAAGAGTGTGACACGACTGAGCGCCTATTTTTTTTAATGCCACCTGCTATTAATACACATGCAATATGACAGAAGTCTATGGTGACTTCAGTTTTAATATTTTTGCAGGTGGAGTAATATTAAATGGTGAAGGAACAGCCACAGATACTCAGGACATTTTGGCAAATAAAGGTAAATAGTAGCTTTAAATGCTTCTTGATTTAATAACTTGGTTTTGTTTTTTTTGTTTTTTTTTGAGAAAGAGAAAATCTTTGTAGGAATAAAAATAGTTCTATCAAAATTTCAAATTTTGAATTAAAATGGTATGAAAATAATCATGTTCTCCATAAATAACATATTTATGTAACATTGTATGCAATTTCGTGCATTTGAGGGTAAAGTCTGGTCATTCAGTTTGGCATTTGGTTTATGTTTCCTTATTTTGGGTTAATTTGAGGTATTTTCTCACTTCGGATAACATTGTTTGAGATATTTTTTAATTTGATACCTGAGGAATTAGTATGTAACATTTCATGGCTTGGGTAGTTTATTCCATTTAAAATATCTCATTTCACTGGTATTACACTGTGTGTATGGGTCATGAAGTAGCATTGTAAGATGATAGTGACATTTAGTTCTAAACACTATGACTTTATCATAGTAAACTTAATCTTGACCACATGTCAGGTTGGCCAAGATAGTTTGTTCTGGCTTTTCAGTAACGTCTTATTGAAGAACCCTAACAAACTTTTGATCAACCCAATAGAAGGAAATATTACGTAAAACCAATTTTTATTTCTGGAGCTCTAAATACCCTGAAAATGTGTCAATATTAATTTTTTTTCTTACATCTAGGCTTAGCATCCATTAAAAAGGATATGACTGACATAAGCCATGGCTATGAAGACCTTGGCCTCTTGCTTAAGGACAAAATAGGCGAGCTGAGCACCAAGCTCTCCAGACTGCAGAAGGCTCAGGAGGAGTCCAGCGCCATGATGCAGTGGCTGCAGACCATGGGCAGCACTGCCACGAAGTGGCACCAGGCACCCACACCTACAGACACCGAGGCTGTGAAAAGCCAGGTCGAACAGAACAAGGTATCCTCTGCGGGTCCGTCCACGGGAGGTGCGAGGGAGGGACCAGTGCCCAGAACACGCCCTCGGGCTCACGGGCCGGTTCTGGCTTCCTGCTCTGTGACCGTCCCCACGTCGTGGGCCAGCTAAGCATGTGCCTTTCTGTAGAGATGGATCCTAACAGTCACTTGTTTTTACCCACAGAGGTTATAAAGATGAGTGAGCCGTAGGGTGCAAGCAACTTGGACTTTCCAGCTCAAGTCTGGGGTTTTAGCTAGTCCTTGTTGGAAAAGATGTACTTAAGGCTAGGTGTATTAGGAGTCTGTTCTGTCCAGTATAAAATAGGGGAGCTCATGCTTTCCCTTTCTTTAATAGATAGTATTTCTTTCTACAGCTGTCAGGGTTAGAAAAATGGTTCTGTACACTGGCCGCGCTGGCAAAATGTCTCCAGTTGACTAACTTATCTTTGAGCTCTAAAATATGTTATCCAAAATGCTGCTCATTCACTAGTAGATTCTCAAATCTTACAACCTCTCTCGAGACTGATTTTTGGTTAATTACAGTCTTAGTGGTGTCATCTTCCTTTTTCCGAAGGGATTTGAGAATATATGAAATTCTTCCCAGGTGGTGGGGTGAGTTCCCACGTTCCTCTTTGGGGTTCTTTTATCAGCTAGTTGAAGACTAGTTACAAAGAGGAAAAGAAAATATAGTTGACTCCTGGATCCGGTCCTCACTCACTTCAACCTCTGACCATGGATATTTTCCCCTACTTTGGTCATGTTAAAGAAAAAAGTGCTCTCTCATAATTGTGTCTTTGTCTTTTGACGTTGCCATACTCTAATGCAGTTACTTTTTAAAATTTCCTCGTTAGTTGTTTGAGGCAGAACTGAAGCAAAATGTGAACAAAGTACAGGAGTTGAAAGACAAGCTGACGGAGCTGCTGGAGGAGAACCCAGACGCTCCGGAGGCCCCCAGGTGGAAGCAGATGTTGACGGATATAGGTACGTCACCACTTACACCAGAGGCCTCGAACAGAAGCCCAGGCGTTTTTAAAAAAATCATAATCTATCCGACAGTCTCCCTGACTTTGAGATTTGCTTCCACATTTCAGAATCTATTTTTGCAATTTCAGAAGCGTCATTTCATGTTGTCTGGGGCTGGGCCTTGGCATATCTTTTGTTTTTCTCACTAAACACAGTAACAAAATTTATATTTACAAAGAAGGTAGATACTAGTTAATACAGCGCTGTGCACTGAGTCACATGTTTTCTTTGCGGTCTTTTTTTTTTAGCTAGACTTTGGGTGCTTCTAATTTTTTATGCTTGGTTATATTTTAGTATAGAGAGTCCTTTTCATTTATTTTTCTGGAAAAGGTGGGTGCCCTTTTCTGACACGGAGTTCCCGGGGGGACCCTGCCAGCCTCTGCTTCGTGCTGCCGGGCGCTTTCCTGACGGGCCCCTGGAGGCCGCTCCCCACGGGGCCGGGGCTCGCTCTTCATGAAGGGTGCTGTGAACATTCCCAGCCTGTCCCTACGTGCTCAGTTCTCGGAGATGCAGAATTTCCTCCCCAGTGCCTGTTGTCGTATCACCCCCTTTCCTTATTGTGATGATACTGAAATGAGCGTAAGACAGTGAGTCATCCTCTGCACGTCATAGTGCTGTCTGGAGAATTCAGTGAGTCGGTGTGTATGCAGCTCAGACAAACACTGGCACGAAGTGAGTGTGTTACCGTGTCACAAACATCATTTCACTGTCAGTTGTTCCGTTATATTTATCTAAACCTTGGCCTTTCTTTAGAGTTAGATGTGCTCTGATGAACTTAGGTGTTTTGAAGTACGTTGCAGTTTAATAAGACTCATCCTTACACGTGTAGCTGATTTATTTTGTTGTGCACCTGAAACGGACATAACATTGTAAATCAGCTTATTGCAATAAAAAAAAAAGAGGCATCCTAAAAGATCTTAATGTTGAAAGGTTTATTTTGATAGAAACTCTTGTTGCTTTATAATTAATTGGGCCCTATTTCAGTGACTGTCGCCTAGAGTATCAGAATTACTTGGGAGAATATTATCAAAGCATTTAAAACAGGGCTGGGAGTGAGGAATGTATGTTTCAAAAAGCTTCCTGATGAGATCTTGATATTTTTCCTTCTTCGTTTATGTTTACTTGCATTGTTTTGCTGTCAGATTGTGACTGACTAGAACAGGCTGTATAGAATGATGTCGTTTAGGGAAGGTTTCAGGGGTTGGGTTATAGGAAAAGCAGCTCTGTGGTATATTCTGCTGGCTGGAAAGCAGTCTGTCACAGCTTATCACAGCTTCTGTGATTGTGGAGTGATTGGTGTTCAGGGATGGTCAGTATCTCTGGGCTTCAGGAAGGGCTCTGTCTGCTGGGCGGGGGTGTCTGCCGATGTCTGCCTACAGGCAGGCATCCTAGCAGAGGGTGAGACCCAGTGGGTCCTGAGGCAGGATGGAGCATGTGGGCAGAAGGGCCCCAGTGCGCCCGCCCAGCTTGGAAGAGGGTGTGAGGTCAGCGGCGCAGACGAGAGTCGGACAGACACTCTGGGATGAGTAGACAGGGCCAGTTTGGGGCACCTCTGCGGGTCACGCAGAGGTGGTTAGATTTTGCCGTCTGCCTGGTGGGGGTGACGTATTGAGAGGCTTGGGCCCAGGAGTGACGTGTCGAGTGACGTCTAAGGGAGATTATTTAGGAACAGGTTCGCTGAAGCTGAGGGTCCCGGGTGGTGCTGGAGCCCGGTAAACTGGGTGGGCTGGGGGTGCAGGTGACGCGCTCCTGGCAGCGAGAGCTGAGCACCCCGGGCCGAGTTATACACGCACCTTCAGGCCTCGCTCAGACCTGCTCCTCAGTCCCCGGGGTGGGCCCAGTCTGGTGTGAGCAGACTCCAGGGGTCTCTGACGTAGCTCCAGTTTGAGGACCACTGGTCTGGGCGAAACAGGGTCGGGACCCATGTGGAGTTCGGGTGTTGGGAATGGAAGGACTGGGTTTAAGGTTTGGTGATCAAGGACTTAGGAGTGTCATGAAAAAAATCTAACTATTGCATCTCATGATGTATGAGACAAGAACCTTCAAGAAAAATCTAAAAGCTGGAAAAATCTGCCCATTCAGATAGGAATATCGTAGCTTTTTTTTTTTCTTTTCCAATATTGAATTTAAAGGGTTGGTGAGACTTCTTGGTGTAACTTCCGAGCAGCCGTGGGTACACGTACTTGGGGGTCATTTACCTCGAACTGGTCATTGACGGTTTGCTTCTAAAGAAAAGGATATGTGTTCATTGTTCTAGTAGGTCAGTTCTAGGTGAATAAACAAACTCAGCAGGACTTCTAGAAGGAGTGAGGTTTCTTAGGAGTATCCCATAATTTACAACATCTTCCAAAATCAGATTCAAATTCATTTTTCTTATACTTCAGCTGACATACAACCTTCAGGACCATAAAGTCTGTATTGTTAAATGCAATGAACCCTTAGGTCAGGCTCTTTAATAGACTATATGAGGAGAGTCATGAGTGTGGAATGACAGCCACTGGGGATCGTTTTGAGTTCTGTTATGTAACCTTCATGAAGATATAGTTGTGTTAAATGTGCAAAAACCTAACCTCTGTTGCATCCTTTATTTCTTTTTTTTTAAGATTCTAAGTGGCAAGAACTCAATCAATTGACAGTTGATAGACAACAAAAGCTGGAAGAATCCTCTAATAATCTAACGCAGTTCCAGACTGTGGAGGCTCAGTTAAAACAGTGGCTTGTGGAAAAAGAACTGATGGTCAGTGTCCTTGGGCCCTTGTCAATTGACCCAAATATGCTGAACACGCAGAGGCAGCAGGTGCAGGTGAGTCTCCGTGACGTAGCAAGATGGGTGTTTTCATGAGAAATAACTTAGCGTTGGACAGTGTGTGCTCTGCCTGCCCGGGTGGGCCTCTGTGATGTATCAGACGCCCGTGAGGTGCGCGTGTGATGCTGATGGGACCTCAGAGGAGCAAAGCTCCGGAGCACCCCTGATGGTCCACTGAGCCTATTGGATGGTCAGGTCCCTTGACCGTCTCAGTCATATTGTGGTTTGTACAGACCCCTGTTAAAGAGGACCTTCTTTGAAGTATTAATGTGATTGCATAAGCAATAGCATTTTTATGAGAAGCTAGTTATGTTGTTTAGAAATGACTCCTTTGGAGTTTGATTCATTTTGATTGTGGTAGTAGATAATGAAACTTATAAAGGTCATTCAGAACAGCCCCGAGTTGAGGAGGAGGAGAAAGAAGGGAGGCAGAGAGGGAACCTTGAAACCCACAAGGTTACTTAGACTCATCTGATTATGAGCAGATAAATCCACACGGGAAAAAACTAATAAAATGTGAGTCAGATGTGATCGTAGGAGTGCCGCTGGGGTCTCAGGGAGCGTCTTTCGGTGCGGGTGGTGGTTTTAGTGCGGGGAGGCTGATCCATGCTCTGAAAATACAAATCAGTCCAGGCAGTTGAGTCACATACTGTTCTAGGCTTGTACGTTCTTCATCTGAATAGACTGTAAGCAAAAGAGGTAAAGAAACATTTGAGAAGAAGTGTTTGTCCATGGTCTCCCAGAGATAGACAAAATGTTACATTAAAAGGAGGACAATTTGGAGATCATTCATTTTACATTGAAAGCCTCTGTGAGCCCGTACACTTTAAGCAATGTGATTTATTGGGTAAATCTTTGCAAAAAAGCCTACATATCAATCTTAGGTTTAAAAAGAAATCTTTGTAAATCATTGCACCGTGAGTCAGTATAGCCTAATACTGTTATCACTGTGCTTTTTTTTTTTTTTGGGGGGGGGTGTAAAATGCTATAGAGCATTCAAAAATTCCTGTAAAAAGAAAAGGACAAGTAGGAAAAATGAGATTTGGTGCTAGGGTGATGTGAACTTGTCTAAACACAGTGTTTCCCTTTGTGTGTGAGAACTTGTGCATGAATTGCTGTTCCTTCTCCCCAGACTAGCAAAAATATTAATTTGTTTCTCCCCCTTCGGGGGATGTTATTTTAGACCAAGTGTTATCTCAGTGAAGCAGCATTGCCCTTTGGGTTTAGCTTACGATAAACGCACTGCCTTTGAAATAGAAACTAGGAAAGCAGTAGCAAAAGCAAAAATAAAAGCTAGATAATTAACTGTCATTTCTGCGTGGAAACGTAAAGCCGTGTTTTCTGACTCGTTCTCCGGCCGTCTGTGTGCTCATTTACCCTCGCTGTCTCCTTCTCTCAGATTCTCCTGCAGGAGTTCGATACCAGGAAGCCGCAGTACGAGCAGCTGACCGCGGCCGGCCGGGGCATCCTGCACAGACCCGGGGAGCACCCGTCCTCCCACGGGATAGTGAAGGAGCAGCTGGCGGCCGTGACCCAGAAATGGGACAGCCTCACGGGCCAGCTGAGGGACAGGTGTGACCGCATCGACCAGGCCGTTGGGAAAAGCACGCAGTATCAGAGCCTGCTGAGAAGCCTGTCCGAGAAGCTGGCCGGCCTGGACGATCAGCTCAGCAGCAGCGTGGCCGGCGGCGCACACCCCGATGCCATGAGCCAGCAGCTGGAAACGGCCCAGAAGCTGCAGCGGGCAGTGGAGCAGGAGGGGACGCGGATCAGAGCGGCGCAGGCCCTGTGCGAGGACCTAGCGGCCCTGGTCCGAGAAGAGTACCTGAGAGCCGAGCTCAGTCGGCAGCTGGACGGCGTCTTAAAGTCGTTTAAGGATCTGGAGCAAAAAGCAGGTTTGTATGTCTTCTGTGAATGCACGTATGTCCGAGAAAGCGGGATCCATGAATGAGCCATTTCCAAGCTGTCGGGGGAATCAGGCCCCTACAGAGAACCTGCCCGCAGTGAGAAGCGCGTGTGAGGAGGCAGTCTCGGGCACGCGGAGGGCAGGTCCTGGCCAGTGGGCACACGGCGTGGGGGTGGGGTCTGTGCAGATCCAGGGGGATGGATACAGGGTGGGCGCCGGCCGCCGCACAGCTGGCCCGGACAAATCTCAGGTGCCCCCGATTGCTTTTCACAATCACAGACAGAATAGACTTGAGACCGCCAAGGGGAGAGGGATAGGGGAATGATGGAGTGGGGTGTGAGGTTAGCAGATGCATACTGTTTAAAACAATGTTTTTATTGGAGTGTAGTTAATTTTCAGTGCTGTGTTAATTTTGGTGTTGCGCAGCAGGTGATGCAGTTATGAATGTGTGCTCAGTCATCTTTGACCCTTTGTGATCCCATGGACTGGTAGCCCGCCAGGGTCCTCTGTCCATGGGGTTTTCTTGGCAAGAACACTGGAGTGGGTTGCCGTGACCTCCTCCAGGGGATCTTCCCGACCCAGGGATCGAACCTGTGTCTCCCAAGTCTCCTGCCTTGGCAGGTGGATTCCACTGAGCCACCTAGGAAGCCTGTGATTCAGTTTTATACACACACACACATACGCACATTCTTTTTAAATACTCTTTTCCATTATGGTTTAGCATAGGATATAACACAGAATGGATAAACAACAGAGTCCTGCTATATAGCACAGGGAACTGTATTCAGTGTCCTGGGATAAACCATAATGGTGAGGAATATGAAAAAGCATGTGTATATATGTAAAACTGAATCACTGTGTTCTACAGCGGAAGTTAACGCAACTTCATAAGTCACCTATACTTCATTTTGAAGATAATAGTAAAAAAAAATAGAAGAATTGATTTTTCAGAAGTGTAGACGTTTGTGCTATGTCAGTTTTGTTTCATCAGGAAAGGAGATGAACAGTTATCAAAAAGGCTTGGTGTCATTTTCTTGCCCGCAGTTAGTTCATCTGGCTCTGTCATGGGAGCTTCCCCTGAGAGACACGTGGGAGAGAGCCACCCTGCTCTGTTCCTCTGGCGCCTGCCGCGGCTGTTGTCCTTGGGCCTGTGGCTCTGGGCCGGGGGGGTTTGAGGCCACAGTGTTTCTGGGCGGAGAAGGGCCGGGCAGAGGAGAGTTCGCGGGCTTCTGTGTGTGTCTGCGGAGGAACACTCAGCACCAGGTTTATGTTTGTTAATAATGGATTGGATTTGTTTACTGATCAGAGTGACCCTTCTGGGCTTGCTCCGTGATTCTGACGTGGTATGGGTAGCAGATGTGAGCTGTGACGATCACGGTGGTGATGATCGTCGTCAGGAGCCCTGCTCCATCACTGGCGTTCAGCTCAAGTGCATGCCTGGTCCCCTTACTCCCGAGACAGATTCTGTCAGCGTTGCTGGCTCAGACTTGGGGAAATGAGACCGTGGGCTTCCGTCGTCCGCCCCGGGCCCTGCAGCTCATAACAGGCTGATTGAAACCCAGAACTCTGTAGTTGCTGCACACTGCCTATTTTCCCCAAGCGATGGGTAAAATTACACAGGTGGGGACGTCCCTGGTGGTCCAGTGGTTAGGTTCCTCACTCCCAATGCAGGGGACACAGGTTCAGTCCCTGGTCCAGGGACTGAGATCCTGCGTGCTGTGTGGCCGAAGTGGGGAAAAATCACAGAGGTGGAAAGGTCACAACTGATAAGGGGTGAATTGTTTATCAGCATCACCTGGAGCTTTGAACAGTAATCACGTCTCTGCCCTGGGATCGAGGTGACTGTGGCTTCCGGCCATGAAGCTCTCGCTCCTTCTTGTAGAGCCCTTCTCTTGCCCTCCCACCCTCTCTTTCTGCATAATGTCAGTGCTAGTAGTCTTTGCATTTAGATTATTCTGTGTTTTGATTTGGTGGTTTTTCCCTTGGCTTTTCACCGGTTCATTCAACATTTCGATGTAAAATAAACCTGTCTGTGATTTCATTTTTTAGAGACCCATGTCGAGCACCTTCAGTCAGCCTGTGCCAGCTCTCACCAATTTCAGCAAATGTCTAGAGATTTCCAGGCTTGGCTGGATACCAAGAAGGAAGAACAAAACAAGTCTCCCCCAATATCTGCCAAAGTCGAGGTCTTGGAGTCATTAGCGAAAGATCAGAAAGACTTCAGGAAAACGCTGACCGCCCAGTCTCACCTTTATGAGAAAACCATTGCAGAAGGTGAAAACCTGTTACTGAAAACCCAAGGGTCTGAGAAGGTAGCCTTGCAGTTACAACTGAACACTCTTAAAACCAACTGGGATGGATTGCAGAAGCAGGTGAAGGACAGAGAAGACAGGGTGAAGGACACGCTGGAGAAAGCCCTCAAGTATAAAGAGCACGTGGACACGCTCAGGCCGTGGATAGACAGATGTCAAGGCAGCCTGGAGGAAATCAAGTGCAGCTTGGATCCTGCCGAGACGGAGGACGCCCTCGCCCAGCTGAAGGCCCTGCAGAAGGAGATGGACCAGCATTTCGGGCTGGTGGAGCAGCTGAGCGGTGCCGCCGGCAGCCTGCTCGGCGTCTGTGAGGCAGACCAAGAGGCAGTGGCAGAGGAGAGGGAGCGCCTGCTCCAGAAGGTGGACACGGTCACTGAGCAGGTGCACAGGAAGAAATTCTCCCTCGAGAACATGGCCCAGAAGTTTAAAGAGTTCCAGGAAATTTCCAAAGAAGCTCAGCGGCAGCTTCAGAGTGCAAAGGACCAGCTCGCGGTGCACGACTCCCTGGGGCCCCAGGCTCACAGCAACAAGTCCCTGACCGTGTTGCAGACCCAGCAGAAAGCCCTCCAGACCTTGAAGTCACAGGTGGAGCTGGCCCAGGGGCTGGCCCGGGACCTTGTGGCGGAGGCCTCCGACTCCAAGGGCACCTCCGAGGTGCTGCTCCAAGCGGAGACCTTAGCGCAGGAGCACGGCGCCCTCAGCCAGCAGGTGGACGACAAGTGCTCTTTCTTAGAAACCAAGCTTCAGGGCATTGGCCATTTCCAGAACACCATCCGAGAGATGTTTTCTCAGTTCGCGGAGTTTGATGATGAGCTGGACGGCATGGCCCCAGTGGGGAGAGATGCGGAGACACTGCAGAAGCAGAAGGAGGCCATCAGAACCTTCCTGGAGAAGCTGGAAGCACTCATCGCAAACAACGCCAACGCCAATAAGACCTGCAAGATGATGCTGGCCACAGAGGAAGCCTCTCCCGACCTCGTCGGCATCAAGCGGGACCTGGAGGCTTTAAGCAAACAGTGCAACAAGCTCTGGGACCGCGCAGAAGCCAGGAAAGAGCAGGTCGAAGGGACCATTGTGCGTCTGGAGGAATTCTACAGCAAACTGCAGGAGTTTTCTACTCTGCTCCAGAAGGCTGAGGAGCTTGAGGAGTCTCAGGGCCCTGTCGGCATGGAAACGGAGACAATTAATCAACAACTCGATGTGTTCAAGGTAGGGAGTGCTTCCTTTTTATTCTGTGTTTTGGTTATTCAGAGATGTGACTGGGACTGCCCGCTGGCCCAGTGGTTAAGACTCTGTGCTTCCGCTGCAGGGGCACCGGTTTGATCCCTGGTCAGGGAACAGAAATCCCACATGTCCTGCAGCCTGACCAAAATAATAATAATAATAAAAAAATAAAAAATAAAACTTCCATAAAAAAAAAGACTTGACTGGTTGACAGAGAAGGAGGTGGCCTGTTTTGTAGCATCTTCAAGTAGGATCACCAGGCAGTGTTGGGGCTCACATGAGCATCCGTTAGGTGGGATGGGTCCTTCGGCTTCTGCTTTGGCCTCTCAGGCTTGAGATGACCTAGGAAGTCACAAGGTGCTTGGAAAGCTGGTGTCTGTTTATTTTTTTAATTTTATTTATTTACATTTGTGCTGGGTCTCTGTTGCCATGCAGGCACTTTGCTTGCTTGCGGGGCTGCTCTCCAGAGGCGGTGCGCGGACGTCCCATTGTGGTGGCTTTTGTGGTCTTGGAGCACTGGCTCCGGGTGCCTGGGCTCAGCAGTGGGCACCCCTGCCTTCTGGCGCACAGGCCCGAGGGCTGTGGCTCCCAGGCTTACTGCTCCATGGCGTGTGTGATCTCCTGTGCTGGAGACTGAACCCGTCTCCTTCGTCGGCAGGCTGATTCTTTACCGCTGAGCCTCCAGGGGAGTGGGCATTGGTTTCTGACGTTGCTCACAGCCCCCGCAGCTCCACCACGGAGACCGGCCTGTCCACCCATCACGCGTGTGTGCTCTTCGTGTTTGTGTCCTCGCGTTTTCTTTCGTGGTGAATTACAGTCTTTTCCTTTTCATGGTCATCTTCTCCTTTTTAGCTTAGTTTTTTTCCCCCAAGTTCCTCTTTTAAAAGCAGAGTTCCCTGTTGTAATCCTGGGTCTATAGAACTTAAGATTTTGGGCTCATGCCCCAGGCGATTGGGAGTAAATTATTTCTGATGGGACTGTGAGCACCCTGGGGCTGAGTACATGTGGGGCTTCCCTGGTAGCTCAGCTGGTAAAGAATCCGCCTGCAATGCAGAAGACCCTGGTTCGATCCCTGGGTTCGATCCCCTGGATCCCCTGGAGAAGGAAATGGCAACCCATTCTGGTATTCTGGCCTGGAGAACTCCATGGGCTGTATAGTCCAAGGCGTTGCAAAGAGTAGGACACAATTGAGAGACTTTTCACTTCACATGTGGGGTTGTACACTTCGGCTGAGTACACATGGGGCTGTACATGTGGGGCTGAGTACATGTGGGGCTGTACACTTGGACTGAGTTCACGTGGGGCTGAGTACACATGGGGCTGTACACTTGGGCTGAATACACGTGGGACTGTACACGTGGGGCTGTACACTGGGGCTGAGTACACATGGGACTGTACACTTGGGGCTGAGTACACGTGGGGCTGTACACTTGGGCTGAGTACATGTGGGGCTGAGTACACGTGGGGCTGTACACTTGGGCTGAGTACATGTGGGGCTGAGTACACGTGGGGCTGTACACTTGGGCTGAGTACACGTGGGGCTGTACACTGGGGCTGAATACACGTGGGACTGTACATGGGCTGTACGCTGGGGCTGAGTACACGTGGGGCTGTACACTGGGCTGAATACACGTGGGGCTGTACACTGGGGCTGAGTACACGTGGGGCTGTACACTGGGGCTGAGTACACATGGGACTGTACACGTGGGGCTGAGTACACGTGGGGCTGTACACTGGGGCTGAGTACACGTGGGGCTGTACACTTGGACTGAGTACACGTGGGGCTGTACACTGGGGCTGAGTACACATAGGGCTGTACACTGGGGCTGAGTACATGTGGGACTGTACACGTGGGGCTGAGTACACATGGGACTGTACACGTGGGGCTGAGTACACGTGGGGCTGTACACTTGGACTGAGTACACGTGGGGCTTTACACTTGGGCTGAGTACACGTGGGGCTGTACACTGGGGCTGAGTACACATAGGGCTCTACACTGGGGCTGAGTACATGTGGGACTGTACACGTGGGGCTGTACACGTGGGGCTGTACACTGGGGCTGAGTACATGTGGGACTGTACACGTGGGGCTGAGTACACATGGGATTGTACACGTGGGGCTGAGTACACGGGCTGTACACTGGGGCTGAGTACACATAGGGCTGTACACTGGGGCTGAGTACATGTGGGACTGTACACGTGGGGCTGTACACGTGGAGCTGTACACTTGGGCTGAGTACATGTGGGGCTGAGTACACGTGGGGCTGTACACTGGGGCTGAGTACACATAGGGCTGTACACTGGGGCTGAGTACATGTGGGACTGTACACGTGGGGCTGTACACATGGGGCTGAGTACACATGGGGCTGAGTACACGTGGGGCTGTACACTGGGGCTGAGTACACATGGGACTGTACACTTGGACTGAGTACACGTGGGGCTGTACACTGGGGCTGAGTACACATGGGGCTGAGTACACGTGGGGCTGTACACTGGGGCTGAGTACACATGGGACTGTACACTTGGACTGAGTACACGTGGGGCTGTACACTTGGGCTGAGTACACATGGGGCTGAGTACACGTGGGGCTGTACACTGGGGCTGAGTACACGTGGGACTGTACACGTGGGGCTGAGTACACATGGGGCTGAGTACACGTGGGGCTGTACACGTGGGGCTGAGTACACATGGGGCTGAGTACACGTGGGGCTGTACACTGGGGCTGAGTACACATGGGACTGTACACTTGGACTGAGTACACGTGGGGCTGTACACTTGGGCTGAGTACACATAGGGCTGTACACTGGGGCTGAGTACATGTGGGACTGTACACGTGGGGCTGAGTACACGTGGGGCTGAGTACACGTGGGGCTGTACACTGGGGCTGAGTACATGTGGGGCTGTACACTGGGGCTGAGTACACGTGGGGCTGTACACTTAGACTGAGTGCACGTGGGACTGTACACCTAGACTGAGTACATGTGGGGCTGTACACTGGGGCTGAGTACACGTGGGGCTTCCCTGGTAGCTCAGCTGGTAAAGAATCCGCCTGCAATGCAGAAGACCCTGGTTCGATCCCTGGGTTCGATCCCCTGGATCCCCTGGAGAAGGAAATGGCAACCCATTCTGGTATTCTGGCCTGGAGAACTCCATGGGCTGTATAGTCCAAGGGGTTGCAAAGAGTAGGACACAATTGAGAGACTTTTCACTTCACACGTGGGGCTGTACACTTGGGCTGAGTACACATCGGGCTGTACATGTGGGGTGAGTACATGTGGGGCTGTACACTTGGACTGAGTTCACGTGGGGCTGTACACTGGGGCTGAGTACACGTGGGGCTGTACACTGGGGCTGAATACATGTGGGACTGTACATGGGCTGTATGCTGGGGCTGAGTACACGTGGGGCTGTACACTGGGGCTGAGTACACGTGGGACTGTACACGTAGGACTGTACACGTGGGGCTGTACACTGGGGCTGAGAACACGTGGGGCTGAGTACACGTGGGGCTGTACACTTGGACTGAGTACACGTGGGGCTGTACACTGGGGCTGAGTACATGTGGGACTGTACACATGGGGCTGTACACTGGGGCTGAGTACATGTGGCGCTGAGTACATGTGGGGCTGTACACTGGGGCTGAGTACACGTGGGGCTGTACACCTAGACTGAGTACATGTGGGGCTGTACACTGGGGCTGAGTACACGTGGGGCTGTACACTGGGGCTGAGTACACGTGGGGCTGTACACCTAGACTGAGTACACGTGGGGCTGTACACTTGGAGTACACATTTCTCACCAGCAGTGGCAGTGATGCCTGACAGTGGGATGCGGGAAAGGGTGGTGAGGTCAGTGCCAGGGCCTAGGTCAGTGATGTGACCTTGCTCAGGGTGTTGTGCACAGAATCCCATCTGGATGTGGATAGAGGGAAGGTCCCGGCTGCCCAGCCTTCACTGCTTGGGACTGATGGGAGCCCGTGGAGTGCCTGGGGGACCATCCACGTGGTTCATTCTGCTTTGCAGTAAAGGCCTGTGTGACGCTGAGTCCCACTGCCAGCCCATGAAACATCAGATAGGATCAAATACAAACAGAATTTGCAAACCTAGAAATCATTTCCCAGGAGAAATGAATATAAATCAAATAGACTTCAAAATTCTCCGCTACTGTACTTGACAATGTCTTTCCTTTGCTTCTCTTTCATGACATTATTTTTAGGTGACTGAATTTTGAAAAGTAACTTCAAAGTAGCTTCTTTTTCTTCTTTGTTACTAACATGATTATTTGCTGTTTGTGAAGTACCTTTGAAGCCTCGTCCCTGCAGGGCTTAAAAACCTGCGGTTCTGAATTTGGGTCTTGATTCTGGAGGTGGAAGGAGCAGCCTCACTGTTGACTTAACTCCCTTCATTTCTCTGTCACACTGTCATGCTTGTGGTTTGCAAAATAAAGGTTTCATGTAAGAGAATCCTGTATTAGAAAAACAAAATTCTGTGGCCATTGCAACTTGGAAGACTGGGTGGAGGCTCTGAGGAGTGAGTCTCTGGAATTTCTGTGGAGCCCAGCAAGCAAGACTTGATGCTTACGTGACAGTGATCAGATGGTCTTTGCACTGATGCAAGTTGGCTCTGTTCACTGCCTTCATGAAGTGGTACCGTCTCCCTAGGTTTCTGTGACTTTGTGTAGAAAAAAAAAGAGTGAGCCTCATCTCTTTTCACTGCTTCAAATGCTTATAAGAAAAAAAAATCACCATTTCTTTGGAAGTATTTTGCAAACTGAAAGGCACTAAATACGCACCCATACCATTCATGGCTGCAGAGATTGTTTTATTTGACTGTGAAGAAAAACAAAGGGATCGTGTCTTTTGAAATAAGCCAGTTGACATGCTGTATTTGTTTTCTGATTACTTTGGAAGGAGTTGACTGATTTTAATGAAATTCAGTAATAGTAATATCATGACATACCTTCAGTGTCTTGAAACCCAGTGACTGAAATAAAAGTTTTCAAGGAGACAGTTATCTGCATTTGGTATGCCATTGCCATAGGTAAAAAAGAACAAGAAAGTTATGGTAATAAAGATGGTAGCTTACACAGTCACTAATTCTGTTTTCTGTATGTGTGTTAATGTGCACATGTTCTGAAAAATAACCATTACAACAGTTAACATTTATTGTGTGCTTCTATGTGTCACGCATAACACTTGGAGAAGGAAGTGGCAACCCACTCCAGTATTCTTGCCTGGAAAATCCCATGGACGGAGGAATCTGGTGGGCTACAGTCCAGTTCAGTTCAGTCGCTCAGTTGTGTCTGACTCTTCGAAATCCCATGGACCACAGCACGCCAGGCCTCCCTGTCCATCACCAACTCCCGGAGTCTATTCAAACCCATCTCCATTGAGTCGGTGATGCCATCCAACCATCTCATCCTCTGTCGTCCCCTTCTCCTCCTGCCTTCAGTTTTTCCCAGCATCAGGGTATTTTCCAATGAGTCAGCTCTTTACATCAGGTGGCCAAAGTATTGGGAGTTTCAGCTTCAACATCAGTCCTTCCAATGAATACCCAGGACTGACCTCCTTTAGTATGGACTGGTTGATTCTCCTTGCAGTCCAATGGACTCTCAAGAGTCTTCTCCAACACCGCAGTTCAAAACCATCAATTCTTCGGTGCTCAACTTTCTTTATAGTCCAACTGTCACATCCATACATGACTACTGGAAAAACCATAGCCTTGACAAGATGAACCTTTGTTGACAAAGTAATGTCTCTGCTTTTTAATATGCTGTCTAGGTTGGTCATAACTTTCCTTTCAAGGAGTAAGCATCTTTTAATTTCATGGCTGCAGTCACCATCTGCAGTCCATGGAGCCGCAAAGACTTGGACATGACTGAGTGAACACTAGTCTGTCTTTAATCCAGTTGACAATCTTGAGAGCTGGGTTCTATTATCTGCATCTTATTGGAAGAAAGCTGAGACCAGAGAGGGGAAGTGACCTTCCCAGGGTCACATAGGTGGTAAGTGTTAGAGAGAGCCTGGATGTTTTGTGGATATAGTGCAGTGTTCTGGTCAACTTTATTCATCACGTTACGTTGCACATCTTACATTTTTTTCTGGGAAACTTTCAAATCATCTCTGCTGTAGACTGATTTGGGTGGCTTGAGTTGTTGTCAGTCCATTGTTGTCATTTATGTTTGTTTTCCTGATTTTTAAAAATTGAAGTATGGTTGATTTACAATATCATGTTAATTTCAGGTGTACAGCCAGAGATTCAGTTATACATATATATATGTATGTATGTATATTTATTGTGTAATCCCTCTCTCCCCCCATATACATATATATATAAAATTTTAGATTCTTTTCTCTTATTGGTTATTTAAGAATTTTCTGTATAGTTCCCTGTGCTATACAGTAGGTCCTTGTTGGTTATCTATTTTATATATAGTAGTGTGTATATCTGTTTATCCCAACTTTCTAGTTTATCCCCACCCCACCTTTTCCCTTGGGAAATCATGAATTTGTTTTCTCAGTCTGTGAGTCTCTGTTTTGTATATAAGTGCATTTTTTTTTTTTTTTAGATTTATCATTTGATGTTTGTTTTCCTCTATCTGACTTAGTTCACTAAGTGTAACAGTCTTTCTGTCCATACATGTTCCTGCAGGTGGCCTTATTTCATTCTTTTTTATGGCTGAGTATTCCATTTTGTATATGTATCACATCTTTTTTAGCCATTCATCTGTCAATCATTATTTATCTAAATCCAGAACACCAGGAACACTCAAAGAATGTGTTAGGTACTATAGTTATCAAAATAGATCTGTAGATGCGGTGATGAGGATAATGATAACAGTTAATCTCCAGCACCACTGCTTCTGAAAGGGAACCAAACATTTCCTTGTCTTAGTAACTGTATCTTTCTTGATTGTAGTTGTAAATTAACCCAATTCAGATCTCAGTCTAACTTTTGCTGGGCATTAAGCTTTGGTTGAACATAAGTTTTAACATAATATTTTAGGAAGATTTAAAAATTATCTTAAGTGGAATAATGTGTATTGAGTTAAAAAAAGAAACTAGTAGTTTGCTATGTTATAATTTCTAGAAATGAAACAGAAAAACACCACAGTACTGGACCTGTTTTCATTATAGACTTCAGAATATAGTGCAGTTTGTCATTACTCTACCAGGGTGCTTTAGTTTAACCTGATGTCATGGGAAAAATCTTTTCAACAGTTTTTCATGGTATAGAATAAGTTGCCCTCTGAGTCGTTCTGAAGCTTCATAAGTATTACGCAGTTGCTCAGTAAGGATGCCTTATTACTCACTGGGAGCTTAATGGATTATATAAACTAGATAAGACAGAGTTTTAGGGTTCCATTCTTTTCCCCCCTAAAATTTAACCTAAGAAATAGATGTTAATATCCTTGAAAGGATAAAGTTAATTCATATTTAATACAACCCAAATGTAATGATTGAAAATAAATACTGTTCAGAACCAAGAGTGCTAATTCACTGTCAGTGAAAGTATTCCAAGTTTCTGAAAAGAGATTGGTACTACCTTTTGGGTTACTTTAGCTACATTTTAAAATAATTTGAATCATTTTCCTATTTCTAAATATTAGTCATTGGACTAAAATGTCTAAAGACTGATGTATTTTCTATTACTGTTGATAACCCAAAGTACCATTTTCTACTCATACTTCCATGTTATTATATTAAATTCTGTGTACACGATCATAAATTCCCAGACAAAAAGAAAAAGTCCCTTTGGTATTCCCTATCACTGTCTCCTGTTGAAGATTCTCAGCTCAAGATGGTCTTCAAATCAAAAACTACATTATCAAATAGAATATTAAAGTTTTCATGTTTTTACTGTGTGTCAAAGACATACCAACTTTATACAAGGAATATACACCAGCCTTCCTATGATGTCACCAACAGCCAGTCAGATCTTCTGATCATTGTGAAGTAATCATTATAAGCACACTGAATTGATTTAATCTCAGGGAAGAGCAAAGAAACTTGATGTTTTAGCGAACACTTACAGTCACATTCCAGCTAAATAATGATCTTCTCCAGCTCCATCTGGGCCGTGGTAAAAAGCCTCGCCCACAACCTGTTGCTGGTTTTTCTGGCCACTCTGTGGCTGCCCCAGTTGTCACTGTTTGTTCCCACAAATGAACAAATCACTGGTACATGTCTCTCTGAACCAAAAATTTCTTAAAGCAGAGAATTTTTAAGCCAGTACTCAAGTTTCAGATTTGAAGAACTCATTAACAAAAGAAACCATTTGTTACACACAAAAAAACAGTTTCATGTTTTTTTAGATTATTTGACTTAATCGATGTACAGTCATTAAAAGGAAAGAAATGGGAACAGTGTTGTTCAGTCGCTCAGTCCTGTCCGAGTCTTTGTGACCCCATGGACTGTAGCACGCCAGGTTTCCCTGTCCTTCACCATCTCTTGGACCTTGCTCAGACTCATGTCCATCGAGTCAGTGATGCCATCCAGCCATCTCATCCTCTGTCATCCCCTTTTCCTGCCTTCAGTCTTTCCCAGCGAGTCAGTTTTTCACATCTGGTGGCCTAAGTATTAGACCTTCGGCTTCAGCTTCAGTCCTTCCAATGAATATTTAGGACTGATTTCCTTTAGGATGGACTGGTTGGATCTCCTTGCAGTCCAAGGGACTCTGAAGAGTCTTCTCCAACACCATAGTTCAAAAGCATTTCTTCAGCGCTCAGCCTTCTTTATGGTCCAGCTCTCACATCCATACTTGACTACTGGAAAAAACCATGGCTTTTACTGTATGGACCTTTGTCAGCAAAGTAATGTCTCTGATTTTTAGTAAACTGTCTAGGTTGGTCACAGCTTTTCTTTCAAGGAGCAAGTGTCTTTTCATTTCATGGCTGCAGTCACCATCTGCAATGATTTTGGAGCCCAAGAAGGAAGTAATAGCATATACATCACCAAATTGGGCCAACAACCTACATCCAGATTAAACAATGCTGGAAAGTCCCTTGTTAGCAGCAGTTTGGAATCCCAGTTGGGAAGGGGTCCCGGGCAGTGTGTCCACCCCATAGGCAAGACTTCAAATTGCAGTTTTGTGGCCTCCTGCTTGTAATCACAGGCTGCAAAGTGATATCATCAGTTTGCACTCAAAAGTCTGTCTCTGGTTTAATTTTTACAATGCTGTTTCACCTTGTGAGTCAGAAGACTTCTTACACCCTGGCAGATTGGCCAGGCCCTCAGGGGCTTCAGAGATTCCAGGACCCATCCTTTCTTATCTACAGTGGTCTGTGACTTGCTGTGCTTCTAGGGCAGGCGTGGAATCCAGGGTCGGAGGCAGGTCAGAGGCCTGCTCTCTCGCTTCTAGAGCCTGAAGACTTCCTCCATTTTAATTTCCCTGACAGCCAAGTTGAAACCGGATACAAAAACCAGAACATGTGTAACTGTGCCAAGATGAATGTTCTCGGGCACGGGGAAGGCAGTGGCACCCAGCATCCTCCTGTGAATGCTGGGAGACCTAAAATAACAGGTGCCATGAAGCTGGCGCAGCTAGGTTATTTGATCCTATTTGTAAACAGTACTGCTAAAAAAAAATCACTTTCCAAGTATCCTATTAAGGTATTTATTAAATGATCCTGAAACAACCTCTGTAATGTCAGCATATTTTTCGAGATGAAAGTAAACTGTCCAAAGAATGCCTTAATAGTAGTTTTTAAGTGGTCCATATTGTCCCATTGAGATCAATGACAAATTGTTCTCTGTTTTGTTGAGAATAGGAGGAAATTCAATAAAGCTTTCTCAGAAGTGGTTTTTCGTGGAGAAGTAGTCTTACTTGACTGGATTTTTGTTAATAAGCCTGTATTAGTAGGGGTATTTCACAGCACCTTCCTCTGGTATTTTTAAAGGTGACTGTTTTCAGTATAGAAACGACCCCTTGATGCATGGGCTTTATCGGCTGGTCCCATTTATTCAGTCAGCTGTGTCAGAGTGGCTTTAAGATGTTAGGAAGAAGACATCTCAGCTGTGCTGGCAAGCGAGAAGGCCCACGGACGCAGAGGCCATGCCGTGCCGCGGGGATGGAGCTGCCGGGGCAGGGCTAGGTTAGCGCTTCCACCACGCGCACCAGCGGAGCAGGCAGGCCTTCATGCTCGGAAAGGCGGTGCTGCTGGGGGCACGGCGTGTAGGCTCTCCTTCCGTGTCTCTGCTAACTGATGCCAGGTGCTGGGTGTCCTGTGGCCTCTTGATTCCTGTGGCTTCACTGAAGACCCAGGAGTTAAACACAGAAAACAAATTTACAGTCACCAGCAGGGAAAGAGGAGTGGGGGATAAATTATGAGTTTGGGATTAGCAGTACACACTACAAGATATAAGACAGACAGACAACAAGGACCCACAGGACACCAGGGAACTGTATTCAATATCTTGGAATAGCTATGCATATGTGTGTATATATGTGTATATATATATATATATATATATATATATAGCTATTCACCTGGAACTAACACAGTATTGTCAACATTGTAAATCAACTATACTTCTATTACAGAAGAAAGGTCAAGGAATCAAGGTAGGTCATTCTCAACACAGTTCTAGCCAGTGATTTTATAGCAGGGGACTTCTTGGTGGTTACCTGGATAAATTTGTATCTTAATTTTAAAGTGGTTCCCACTCCCCACACCCCTGCAAAATGCCAGGCTGTAGCATCTCTTGTCATTATCATGGGCCTTCCTTAGATAAAAGGAGACCTACATAATTTATTTTACTCACGTGGGAAGTTGCTTAAAGTTGTAGCTGTCCATGTGTGTGAGAGATGGGAACAGACAGGAATTTGCTTTGTTGTTATGAAATTGTGTAGGTTTCTTGATAAGAAAATCTGATGGGTTAATGTTTTTTAAATGTTCATCTAGGTCTCCATTCATTAAAAAAATAATCTTGGTTGGTAAATGCTGTGAGGGTAACTCACAGGAAGCTAAGGAGTGCACGTTAAAGGCCCTACCTAATGTTCAAGATAAATCGCCATCAAGATCAGTCAGTCTGAAAAGTTTCATTACTTGTTTGCTCTTGTTGTGGGGTCTGAATATCCTGCTGCTGCTGCTGCTGCAGCTAACGCGCTTCAGTCGTGTCCAACTCTGTGTGACCCCATGAGACGGCAGCCCACCAGGCTTCCCCGTCCTTGGGGTTCTCCAGGCAAGAACACTGGAGTAGGTTGCCATTTCCTTCTCCAATGCATGAAAGTGAAAAGTGAAAGTGAAGTCCTCAGTTGTGTCTGACTCCTAGCGACCCCATGGACTGTAGCCTACCAGGCTCCTCCATCCATGGGATTTTCCAGGCAAGAGTACTGGAGTGGGTTGCCATTGCTTTCTTGGCTGAATATGCTACTTTCCTTCAAATGTAAAGTGTATTAAACTGAAATAAATAGCTAATGCTTATAGTCACCTAGTGGAGTTTGCCTGGTGATTTACCAATAAAAATCTGCCTGCAATGCAGGAGTAACAGGAGACATAGGTTCCATCCCTGGAACCGGAAGATCCACTGGAGGAGATCATGGCAGCCCACTGCAGTGTTCTTGCCTGGAGAATCCCATGGACAGAGGAGCCTGGTGGGCTATGGTCCATGGAGTCACAAAGAGTCAGACACAACTGAAGTAACTTAGCATGCATGCACACACACATTCATCTGATGACTATTCTTGAAAATCCTTTATCCTTCCATGTAAAGAAGTTTATCACTTTAAAACCTGAGAATGTAGTATGCTTTCAGTTTTCCTTAGCAAAAAAGCATATCTATCTTAGAAAGAATAATAGAAATTGTTGTCTCTAAGGGCTAGTTTTATACTTAAAAGCAAAAAAACCCACACATCTCTTGTCTGGCTTCTAATTCATATTTCAGGAGCTACCAAGCCAGGAAGATAAGTTCATCAGCTTTTATGGATAATATTGCATTTACTCACAAATGTTGTCCACTTATTGCACTTGAATTTCCTAATATTTCTAGCCTTTCAGCTCTAAAAACTCCATGTTTCAGTTGGTAAAATTAGCCTTTTATAGTTCTAAGATATGGATCATTGTATACTTCGTGGTAAGATTCTTCAGAAACTTTCTTAATTTTAGAAATATAAAATGAGAAAGTGGTACTGTCTTGTTTATAATTCAACTAGTGTTTGTGTACTTTTCCAAAATTATCTACCTTTGGAAAATATTTTAACTGGATCACATCAAGTAGGCTGTGTAGACTTGCCTTTTGAGACCAGTTTAACATTGCGATTTCTGAATATTGTTGACTGCTTTTCAGAAGAACTTTGCTCATTTATTCATTGTATATTTCTTATATGTATCATGGTTAGTATTTAACACAGTTAAATACTTGATTTTACATCATGATTTTATTAATCTTATACAATCTTATACGTCTTGATTTTATTAATACTAACTTTAGAGAGCATTGCATTGTAAAGTAGCTATATAAATCGAATTTAGGAAGAAAAGATCAACCAGTTGGGTTCTGCTCTAAATATGAGTTCTCTTAAGTTATCCAGATAGATCTTTGAAATCTGATTTCAAGTAACAAAGATAAATATACAAGTTATTGTCATTAATACCAATATAATGTTAAGAGTACAAATAGCAAATGGAACCCAAATGTACCAGGATCATCTTTTGTAGAGTTAGTTGAAATCAACTTAATGAAATAGGAACTCAGTTATTAAATAAATGGCACAGTGTTAAATATAATCCATCGGAGGACATTTCTCCGTTGCACTTCCTGCTTCCTGGCTGTGCCCCTTACACTTTCTCATGCAGACTCTCCCCTTCACTGTCAGGCACGCGGGGCGGGGTCCCTCCACCTCACTGTCAGGCGCGCGGGGCGGGGGTCCCTCCACCTCACTGTCAGGCACGCGGGGCGGGGGTCCCTCCACCTCACTGTCAGGCGCGCGGGGCGGGGGTCCCTCCACCTCACTGTCAGGCGCGCGGGGCGGGGGTCCCTCCACCTCACTGTCAGGCGCGCGGGGCGGGGGTCCCTCCACCTCACTGTCAGGCGCGCGGGGCGGGGGTCCCTCCACCTCACTGTCAGGCGCGCGGGGCGGGGGTCCCTCCACCTCACTGTCAGGCGCGCGGGGCGGGGGTCCCTCCACCTCACTGTCAGGCACGCGGGGCGGGGGTCCCTCCACCTCACTGTCAGGCGCGCGGGGCGGGGGTCCCTCCACCTCACTGTCAGGCGCGCGGGGCGGGGGTCCCTCCACCTCACTGTCAGGCACGCGGGGCGGGGGTCCCTCCACCTCACTGTCAGGCACGCGGGGCGGGGGTCCCTCCCCTTCACTGTCAGGCACGCGGGGCGGGGGTCTCTCCACCTCACTGTCAGACACGCGGGGCGGGGGTCCCTCCACCTCACTGTCAGGCACGCGGGGCGGGGGTCCCTCCACCTCACTGTCAGGCACGCGGGGCGGGGGTCCCTCCACCTCACTGTCAGGCACGCGGGGCGGGGGTCCCTCCACCTCACTGTCAGGCACGCGGGGCGGGGGTCCCTCCACCTCACTGTCAGGCATGCGGGGCGGGGGTCCAGAGGGCACTTGCACTTTGCCAGCGTTTCCGGTGCTGTTTGGCAGATAGTGGGGCCTGTTTGATGAATGGCTGAAATTATGAAAGAATTATTTGTGTAGCTTTAAAAGTGTACTCCTCATCTCAAATGCAAGGTTGCTGTCCTTAGCTTTCCAGAGAGCTGGAAGACCAGATTGGAACTAAGTTCATGATTCAGAGTTAGAGCCTGCCTACAGGGGCTGGAAGTAGGGCCATTGTTTCTTAGGAAAAGTTCTGTGAGCAACTCTGGTCCACAGTCCATGGAAACTTTCTTATTCATGTAGCCACAAGTGAGTAGCTTCCCAGGAGCTACTTGCTAAGGAAGGTTGTGGCAGCTGGCAGTCAGTCCCTTGGTCTCTGCTGATTGAGGCCTGGTGCCCGACCCATTGTTCAAACATGGTAACCATGGGCGGGTTTTCTTTGTCTTATTATCCCGGCAGCAGAACAGCCTGTGTGCGCAGATAGAATCAAGTGCTTGCTGAGATATTTCGCTTCCTGACCGTGAAGAGTAGGCTTTGATATGATTATGTTGATGGGTAGTTTATTATGTATATTATCCCTTATAGTTGGCTATGTATATATTTTTTCCAACTTAATATGAGTTGCATCTAATAAGTGTTGAATGGGTATGTTGCCTATAGAGTTCTGGTTATGGGTAGATTTTATTTTTTAAAAAGATTCCGTTTTAAAAAGCTTATGTTTATAAACTTATGTTTATAAAAAATCATTTTGGAATCATTTTCTCATGAAAGGTACAAAAGGCCCCTCCCGCATCTCTTCTGTTATCAGAGACCATTTACTGTTGTTTTTACTAGACCTGTCTTCACTTGGGGCCAGCACAGTTTTATTTATGTTCGAAAGATTATTTTGTGAGTTTGAAGAAAGAAATCTGCCCTCTATCTGCTATTCTGGCATGATTGCTTATTTCATAAAATACAGAATGGATAGATCTTAGTTTACTTAAAGTGTGAAATTCCCCCCCACCCCCCAAAGGCTAAGGTTTGGCTTGCTGAGTTGATTTTCAAACAGTATTATTTAAAGAGTGTTTGTTCAGTGGATAAAACTCCCTGGCTGTGACTTTGTTAATGAAATGTCCGGAGTCGTTTAACCGCCCTAGATCTTAGCCCAAACCTTGCAGTAACCTCGAGAGGCACGCATAGTTATTAGGAACGGCTCATATTCACGTCCGCGGTGCCTAGGGCTCCATACCTTAAGGAGTGGTTTCCTCCGGAGAACAGTTTGACTTGAACTTGGGCTTTTAAAAAGAACGACAGGAGATCCGACTTGAAAGTGATGCGCGCTCTGCATCGCGGACCCCGAAGGGCTGCGAGTCCGCCGCAGCAGCGCCCCGAGAGTGGTTCCCGGTGGGGCGGGTTAGCCCGACTCCCCGTTTCTCTCTCCGGGGATTGGGGGGTGGCGCGGTCCCCGGGGGGCCCCCGCTGTCAGCGCCCCGAGAGTGGTTCCCGGTGGGCTGGTTAGCTCGACTCCCTGTTTCTCTCTTCGGGGATTAGGGGGACGCAGTCCCCGCGGGGCCCCGCTGTCCGCGCCGAGGTGGCCTCCGCCCCTCCGGCCGGCCGCGCCCCCGCGCCCGCCGCGCGCCCCCGGGCCGGGTCTGGTTCGCGCTGATGTCACCGCCGGGCGGTTGCCTCCCGCCGCCCGCCTCTGGGCACCTCCCCCTGAAAGGCTCACGGGCGCCCGGCGGCCGGGGCCGGAGTCCGGGACACATGCCCGCCGAGCCGGGTCTCGGGAGCGCGTAGCGGCGGAGCGGGGCCCGGGCCTCGGCGAGGGGCGCGCAGCAGATGCGCCCCCGGAGCGCCCAGGCTCGGGACGCCCGCCCGCCGCCCCGCCGCGCGGCTGCCCAGCCTCGGAGGAAGCGCGGGGCTCCTCTCCACTGCAGTGGCCTCAGGTGGAATCAGCTGTCTTAAGGAGGAATCAGATAAGACTCTTTGAAAATGACTTTTTCCCCCCCTTTAAGTGGAGTTTATACTACACCATGCTGTCTATTTACTTCGAACGGTTGCTAGACTGTACTGGCCTGGCCTTCCAAAAGCCTATTTTTTTCCTCTTTGGATAATTCTGAATAGCCTCGAAGACGCTTAATATGGGAAGAGCCTGCCTTTCGAATCAGGATTATTTATAGCTACTCCCAAAAAGAGTAAAAGAAAATTTGAACTTTCTTACAGTGTGTGAGACTTCTTTTTCTCTGAAGACTTCATCTGTGCCTTCATCGGAATAGTCCGTGGTCTCTTAAGTCTCCGAGTGTTTTTAAGTTTCTGAACCTTGGTTTATTTATAAGAGATGGAGTTTTGCAAGCTGTGTTTAAGTGGATTACAATTAACCAGAGCTCTGCTGAAATTGACACTCGGATAAAGATGCTCGCTCCTGGGGAAATTGTAATCTGGAAATCTCAGATGCACAATTAGAATAAAAAGGGAAATGGACCGACAATGGAATGTTCTGAGTGTTTGAGCCACTGATAAGTGTATTATATGTTTTCTTTTTTCTGTGTTTTGGAGTATGTGAAAGGGGACTTCGGTGGGCTGAGGAGGAGACTTCTGCTCTGTTGTTGGATGCACTTTATTTTTGAGACTTGTTCTCAAACAACCAGGTGAAGGGAGGGATGCGCATGGACTGGTGCCCTGCTGCTGGCCTTCAGCCCCTCATCTGTGATGACGTGTGTTATCTGAGATGCATCTTTGGGCTGGAGACACTTTATAGTTCTGTTTAGAAGTGTGCTTTGCTGGAACATGCCTGGCCTCATTTCCCACTTTCTGAGTCAAGAGCGGCAGTGTTTGTTGTAACGGGCTCCGCAATGGGGAAGCCGCTGAGCAGACCAGACTGTTTACGTCAGAATCCCCCCTGCGTAGGGAAAGGTGAGGAGGAGGAGGACCTCAACATCGAGGACTGCTATGTCCCACAGCGCTCCATCTACGACACGGTTAGGCTGAATGAGCAGATCGACTCGGGTTCCAAGGGGAGCCTGTCTTCCAGGCACTTCGCAGACCGGACTTTACCCTACAGTCACAGAACACTGGATGTCAGTTCTTTGTGCTCCAATGGGCCCCTTGCTTCTTCCAGTGCCTTCGAGCTGAGAGGCCGTGAAGCCCACAAGCTCGATGAAAAGATGATCTTTGATGCCCTCAAACTCAATAGCGACATCATCCGGAGCACAGGCTTACCCAAAGCCAAATCCCATGCGGAAAAGAAAGAGCATAGACGGTCATGGCGATTGTTCGTCCCGGCCAATTTTGTGGATTATGCAAACAAAAGTGAAAGCTCTTTTGTTGAACCTGCTGATCTCTCAGATGCTGTTGCCAAGGCTGGCAAGTGCAGAGGGGCTACTAGCTCTCTCACGTCGGAGGAGGATGACCCTGCCTTGTGCTGCCCTCCGGCTGAGAGGGAGGAAAAACAACGCCTTTTCCCCGGAGACCCGTCCCAAATCAGAAGCCTGTCTTCTGTGGGAGATACTCACACCGCAGAGCAATACAGACCCTTTTTTTCTGTTAATTCCATCAGCGAACAGAAGATCCCCTTGCTTTCATGCAGAAGCACCCACCTTGATGGCAACTTCAAGATGATTTTACATGATGCTTCTCTACCAGAGGAAATGAAACCTGTCCATGGTCAAAGGGAAATCCATGGTGAAAACGGCTCCCTGCAGGATGCTGTCAGAGAGAGCACTCCTAAGGGTGGCCCATTCATTCTGCCAAGAGAGGGAGAAAGCAAGTGCATCTCTAACCCCAGAGAAGAAGGAAGAACCTATGGATCAGGAGAATTGCAAAGCACCACCCAAAGGAGGGAATCTGTGGGAGATTCTCCTGAGGAGCTGGCTGTCTGTCACATAGACCTGGGGGGAAATGTTGTTGATTGGGGTGGCACAAGTTTAGTGGAAAACCTGACGTTATTGACACAGTACGATTCAGAAGAATCCAATGTAGCATCCCAGGAGGATGTGGAGGCTCCTCTTTCTGTCCAGGAGGTGGAGGCGATCCGTGCGCCGTGCTCCTCACAAGTCAGAGCAGTAAGAAAGCAAGCTGCTCCCCGAAAAATGGGGGCGCAGGCAGGAACCTTGGCCCCTGTCTGTAATGGCTTTCACTCTGCTCAGGTAATTAACAGGGATGGGAAATCTGCCGTCAAGTGGTCACTGGTGTCTCTGACCATGGTCGGTCCTGTCCTGTCTCTGGCTGGGGTGCAGTGGGGCGGGGGCAAGGGGTGGTTGACTGGTACCCAGCCAGATGGCAGACATTGATCCATCGATCACTGCAAGCTAATTAGGGATGGTTCCTGAGGAGCGTGATCATTGCCAGCTGTTTGCATTCCTGCTTCTGGTAGGATGGTGGCCGTTCCCCTTTGTTTGAATGCCCCCCTCCACTGTGAATTCATGGTAAGCTTAGGCTTCTCCACAAATTGTGGTTTAAGACCCTGCCACTTAAGGGCAGTTAGATGGGGTTTATTCAGCTTGAAGGGGCTTAGTCAGGAAGGCGCAGACACAGTGGTACGCTGTTGTGGTCTGAGAAGCGCTCTCCTCAAATTGAGGGCTCTTTCCACGTGCTGCAGATGTTCTCTCGGCAGCGCTGCCCGCGGGGAGAGGCGGTTATGCTGCCTTCTGCAGTCCGCGAAGCCCGTCTTCCTCTCGCTCAGTGCTGAGTGAAGCGAGCCAGTGAAGGGTGCAGCCTTGTTGTAGGGAGATGGCTGTCAAGCCTGTAATTTTTTTCTTTCCACTTAGATTGAAGTTTAGCTATTTTAGTCCTTTTCCTAAGCTCTTCTGGTAAACTTTGCCTCAGAGGTAATTTTACTCTATTTTAAGCTTCTCTTGTGTTTGTGTGCTTGAGGGTGAGCCTTGGGGAGAGTCTGTCTTCCTAGGTATTTTGTTACTGAGAGATAAGGCTTTTGGATGCTATCAGTCTATGAAATAATTGATCTAATTAGCCATGCCCTTTCCTTGAGATTGCATTGAATGATGTGCTAGTTTGAGAGTTTAGCAGAGTGTTTGTTTGCTATAAAGGATTTTCACTTTATTTGTAGAAAGTGATTAAACTCTTAGGAGTATATAGATTCTTTAGTAGTGTTTTTTTTTTAACCCTTACTGAATCTTGGGAAGCACTTTTGAAAATTACTGCAGACTCACCCAGAACTATGCTGATAGACAACCCTGAAATTAATTTCTTTCAAACCAAGACCACAGGTTAAAACAATTTACTGGAACATTTATATTGGTTTTATTGTTTTTTTGCCCTGAAAACTAGCTGTAGGGGAGAATAAAACTTTTCCCTGAATCCTTATGTACCAGGCAAGTTCCCGGAATTAAACATGTAGCCGTTTTCCTCCCCCTCTTCTTTTTTTTCGGTAAGTAGTAAAACATATCTACAGCTATTCCTAGAAATAGTAATTTGGAAAGTGGTATAGAAAAAGAAGTAGAATCATAGCATGGAATTCTGTTTTCACTACCTTGTTGGTATTGACTTATTAGGTACATTAATGCCTTTTAAAAAATTATGAAAAAAATTTTGTGTATTTGTCCCAGTGATTTGGGGAACTGCTATAATTCTTTGTGTGTAATTGACTTTCTATATTGAGTATTGTTCTATAGAAACAATTAGCTAGTGTGGAAACTGTCAGAGAATGTTCGGGCTTCCTGTTGAAAGGGGGCTTTTAGAAGAGGTGATCGTACATTTGTTTGCTCTTCTTTACTGTACTCATTCATACTGTGGCACAGACACATCCAGTGTGCTGGGCGTGGGCCAGAGTCTGGGGAGTTTGGCAGCCTCTACATCTTTCAAAATTATTTTCCATACTGTGCCTGTAATTTTTTCTCAGCTCCTATTTTGATATTTGCTCTTACTGTGTTTTCCTATATTCTGTTTAACTGTTCATTCACTTGGACTGTTATATTTATGTGGTATAATGACTCAGCACCCCAAACCTTGTTTTCCCCTAATCTCCAGCTGAAGCTTTCCTTCCTTAGTTAAATGAGTTTATTGTCCTCATGACTCCTTCATGCCCTATATTAAAAGCATTTGTATTATCTATGAAAGAGTTGATGTGCAGTATTATCTATTGAGGAATGATCATTACCCACCCCAAGATAATGAATACAATTTTCTATACTGATAATTCATTTGGCAAGTAGTTACCAGGTTCATATTACAAGCTAGGTACTGTGGTAGGCCCAGGAAATAGAGCAGCTCTAAGGAAAACAAATTGGGTGTTTTCGTAGAACTTGCATTTTACTCTAACACATTAGCTAGATCCTTTGCCAGTTGCAGGCAGTGCGGCCTATAGTTGGGTGGGCTGGAGGGTTGGCCGGGAGGCGCTGGAAAGTCCTTGTGCAGGCATGACCTATGGGGGACAGAGTGGCCGTGCAGGCCACATGCGCTGGGATCCTGGGCGGGAGGCCTCCGTGCCTCTTGCAGGCCCGTTGGCATCTTGACAGAGGTTGAGGATGTGGATGTGTCAGCATCCACGCTGTTACAGCGCCCATTTACCTCTTTCTTCTGTGTGTGGCCCCTCTGGCTCAACTCTTCTTGTCATTCAGTCAGTTCAGTCTCTCAGTCGTGTCCAACTCTTTGCGGCCCCATGAACCGCAGCACGCCAGGCCTCCCTGTCCATCACCAACTCCCGGAGTCCGCCAAACCCATGTTCATCAAGTCGGTGATGCCATCCAACCATCTCATCCTCTGTCATCCCCTTCTCCTGCTGCCCTCAATCTTTCCCAGCATCGGGGTCTTTTCAAATGAGTCAGCTCTTTGCATCAGGTGGCCAAAGTATTGGAGTTTCAGCTTCAACATCAGTCTGTCCAATGAACACCCAGGACTGATCTCCTTTACTATGGACTGGTTGGATCTCCTTGCAGTCCAAAGGACTCTCAAACATCTTCTCCATCACCACAGTTCAAAAGCATCAATTCTTTCGTGCTCAGCTTTCTTTATAGTCCAACTCTCACATCTATACATGACCACTGGAAAAACCATAGCCTTGACTAAATGGACCTTTGTTGGCAAAGTAATGTCTCTGCTTTGTAATATGCTATCTAGGTTGCTCATAGCTTTCCTCCCAAGGAGTAAGCGTCTTAATTCCGTGGCTGCAATCATCATCTGCAGTGATTTTGGAGCCCCAAAATATAAAGTCTGCCACTGTTTCCACTGTTTCCCTGTCTGTTTGCCATGAAGTGATGAGACTGGATGCCATGATCTTAGTTTTCTGAATGTTGAGCTTTAAGCCAACTTTTTTACTCTCCTCTTTCACTTTCATCAAGAGGCTGTTTAGTTCTTCTTCACTTTCTACCATAAGGGTGGTGTCATCTGCATATCTGAGGTTATTGATATTTCTCCTGGCAGTCTTGATTCCAGCTTGTGCTTCTTCCAGCCCAGCGTTTCTCATGATGTACTCTGCATGCAAGTTAAATAAGCAGGATGACAATATACAGCCTTGACATACTCCTCTTCTTGTCAGTGACTCCCATTTCCACTTGAGGCTCAGATGTCATTTGCCAGCGAGCAGCAGGCCTCCTTAGAGGAGCCCATAAGGATTCTTATCCGGGAAGGCCCATATTGGGCCCATCTTATCATCTTGCTCCTTGGCATTTTCTGTACCTTTTTTTTTTTTTTTTTTTTGGCTTTTAAAAAATTTACTTTATTGAAGTATAGTTGAGTTACAGTGTTGTGTTAATTTCTGCTGTCAGCAAAGTGACTCAGTTATATAGGTACACTTTCTCATACTCTTGTCCATTAGGGTTTATCACAGGATGCTGAGTGTACTTCCCTGTGATGCACGGCAGGACTTTGTTGCTTCTCTGTCTTATTTTTTATTTGTTGTTAATTGAAGGATCATTGCTGTGCTGGGTTGGTTTCTGCCGTACGTCAGCATGGATCAGCCACAGGGACACACGCATCCTCTCCTCCTGTCCCCTGACCACCCCTCCAGGCGGTCACTGAGCCTCGGTTTGAACTGAAGCATAGTTGATTTACAAAGGGTAGTTTCTGGCATACATCAGAGTGACTCATGGATACATATAGGTGTACATACTGTGTTTTTCTGTTCTTTTTCATTATGGAACGGATGTTGAGTAGGATTGCATGTGCTATATGGCAGGACTTGGTTGTTTATTCATTCTTTGTGTAATAGCTTGCATCTTCTAACTCTGAAGTCCCAGTCTGCCCTTCTCACCTTGGCAACCACGAGTCCATTCTCTGTATCTGTCAGTCTGTTTCTGCTTTCTAAATAAGTTCATCTGTGTCATATTTTAGATTCCACGTATGAGTGATATCATATTTATCATTCTCTTTCTGACTTTCTTAGTATGATTATTGCTAGTTGGATTCATGTTGCTGCAAATGACATTAATAAAAGAAAAGAATGAAATAATGCCACTCTAAACCTTTTTTTACTAGTTAAATTGGAGTGATAGGAGATTCCTAGTGCTGTGATAATGAAGTTTAAGAGAAGATATGTCCACTCTTGTTTTCGTTTTATAAGTCATCTGATGAAATGCACCTAGAATATCATTCCTGAATATTTCTGAGTGGTTAGGATAATATTATGAATTTATGTTTAGTTTTTTACTACTATTTCTAAAGCAGACTAGGCAGCAACACATGACTTAGGCACCCAGGGTTTTCTTTATCTGTAATAATCCATACCGGCTGATTGAACAGATGTTTGTATTTGGGGACTGTTGGGTATGCTAATTCAGATAATCATTGTTCTTTGAAATGTAGGTGTTCCAAAAGGAAGAGATCGAACCTCTGCAGGTCAAGCATCAGGATGTGAACTGGCTGGGGCAGGGCCTCATCCAGAGTGCCGCCAAGGGTGCCAGCACCGAGGCCCTGGAGCACGACCTGGACGATGCCAGCACGCGCTGGAAGACCCTCAACAAGAAGGTGGCGTGGCTCTCCCTCCCTTGTCGTCCCTGCGGATTGGTGGCCAGCGTCTGCTGGGACCCCCGTCCTGTGTCTGGTAGCCCAGCCTCCCCTCCCTGCCTGCTCCTTGGCTGCCCTGTGACCCGTGGCCCATCCCGGCGTCCCCAGGGCTCGGGGTGCAGACGCGGGCAGCGAGCCGGGTGAGGCGGGCCCTGTCTGGACGGTGGCCAGGTCCTCTGCCCTGGGCGGGGACAGTGCATGCACCTCTGAGGGCACGGGCTGCTTGGCGCCTCGGATCAGTGCCACACAGGGGCCTGGGCTCCCCGCTGCCAAAATGGTCTACTTATTTTCCAGAGAACTTGGAAATCTCACTTTTTATGTGAAACCTAATTTTCATTCATCAGCAACTCACTCTGCACTGTGTAACAGGTCACACAGTGCAGCCGTGTTTGTCCGCCCCAGAGTGAGGGTTTGCACCTCACTATGGATCGCTGAGTCCAAATGTCATTTGATGAAATGAAGATCCCCCCCCCTTTCCCAAATGTGCATGACAGAAAACACTGGGAAGCAACTCTGCTAGCTTAAGGAGATGATGCTGAAACACACCGGCAGCTCTTTACGTGACAGAAATGATCAGAAAAGGGTTTCGGGATGGCAGGGCTCGTCTGGTGGTGGAGGGAATTGTTTCTGGAGTTTTTCCTGCTCCAAAATCTTCCTTGGTGGCCAGATCTCAAAACAGCATTTATTTATCCTTCTTTAGAGTCTGATTCAGACTGTAGTGCTACTCACACACAACGGGGATGCAGTGTCAGGTATAAATATATTCCATGGTACTTAAACTATCTTGCCAAGTACTTGTCCAGTCCAAAAAGAAAAGACCTTTGAGGGGGCGATAGGGTATCTCTGTGTGGGACACAGAGACTCCATTTACTGGAGGACAAAGGCCCTGTCTTGTTAAGAAAGGCCTCTATAGAGCTTGGAGCTGGCAGAATTTAATTGGATACTTCGTAGTTGTTTTGTGTGGCTGAATGTAATTCTGATTCTCTCTATTAAATAATAGGTTTTTTTTTAAGTCTTAGTCTTTAAAAAAATTATTATCCTTGATTTTCAACATAGGGAATAATGGAGTCCCATGGATAACGGTAGAAATGAAAAAGGCACTGTTTCTTTCAGTAACCTTAAAATATTTGAACCATTCTTTGCTAATCATCGGTGTATTGGATACATCCAAAACCCGAGAGTCCTCCTCTTTGGCATTGACAGGTTGAGAGGGTAACTTTATCTGCTCAGCTGACTTGCTGATGAGCTTGTCTCCTTTCTGTCTGTATCCTGCCCATGAGCAGTGCCTTGAGTAGGTTTTAAATGAGAAGCAAGAGAGAATCTGTGATCAGTGGGCAGACGAGCATGGACAGGGCAGGCTGGTGGGCATGTGTGGTTTCGCGAGCGTGATGGTAACTGAGGCCCCGGCTGTGCAGGTGGCCCAGCGGGCAGCCCAGCTGCAGGAGGCCCTGCTGCACTGCGGGCGCTTCCAGGACGCCCTGGAGTCGCTGCTCAGCTGGATGGGGGACACCGAGGAGCTCGTGGCCAATCAGAAAGCCCCGTCCGCCGAGTTCAAGGTGGTGAAGGCGCAGATACAGGAGCAGAAGGTGAGTTAGCAAGCGCGCATCCTGTTTCTGGTTACAGCGTAATAATCAGAGTAAACGTTTACCTTGTGACTCTCTCTGTGTTAATAGGATGTCTTCATTAACCAGTAATTGATGTTCTAGACCTTGTTTTGTTAGTCATTCAACAAATATTTGTCCATCACCTGCCACAGGTTAGTCATCCTTGCAGGTGCTGGAGCTATACCGTCAAATAAAAAACATAAAAGTTCTTCATCAAGTTTAAGCGTTAGTGGGAAGGGAAGAACAGGGGAAAAGAGGCAGTAAACAAAAATAAGCAATTGGTGTTAACGTGGGCCACTGATAAGCAAAGCCGGGGTGGAAGGTGAGAGCTGGGAAGAGGCAGATGAGGGTAGGGACAGGAAGTGCAAAGTAGAGAGGGGACGTGTACAATTTTTTTAAAAAAATAGTGCAGTCAAGGCAGACCTCACTCACCGGAAAGGTGACTTTGAACAGAGTTATCATGGTTCTTTGATGCACTAGTTTGGTGCATATGCAGTTGTCTATTGTATGGGGTCAGTATGGGCAGTTCGTCACGGTTCAGCCTGTACTGACGAGGCAGCGAGTTGATCCCCTATGCTCAGAACTGGGCTCTTGTGTCTTTTGACGCTGCACCTACAGGACCCAGTTGGAAAGACACTCCTTAGAGGGCTGCTGACTGCTTAGGGCGACACCTACAACTTCTGTGGTCATTGGGAAGCGTTACTGACCCGTCCAGGATTGATTCATGTCATCCATGACTTGAAATGCCTCATGGCAACGGGGGGCTCCTGGCATACAGCGCATTGCTGAGGTTTACCTTTAAAAAGACAAGATGCTTAAAAAAAGGAATGGATTCAGAGGCTTGGTTGGGTTTGGGCATCCAGTACTACTCTCTCTGAAAATTCTTTGGTATCTTGAGAAATTAACTAATTAGAAATAGATTTAGAGGTAAGAATAAAGAAGCATAAGAGGAAACACATTGCATTTGTTTGGTTTTTGAAAAAAAGTGATACTTACAATATGTAATAAAATATTTTGTGTAGTTTCTATGATAAATATAAAATATATAATATGGTGTTAAATAAAATAATATGACTGTTACCATTCATGATTTAATTTAAACCTGTAGTATTCACCCAGAGTTAAATGAACAATGCTTAGCCAACAAAGCCTGTCTGTCGATTTTGCTCTTAATTGCTAGAAGCTATTCATTAAAGTTTACTGAAAGTAATCCACTTAATAGTTCCCTTTACTGCCTAAACCACCTGTCGTGCTTTGATTTTATGACCTCTGACCTATGTCAGGAGAGGACGTCTCTTCCCTTCTCTTGGACCCTGTTCCTCTCTGCTGCTGGGTGGTGGTCTCTTTTAGATTGCTATTTAACTTCTTGTTTTGTACTGGAGTATAGTTGATTAACAATGTAGTGAGAGTTTCAGGTGGCCAGCAAAGGGACTCAGCCGTACATACACATGCATCCGTTCTCCGCCAAACTCCCCTCCCATCCAGGCTGCCGCATACCATTGAGCAGGGTGGGCTTGGTGGCGAAGTGGCAGTGATAGAATACCCTCCTGGTGGCTTGTTATCTCTGGGTGACCATCCATGGCTTTGGTCCGCCGGGATCGGCCAGGGTCAGGTTCAGGCAGCAGTGGTATTCAGTGTTCTGTGTACCTGTGCCTTGCTCACCACTCTGCACGTGGGGCCTGGGGATGGCAGTTATTACTGAAGTGCTTGTTTTGTTTAAGTGGAGGAAGGGAAGCCTGATTTTTGGCTCCCTATGTCAAACACTCCCTTCCAGGCTTCTTGAAATGAAGGATTGGATTGACTTTTTTTCCTGCTGCTCAGTCCTGAAATGTTAGTCTTCTTTAGCCAACTTTGAAGGTTTCTGACATGTTTCACTCTGGTCATTGTGGAAATGCTAGTTAAAGGCTCTAGTTTTTATCCTCATAAAGAATTTTAGGAGCTATCCTACGTCCACAAAGCAGCCAGGAGCCTCCGGTTTCAGCCTCATTGACTTGTGAACCGGTCTGAGTCTCAGCTTCCCTTCTGTGGTAGATTGTTTACCATGGGAAAAGGGTTTGAAAATAGTGATGATTTATAATGATCTTTTCTGTCTCAGTGGGACAGATAATTGTTGTGTGTTAGGGTGTTCCTGTTTCATTATAGTAATGAGGATTTTGCACTCCCAGTGCAGTGCAGTTTTCCTAAGTAGTAACACCCTTCTACCCCGTTATCTTGTATTAAAATGTTGAGAATGAATGGTTTCATGGCCTTATCAATATTCATTTTATTTACTACGAAAAGCCTCTGCCACAGTGTCTAACACAGTAGTAATGAATCATTAAATAGGATGCGGTTTTTGAAAACTCTACTTCTCAAATCCTTTTGTATGTGAACCCATGTAAAATTATTTTTGTCACATGTCAAAAGTATGCCACAAAGCATATGTTTTGCGTATTTTTATACAATAATTCCTTTGTTTCCTTTCCATTTATTTATTGTTTTTCTATTTACTATTTTTTCCTAAGCTTCTCCAAAGATTGCTGGATGACCGCAAATCTACCGTGGAGGTGATCAAACGGGAAGGAGAAAAAATCGCCGCCACAGCTGAACCTCCGGATAAAGTGAAGATTTTGAAACAGCTGAGTCTGCTGGATAGCCGATGGGAGGCGCTACTTAGTAAGGCCGAGACGAGGTAACGTAAATGCTGCCAGGGTTTGGGAAGAGTGGCAGTGGACTTTTGTACTGATTTCTCATATTTTGGTCTGACTACTTCAAATTGCTCTTTTCCTGTGTTTGCCGTGTGTGTGAGCATAGAGGGCGAGGGCGGTGGCTTCTCTTCTCATTCCTCCGATAGGGCTGTCTTGTAGTCCCCAGATCGTTCCTAACTCTTGCCTGTTGGTTTTGTTTTTATTTATTTATTTGCTTGACTGTGACCTGAGTTCGGCACACAGGATCTTGTGTTGAGGCGCACTGACTCTCTAGTTGCATCACGTGGACCTAGTTGGCTAGTCGCAGCGTGCAGGCTTAGTGGCTCTGCAGTGTCTGGGATCTCAGTTCCCTGACCAGGGATCGAACCCAGGTCCCCTACATTACAGGGTGGATTCTCATCCGCTGGACCACCAGGGAAGTCTTACTGCAACTCTTTAAGAACCGTGTTTCCCTTGCGGGGTCCTTTATTTGTTCATTTAGAACATAGTTATTGCCTGTCTGCATTCATCAGGCAGGGCCAGGTGTTCCGGGTGCACTTGTCAGATCATCCCTACCCTCAGGGAATACTGTAGCAGGGTTTGGTGGCCGTTGAAGAGCAGGGACGGATGTGATGGTTCAGAGTGAAACCGGCACCCAGGGTGCCGTGATAGCAGAGAACTGGAAGAACCCGGCCTGGGGTGGGGAGGTGACAGGCAGCCTGGTTTTTTTTTTCTATTTTTGTTTCTAGTTAAGTTCTGACTGTCTAATAATACTTTTTAAATAGTGCCCTCAGTTTCTTAATTTTATGTTTGGCCACAACCTGTGATGTGTGGGGTCTTAGTTCCCAATCCAGGGATCAAAGCTGCACCCACTGCACTGGAATACCTGAAAGTGTGAAGGCTTAATGGATGGGCCACCAGGGGTGTCCCGAGCTCTGGTTTAAGCTGGAGTGGGAGGTGTCTGGGGAGTGAGGCAGGTGGGGGTGCTGTGGCGTTTACCAAGGTGAGGACCTGGAGCGTGGCTCCGCTGTGTTTCATTACATTTCTTTTTTTTTTTTTAATTTTATTACAGTATACTTGATTTACGATGTTGTTTTCATTTCTGCTGTATAGCAAAGTGACTCAGTTGCACACGTGTGTGTATGTGTATATATATATATATATCCATATATATAAGAATGTGGGCTTCCCTGGTGGCTCAGAAAGCGTCTGCTTGCAATTCAAGAGACCTGGGTTCAATCCCTGGGTCAGAAAGATCCCCTGGAGAAGGAAATGGCAACCCTCTCCAGTATTCTTGCCTGGAGAATCCCATGGACAGAGGAGCCTGGTAGGCTGCAGTCCATGGGATCGCACAGTTGGACACAACTTAGCAACTTCACTTCATATAAGAATGTATATATACATTCTTTTAAAAATATCCTTCCCCATTTTGGTTTATCATTTGTCATGGGATATTGAGTATAGTTCTTTCTGCATTCTCTGTGTGGACACCACACTGACCCATGTCAAGTCCTTGCGACGCTGGAGTGTATGCTGGTTGGGTTGGAAACAGATGACCCACTGAACAGAATGAGCATCTCCACACATTCCTACCTTCTTTGGAACTCTTGATAGGATGGTGCAGAGAAGGGTTTGTCTAATCTTGAATTACAGAGTAGAAGGAAGCGTTCTAGGACAAGTGAGTAAGGGACTCCCAAGGAGGCTGGAAGTTTCACACTCCCTGTAACGTGTATCAGTAGATTATTCCTTCTGTGTAATGCCCTAGAATTACTATTACTACCATGAGAGAGGTGCTCAGTACTTATTTAAAATAAATGAAAGCCAAAATCTCTGCTTTCCTCCCAGGACTGTCCTTTTCCTAAGTCACTCTCACAGTGGTATTAAGTGGAGGGATTGTGGTCATATTGTGATTCAGACACCGATTGCTAGATCCCCTTACAATTTAAATCACAGCCAATTAAACCTAGTCTCAAAAGTTATTTCCATTGATTCTAGGTGAATGGATACTATTTAATAGAATTTAGAAAGAAGAGTCATAGATAGTGATCATCCATAAGTTAAAAATAATATAGTAATTTATTCATTTTTTTTTAAAGGTCAAATGTTTCAACTGAAAGTTTTAAAAATATATATATATATGTGGTTTCTGATAAAAAGATACAGAAATTGTTAGGTTGGCCAAAAAGTTCATTTGGGTTTTCCAGTAAGATCTTATGGAAAAAGCTTAACAAACTTTTTGGCCAACTCAATACATTCAGTAGCATGTGCCAGTTTTCCATAATTCCCTTTGTCACTATAGAACATCCATTTCTCAAATCAGGCAGCTTCCTAAGAATTAAACATGATGACAGGTTAAGACAGCAGCTCTTGGTCCCAGCAGAAATGATTCACAGAATTGAATACTGAATCAGGTTCTCCGTATACAGACCAAAACAATCACTTGCCCTCGATGGAAACCGAGGACAGTTCAAGCAGGTTTTAACTTACATGGTGCCTTTTTAATGGAGGAAACAATGAATTTTCTAAAAGCATTTCAAGCTCTGTTTTATAAAAGTCAGAGAAATAGTTCTTCTCTTTCATGATATTTTAGCCCATAAAATAATAACTGTTGCTTTGGGGAAACATACCTGACAGTATACTTTTTAAAGGAGGAGAGGAATCCCTAGTAATTCCAGTGCAGGGGATGCTTTATTTTTCAAAACTTGAATCTAATTTTAATCATTTGACTAAAGCAGTCTCAGTAACTGGTGCTCTGGCTAAATTTAACTAATTTGTAAACCATAGAATATATGTTCAGTAAATATTACCTATTATTATCATTTTTATTGCTGCTATTGTTATTATAACATTGATGGACAAGAAGGCCTGGCGTGCTGTGATTCATAGGGTCACAAAGAGTCGGACACGACTGAGCGACTGAACTGAATTGATGATTAAAGCTACTGTAAGAATTATAATGAGTTACTTAAGACTTTCATAAGATTCAGGTACTTGAGGTTGGTCTTTGTTCAGTTTTAAGAATTAAAGGAGAATTTAATAGGAAAACTTTCTTAGAAAAAATTGTAGATACCTCTTTTATTTTTTTCAGCCACACCGAGTGACTTGAGGGATCTTAGTTCCCCAACCAGGGATTGAATCCTGGCAGGGGAAGCTCAGGGAATAGAAGAGCTATTTCGAACTATCCTCTCAGTGTGAGAAGTTTTCACTTTAACCTTAGATGTTTTCTACAAAAAGTGTTGGGAGCGGAACGCGGGAGCGTGAGCGAAGCTTTCTGTTGACAGCTTCCCACATTCCTCATCCCCGAATGACCTTCCTCTTGGCATGTTTTCAGGAACCGTCAGCTGGAAGGTATCTCCGTGGTAGCACAGCAGTTTCACGAAACCTTAGAGCCGCTGAACGAGTGGCTGTCGACCACAGAGAAGAGGCTGGCGAACTGCGAGCCCGTCGGAACCCAAGCGCCCAAGCTGGAGGAGCAGATTGAGCAACACAAAGTAAGGTTCCCATCACACTCAAGGGATCTAGTTGTCCCTTTCCTTTGTGGTTTTATGACGCACATTTGAGTTACGTGCTATTGTGTGATGCCTCAGTTCAACCTTATACCCATTTCACATGTCATCTTTCTGTTTGATTTATGTTGTCATTTTTATTTGTCCCATTCTTTTTGTTTCCCTTTTTTAAACCTTGTTTAGGCCTTAGAAGATGACATCCTGCATCACAATAAGCATTTACACCAGGCCGTTAGCATTGGCCAGTCTTTAAAGGTTTTGAGCTCCAGGGAGGATAAAGATATGGTGCAGAGTAAACTAGACTCCTCCCAAGTGTGGTACATTGAGATTCAAGAGAAAAGCCACAGTAGGTCTCAGCTCCTGCAGCAGGCTCTGTGTAATGCTAAGATTTTTGGGGAAGATGAAGTGGAGCTGATGAACTGGCTGAGTGAAGCGCATGACAAGCTGAGGCGGCTCTCGGTCCAGGACTCCAGCCCCGAGCGGCTGTGGACACAGCAGGCTGAGTTGCGGGTATTTTGGTTTATTTCATTTTTTCATTTCAGTTGACCTTATTTTCTCAGTTCTCTTTATTTCTGTATTATTTTATGTTCTCTATGATTTAGGTTAATTCCTGTACTCAAAAAAAAGACATTGCCTTTGTATACAGTGACCTTTTTTGAAATTGAAGTTTAGTTGATCTACAGTATAGTGTTAGTTTTATGTGTACAGTAAACTGATTCAGTGTATGTATATATATATATTCTTTTTCAGATTCTTTTCTCATCTAGGTTATTTCAAATATTGAGTATCGTTGTTCCCTGTGCTATACAGGAGATCCTTGTTGTTTATCCATTTTATATGTGGTAGTGTCATATTCAATTACTTTTAGTGAAATCACATGTAACGTCAGAAGGGATTCAGTCTTTCTACTAACCGATTGTTCATTTTTCATTTTATTATTTCATCATTGTATACAAAGGCCCACAATTAACCAGTACTCCGGTCTCTCCACATAGCTTATTTTCTGAGTAGGGGAGAGAATTACGAGAGAGGAACCGAGACGTGGGCACAGTGCTGAAATAGGGAGAGGTCAGTGTGAGAGCAGTGAGGAATGTTTGAAAATGTGAGGTGTTTACTCAGAAAACTGAAGCCTAGTTAGCATTCTCCCAAGATGAGCTGATAACAGAGTGGCCCCTGTATTTCAGGTTCTGCAGGAGGACATCCAGCTTAGGAAACAGAACGTAGACCAGGCGTTGCTGAACGGCCTGGAACTACTTAAACGAACGACAGGTGAGCTGCCTTTAGAATCCTCATTCCACGGACGTTGTGTGTTGCTTTCTGAATACTTTGGAGATGGGGGAATACAGAGCACTTTAGAGTTTGGGGCCAGTCCAAGACTTCGTTCTGGAGAGCACTCTGAAGGCCGATCAAGGGGGTTTTGGGCTATGATTTCACTTTTTTCTCATGATCTCACTGAGTTTTTAATGAAAGTTTTGTGTATTACTCATAACACTGAGCACTGGTCAGAGAATCGCGTGGCAGAATGAAATTAGCTTTCCACTTGTGGAAGGCAGTTGTGGATGTAGAGCAGGTTGTAGACACTTGCGTAAAATTTTAAGAGAGGTGGTATTTGGTGACACATAGTGTGACTGTGCCCAAGCTTCCCTTCTCTGTGCCTGAACTCATCAAGAAAATCAATGCTGACTGGTTTTTAGTAATCCCTTTGGCTGTAAGAACCTCTCACTGTATCCGTATTCAGCTCAGCACGTGTGTGGTGGGGGCAGGCGCTGTTCATTATGCATGGGAGGAATTTAGTATCATAGCTGCAGCCTTGTGCTCGGAACCTGACGCCCAGGACGCATTCTCTGTGTGTCTGAAAATTAAAGAGAGGCAGGTGAAGGTCTGTTGGAACAGTACAGATGAGTTTATTATTTTTAACACACACATGGATTATACATTGGAGGAGGAAATGGCAACCCACTCCAGTATTCTTGCCTGGAGAATCTCACGGACAGAGGAACCTGGCAGGCTATAGCCCATGGGGTTGCAGGAGTCCAAGAGTCGGAGATGACTTAGCAACTAAACTACCACCACCCAGACTGTACATAAACATGTGCCTGTGACAGGCACCATTCTAAATACTTTGCAAATATAAACTAATTGAATTTTTATCACAACCTTATGAAGTAGGTTCTGTCCTTGTAATAAGTACCCAGGGGCATAGAGAGGTCAGGTATCTTGTGCAAGGTAATGAGTCACAAACTCAGTATTTGAACCCAGGTGGTTTTTAACCTTAAACACGGAAAGACCATACAGATAGACGAAAGGTGATGCTTTTCACAAAACAGAAGGTGCCATAGTCCTTGACAGTTTTTGGATTTGCATTTGCAGAGCTGTTGACATCGGCCAGAAATCCTCAGAAAGATTCAGACCTAGAAAAGGAGTTTTCTTGAGTCAAAACTTCTTAAGAAAAGTGTCTCCTCTCCCCCACCCCCCTAAAATCTCATCAGCGTAGCATCACCTCTGAAGAACTCTGCTTCCCCTTTCCTGAGATATAACATGCCTTTGAAATTCTAGGTGATGAAGTTTTAATCATTCAAGATAAACTGGAAGCCATTAAAGCGAGATACCAGGACATCACTAAGCTGAGCACGGATGTTGCGAAGACCCTGGAGCAGGCGCTGCAGCTCGCGCAGCGGCTGCAGGCCACCCACGAGGCGCTGTGCACCTGGCTGGACAAGGTGGAGGTGGAGCTGCTCTCGTACGAAACGCAGGTTCTGAAGGGAGAGGCTGCCAGCCAAGCCCACGCGAGGCAAAAAGTATGCTCCGACCCACGCTCCGTGCATCTGCTTGTTATCTCTCGGGGGAGGCCTGGTCACTCGGGGCAAGGTGACGTTTATCATGTGTCACCACTAATGTGCTCAAGGACGCCTTTGCGGGCGTGGACCCAACAGAAACTGGCAGCGGACCAGCTGTGTGAGCTTTTAGCAGTCCAGACAAGAGAACAGCGTCTTGTCATTTGTCCCTCGAACCTCATGGTGGGAGTATACTTTATTGTGCATAGAAACAGGAAAGAAAGGGCAATGATCACTGTTTCAGAGACACACATAATTTGGTCGGGATAATCACATGTTTATAAGGTCAATGCATGGCATGAGGTGACTTTCCTAATCATGTTGCAAAAACTGGTATTCTCCCATGCTGAGTGTCTTTCTCAGAGGGGCCAGCCTCCGTTTTCATCATCCCTGAAGAATGACCACACGTGGGTATGGGGAGTTAGCAAGGCTAGGTTCACTGAGCCTGTGATGATTCAGCAGGGGTGATTTAAAGCCAGTGTGTCCTCCTCTTGAGGGTCACCCCAATCTGGTCCCGACTTTCCTCTTTAGTTTTCTGGTGCCTGATTACTTTTTTTACATTAGTTTTTGTTAGAGCATAGTTGCTTTGCAGTGCTGTGTTCGTTTCTGTTGCATCACACAGTGAGGCCACTGTACGGATGCATGTATCTGCCTTTTTTGGATTTCCTTCCCTTTGAGGCTGAGGTCACCACAGCCCTGAGCGGGGCTCACTGAGCAGCTCCACGGGAGGTTCTCGTCAGTTATCTGTTCTGGGTCCCGATTACTTTGAGGTTACCAGCAAGCAAAGAATAATCCATATTAACCTGCTGGGTTTGGGTTCCCAATTTTTAAACACTGATGTTACGTTTCAAAGCTCAAATCGTGCCATGTTGACAAGGGGGTTGCCTGAGCTTTGTAGGTAACGGTTTCCCCTGTGTGAAGTACCTGTGGTGTATAGAACGTGAGTGCGGCCAAGGGGCCCACGCTGCCTGGTGCCTGTGCAGGGCTCTGGCCCCGAGGGCACTTGGAGGGGACGCGCGTCCAGCCGTGGCGTGTCCCCCAGGCCTGTGTCTCTCGGCTTGTGTTCCCAGGAGCTGCAGAAGGAAGCTAAGAGCCACAAAGCCCTGCTGGACTCGCTGAACGAGGTGAGCGCCGCGCTCCTGGAGCTGGTGCCCTGGAGGGCGAGGGAAGGGCTGGAGCGCACAGTGGCGGAGGACAACGACCGCTTCCGCCTGGTGAGCGACGCCGTGGCGCAGCGGGTGGAGGCCATCGACGCAGCGCTCCTGCGGGCCCAGCAGGTAGGCGGGCGCGTGCCTCCCGGAGCCCGTCCTCCCAGTGGGCTGTCCACCCACCGGTCACGCTGGCAGAGCGACAGGAGGCGCTGAGAAGGGTCGGCGGGCTCGCGCGGGCGTCTGTGCGCTTGGTGGGGCCCGGCTCTGCGTCCTGGGCAGCCGTCTGCCCTCTGGTCTCCGGCCTCGTCCCCCCGTCGGCCAGCAGGAGCAGCCCCGCTCCCTCGCTCCCCGCACAGAAGGCCTTTTGTCTCCACGTGTGCAGGCTGCTTATGTTGATTTCAGTCCCTGGCTAGGTCAAATCTATGTGCACATAAGTATTTTTTTTTTGAGTTATCATGTAAGTCACTATTAACATTCCTTGACATACATGGCAAAGAAAGATTGAATTCTTTCTAAAAAGGAAACCATTGTGTTGGTGATGTCGTTGTTTTTTTTTTTCTGGAGATGACTGAAAGGGGAAAAAATGATCGTTTCTGACCTGTCTGCAGCTCACACAGAGCCTCTGGTTCCAGAGTTTCATCGGCTCCACCCCTTAGCCACAGCTCAGTCAGAAGACTGTGGGCAACCAGGGGGGTCTTGGATCCAAAAGCCTGTGAGACTTGTTTGGATTAACTTGTATTGAGATCTCTGGATGTTTACATTAAGTCATCAGCCTTTTGTTGCAGGCTTTCTCTGATGGGGTTAGTGCGGTTTTGCTGTGTGCTGCAGAGTGGGGCTCGGGAAGGTGGGTGACTCAGCCTTACTCATCCAGGCCAAAAGCAAGACACACTACCCAAGCAGACTGCATCCAGGAGCATCCAGAATGCATTCTCTCAGGTCGCTCGCTGGAAAAGCGCAGCTTGTCTGATTCTAAATCGTGGCCCCTCGCTCCTCATTTGAGTGCCGTGCTCTGGAATCCCCAGAGCTGCCAGAATACAGTATTAGCAAAAGGCTCGCCTGAGATATTTTTTGCTAGGGAGACCTTCATGCATGAGGAATGCATTTGCATGGCTCTGTTTTCAAACTTGGGAGGAATTTGTATGCCTTATTATCATAGGAAAATAAGCATGTTTACTTGTGAGGTTATTCAACTATTTGAAAAGAGTCAGATTATTTTTTCACCAAAATTTCTAACGACCTTTCCGAGTTGGCACTGAAGACTTCTCTAAATAGCAAGGCAAATATTCTGTCCCTCGGGAGTAGGGCTCTCTTGAGAAGCTGATTGTGGTTGGCTTGTTCCGTGAAGGACGATGGTAGTGAGGGTGTAACCAAACTAAGGTTTGGCTGCTTGCCTCTCATAAGCCAGTAATTCGAGAAGCAAATGTCAGGAGAGAGGAAAGGTGCTTTAACTGTAAGAGTGGGCTGTCTAGGGGAAAGGGAGACTCGTGTCCAGAGACCAATTCCAAAGATTCTGCCCAGCCAGGACGGTTTCTAAAGGAGAGAAGGAGCACGAATCTCTGAATCATGGAGGCAGGAGGGTGGCTTCTGCCTCTGTCTCCATTGAGTGCAGGTGGCTGGCTCTCTCTTCAGACGTTATCTGGCTGTGATCTTTGGCAGGATTGCTTGGGGGGCTAGTGGGATAGAGGGCTAGTCATTTTTAACTGCTTGCTTCTTTCTTCTTCTAATCTAGGAAAAGAACCAGCAGGTTAGGCAAGGCATGATGTGCGTTCAGGAGGGCATAAGTCAGGAGTCAGTTTGAATTGTTAGTGATCTCATTTGTCTCATTAGGTTCTTTTAAGGATAGAGGGAAATATAAACGGGCAAACAGGAAAGAGGCAAAGAGCTGCTTTCAAGCACAGGTGACAGGCTGAGCGCCTTGTTAGTTTTAAGCTCTGCTGAGTGCCAAGGTCATTAAACTGGAGTCCAGTTCTATTCAAGGTTTTCCACAACTTGGTCTGTGTTTTCTAGATCCAAAACATATATCTTGTAGGAAAATAACAATTAATGGGTTTTTTACCGGATAAAGTCATTCCTTATTGAAAGTTTCAGGACTTTGTGAAAGAATGCAGGAAAAACTCATGGAAGCAGGATCATGCAAACCCTGTGGTCTGAATCCTTCAAGCCTTGCTTGTGAGAGAGAGGGAGAGTGTTTGGATAAAGCATCGCACTGCCACTCGATTGTAGCTAATATCAGAGCCATTGGTCTGCTAATATCTCTGGGTGGTTCATGTGTATTTATTGTCTGTATATGTGCATTCCTTTGAAGTGCCTGCAAATCTGTCCAGTGAAATACCTCCAGTAGTAAAGAAAACCAGTGAGATGCACTTTTTTGTTGTCCAGTTGCTAAGTCGTATCCCTGCTCTCCATGAGCCCACTGACTGCAGCGTGCCACCCTCCCCTGTCCTTGACTAACTGTGAGTGTTCTCAGATTCGTGTCTATTGAGTCAGTGATACCATGCAACCATCTCATCCTCTTTTGCCCCCTTCGCCTTTTGTTTTCAATTTTTCCCAGCCATCAGGGTCTTCTTCCAGTGAGTCAGCTCTTCACATCATGTGGGCAAAGTATTGGAGCTTCAGCTTCAGCATCAGTCTTTCCAGTGAATATTCAGGATTGATTTCCTTAAGGGTTGACTGGTTTGATATCCTTGCTTGTCCAAGGGACTCTCAAGAGTCTTCTCCAGCACCACAATTAGAAAGTATCAATTCTTTGGCCTTCACCCTTAAAAATGCACTTAAGCCAGTTTGAAAAAAGAGAGAAAAATTAGAAGAGAAATACCTTTCCAGTAAGGCTGAGATGTACTGTTCAGAGCTGGTGTGTGGGGAGTGACCTCTCTGGGGTCCGGCCTCTGGTGTGTAGTGGAGTTGTGATCAGGACTTCGTCCCGGTTGCATTCTACTCCATCCTGGAGCCTCTTTGCAGATCAGGTGGAGGGGAAAAGTCCTAAACGGTGATCTGGTTTTTTCTAACCTCCCTTCATAATCTGAAGGAAGGCAGTATTATCACTGCAAAGTAGAAATATGAGGATATTTCCAGAAAGGGCTGTGAACCATGGGCATCCACGCTGAAAGGATCAAAAAATCTCTCACTCTGGGCAAGTTTAAGAACACATCCATGCCTGTCTTTCTGGTTTGACAGATTTACCTTTGTATTCAAAAGAATAGCTTCTGAATTCATTATTTCAAAGTTTAGAAAAGATGTAATATATCTTTGAAATTATTTTATAACCATGCCCAATTGTAAATGTTTGGAATTAGGACCAGAATACAGTTTGATAGTAAAATGCTTGTTTTCTGTTTATCCAGTGATAATACTTCCATGAAATACAAAAGGAATGGTGCAAAAAGAAAAAAATTCCACTTGGACATGAGCCACATATTTTGTAAATGCTATTTTATGTTGTATAAACAAATCATCTCCCACTTTGTTTCTTCTCCATCTGAACCAAGGACAAGATCTGGCCGTATCCGTCTTTCTCTGTACACCTTTAGTCACATACAACTTGTTTTATTAACAGCTGCTCCCTCCTGGGTCCCTCCCCCGACATCCCACCCACGAGTGCCAGCGTGAGGGTATGGGCCTTGAAAATGACTTGGTAAATTTTACATTTATAAATTTAATGCTGTGTCCCCAAATAACCTAAGTTCAGCTAGACTGAAAATAACCAAAGGGGCTGTTTTCCAAGCAAATTTCTCATAAGATGTTTTAGTCTTTTGACATTAAGATTGTTTATATACAGACCTGCCTCCTTGATACTGTTATAAGCTACACTTTGGAATTCCTCAGCTTTAGGGAAGTTGTGAACGGTCAAGTCACCATCTCAGGTTATATTCATCTGTTTGGAAGATGCCAGGGAAAGATGGCAAAGGGCTGAAGTCTAAAGAGAAGTGGGAAAAGTGTGTCCAGATACCTTCTCATTAGCACGTACTGCGTATCCACCCAGTACACTCAAAATACGTCTGATGTTATATGGTTAGGTTTTTCATGTTAATTCTGTTATATTACATAGCAGTTTTGAAAAGATCTGTCATTGAGTTTTGAGAACATAGGGCCAAGAGCCTTACATAAATTTGAGTGATGTTTATTGTTATTTTGGAAGTAATAGAACAGCCTCAATTATGGGTGAATGCAATGAGCATGGTGTCCATTTGTTGTGACCGGTTAATAGGCCCCTGAATCTGACTTAGCAAATTTGCAAGCATCAATATTCTGAAGAGGATTTTTTCAGTTGGGCCCATTCATAACTTTTAGGAAAAATCTGAGTAGACTAAGGCAGCTTCATAAGTAGTAATAATGATCTTTATATAAAAGCAAAACAGCTGCCTCCTTCTCACAAGGCCTGCCATTATCTGAGTTAGAAACTGTAGGTATTTCAGCATGTTAAACCCACACAGAGCAACATATCTTTGTTGCTTTCTTTCTCTTTCTGCTCATTGAATTAAATGAGCCATGTGAAAATGGGGAAATGCACTTTGGCTTCGAAGATGTAGACTTTACCGCCCGAGTTCAGGTCACTGTGATTATTTAAACCCCGGGATGTTTGTGTTCACTTCACTTCACTAGCCGCATATAAATGTACAGTTCTCAGGACGTGCTGAGGTGTGTATCTCACAGGGTCTGGGTATCCCAGGCACTCTCTGGCAGTTCTGATTGCCTGGCTTGTTTTCTTGGGCCATCATAAGCCCCCCAGTATAAAGGCATATGGGTGCAATTAAAATAAACAGCTCATTGGGTCATTAGGGATCTGCCTGGGAGAAAAATAACACCTGTTAATTTCTTTTAAAGAACTAGAAGGAAGCCTCCCCCACGGAAGTGAGATTTGTTTAGATCTTCCAGGTGTTGGGGTAGGAAAATATGGGCTGGGGTATGAATAATGTGAAGGAGAATGGAAGGAAATGCTAATGGAAAGAAAGCGCTAACACCCTCTCAGAGTAAGAAGGTGTCCTGAAGGTTTAGATCTGCTTATCACTTAAGTCTTTAATAAACTTCTGCTTCTGCTCAAGTGAAGCTTTCTGGAGAAATCCAAAAACAATTTGTCAGAGATGGGAGAGACATTTAAATAGTAAGTTAAAACTCACCACTTAATGACTGTTGTGGTCTTTGAGCTGTTTTTGGTGAAACCCCACGAATAATTTGAGTTCTTAAGCCGAGACGGTACACAGGCCGTACCAGGGCAGCTGCAGCGTGGGCTCAGGTCAGACCACGGGGTTCGAATCTCAGACCCTCATCTGTAAGCCCGGAAACCTCTGGCGAGTCAGTCAGCCTCTCTCTGCCTTGGCCTTCTCAGCTGCAGATGAGGTTAGTGGTGGTACCCACTGGCTTTAGTTGTTGTCAGGATAAAAGGAGGGAGTCTTGGATGTTCAAGCACTTAGAACAGTGTGTTCAGTAGAATCTTGGTCGGTACTGTTTTACAGAGTGTTTTTCGGGAACATGTAGAGATTAACCAATTAAAATGTCTTCTACCAACTTGTAGGAAGTTTCTAAAATACTAGTTCAACTAGGAATTAGTGTAGTTGGCGTTGATGGTTGGACTGACTCCACAGATGATGCCTATCAGACTGTTTCAAGAATGTAGTTTAGGATGCTAACGTTCTCTACAATTCATTTGAAGTCTTTTTTTTTTTTTTTTTTTTTTTGCTACTTACATGGGCAGTAAGCAATTTTCTTAAAATTTGGTGTAGGGAGTTTTCTGTCTATGTTACTCAACAAGTAAAATAAGCCACATTTATGGTCTGTTAAGGAATTCTCACATTAAGTAGTTATTTGAAAGAGTCCCAGATCTAAATAAAATGCCTTGCTTGACTGTAAATTGCTTCATGTAGACCCTGCAGCTATCCCTTTTGTTGTTGGATAATAAATATTTTCTAACTTAATAAAAAAAATTCAAAAGACAGAAGGGAAATTTCTGCTTGAAGTCTTGTTTTCTTTTAGCAGAGCAAATATTTGCCTTGGTTAAAAAAACAGTGTTTGAGTTTCAGCTTTCCATTTTGGCAACTTGAGTATCATCATACTGTTTTTCATTGGATGCTTTTTCTTTTTCCTTAGGAAAGGGAGACTTAGTATTAAACTAATATTAACACTAACAGTCTGACTTTTCTTTATTAGGACTGTCATATAAATACTAAAAATAGCCTGAACACAAGCAAAAGGGTTGGTGCATCACTTTATTTTTTCAAGGACTGGTAGAAGAAAAAACTAAATTTTATTTATTTTGCAGCATTGGCACTCAGGTGGAAAGGCCTGAACTATTTTTTCTCAGCTGTGTGCCAAATGCACCACAAAGGTAGAGCTGTGCCCAGGAGTTTCATCATGTGCAGTTTCAAAGTCAATGATCCAGACTCTTCCACTTGTCTCATGATGATTTCTTTTTCCACATCTGAAACTGCTGAGTTAGCTGATGAAACTTTTTTTTCCTCTTCACATTGATCTACAATTGCTATTGAGTAGTTCCAGTTGAAACTAAGTCTTGTCGTAACAATTATTGAACCAGATGAATTCAGATAGAATTTTTCAGATGCCTTATCAGGATTCCTTCTGGAGTCCACATTGTTCTGGCTTGTCCCCATAGCAGCAAAAGTGATGAATTAGTGAGCAGAACACAACCAATACCACTACATGCAGATCACAAGGCGGCTTCAAAAAACAGTGCATGATGTTATGGGAAACTTAGAAAGGAGAAAGGCTTTTGCTTGAGGATATAAATGTGCAGAGTCATTTTAGAAGTACAGTAAGTCCCCTGCATACAGACAACCCACATACAAACGAGTTCCATTCCAAGAGCACTTTCTTCAGTCCAGTTGGTTCGTAAGTCCAGCAAATTTAGCCTGCGTACCCAATTGACAGTGTAGTACTGTACTGTCAGAGGTTTATAATACTTTTCACACACAGATACCTAAAAACACACACACACACACACAATAAAGAAAACATTTTTGATCTTACAGTACAGTGCTTTGAAACGTATAGTGGTGGTGGTGATTTAGTCACTACGTCATGTCCAATTCTTGCGACCCCAGGAACTGTAGCCCCCACGCTCCTCTGCCCATGGGATTCTCCAGGCAAGAACACTGGAGTGGGTTGCCATTTCCTTCTCCAGAAAAGTATAGTAGCACAGTACAGTAGCTGGCATCCAGTGAAGAGGCAAGAAGAGCTAATCCCTAGAGGAGGGAGAGGAGGTGGGCGATGGTGGAGCTGAAGGCTTGTCCCAGCAGGAGACGGAGAGCAAGCTGCAGTTCCTCTCATGCCTCGCGTTCTGGTTCCTTGTTGGAACCAGGTGCGCATTTGCACCTTTGAAAGTTGGCCCCTCGAAGGTTGCTGTGGAGACGACTTACTGTGGTTGCCCTAGTGGGGGAGCTCGCCCACTCCGAGCACTCAAGTCTGTGTATTTCTGTCTGGGACAACTCGGCCTGTCAGTGATCCTGTCAGACGTGTGACCCTCGGGCAGGGCACCCACGGGCCATGTGTCTCGGCCTCCCACGTGATGGCGTGACTGCTGCCCACACACCAGCGGGGTCTCAGAGCAGCCTGAATTTGCATCCTTTTCGGTTAGATGTTGGTTTAGATTCAGATTTTGTTCAGGCAACATTTCTAGAGATTGTTAAGTAAAGGTCTGTTAAACCACATCTTCCCTTTGATATCCTTATGCTGTCAGTTTTTAAAGGTAAATGTCAAAAAATATTGTTGTTCAGTCGCTAAATCATGTCTGATTCTGTGACCCCGTGGACTGCAGCACACTAGGCCTCCCTGTCCTTCACCATCTCCTGGAACTTGCTCAAACTCATGTCCATTGAGTCGGTGATGTCATCCAACCATCTCATCCTCTGTTCTCCCCTTCTCCTCCTGCATTCAATCTTTCCCACTATCAGGGTCTTTTCCAGTGAGTCAGCTCTTCACATCAAATGGCCAGAACAGCTTCAGCATCAGTCCTTCCAGTGAATATTCAGGGCTGATTTCCTTTAGGATTGACTGGTTTGATCTCCTTGTAGACCAATGGACTCTCAAGAGTCTTCTCCTAAAGCATCAATTCTTCAGCGCTCAGTCTTCTCTATGGTCCAGCTCTCAGATCTGTACATGACTACTGGAAGAACCATAGACTTGACTATATGGACCTTTGTCAGCAAAGTAATGTCTCAGATTTTTAATACACTGTCTAGGTTTGTCATAGCTTTTCTTTCAGTGAGCAAATGTATTTTCTGGTTTGGTCCCATATTTTAATGATTATCTAAATTTTTTTCTTCTAAACTTGTTGACTAAGAGAAATTCACTTTCAAATAGCTTCAGTATTTATTTACTCATTCATGACCTGGCAAAGGTGAAAGCAAGCGGGTACATGATAGGTGGAAAAAAAAAATCTTGATAACAACAATTCAGTAATAATATTATTAAGGCTTTTCACCTGTATAATTGGTGACTTTTTACTTATGAGATTGGAGCCATCACAGTGACTCATTCGATACTATCTTATTTGCACCAGGTTATACTGGCAGGTAATTATATGCTCCGTGTTGATGAGGGGAAGGCCAGACTCTGCTTGTGGGAACAGGAATCAGTACACCCAGGACAACTTGGCAGCATAGCTCTAAAAGAGAAAATGCACACAGGACTTGCCGATGAGAGGTTACCCACACAGAGGTTCTTTGTTTTTTTAATTATCTTGTTTTAAAATCATTGTAGACTCCCGTGCAGTTGTCAGATGTAATATAGAGTCCCCCTTGTAAAGCTTCTTCAGTCTCCCCAGTGGGAGACCATTTTACAAAATTATGGTCCAATGTCACAGCAGGAAGTTGACACAGAACGTTTCCATCAGGATGCAGGACGTGTCCATCACAGACCCTTGTGCCGCCCCGTTATAGCTGCATTTGCCCCCCCTGTCTCTGCCTCCTCCTCAATCCTAGCCACAAATCTGGCCTCCATTTCTATAATTTTATTGCTTTAAGAGTGTTTGAGTACCTTTCAGCCACAAGGTATCACCCTGTCTCCTCTCCACAGTGACTTGAATTTTAGATCTTTTTTTTACAGTTCTTCCTCAGGCCCTGGGCTCTGTTAGTTTTTTCCAGTCTTTTCTCTGTCGTTCGGGTTGGGTAATTTCTGTCATTCTGTCTTCTGTTTCAATGACTCTTTCCTCTGCCCTGTTCCGTGGTCTCATCCTCCGAGCTTTTACTGTAGTTGTCATATTTCTAAGTTCTAAAATGTCCATTTGGTTCTTCTCGGCGTATTCTGTGTCTTTTACGGATTTTACTTCTTATTGCCGAGGGCTTCTGATTTTCCCCTCGTTTCCACTGCACATGAGATCACCCCAGTGTGTCTTTATCACGGCTGCTGTCAGGTCTGTCAGATCATTCTGAGGTCACCTGGGGGCCAGTCTCTGCTCGTGATCTTCTTCAGTTCCGTCTCAGTTCCTCGCGGTTCCTGGTGCCCTGCGTCTTGGGCCTCAGATCGGCCTTCTCCTTGGGTGGGCAATCCCCAGCACCACTCTGGCTGAGACAGCAGGGGTGCCACCCGGAGAAAGGAGAAGTCCGTGGACCCCGGGGAACTTGCGTGACCCCTAAGCTGGGGGCACCCCTCACTGCTCGGTGGGGCTGGGAGCTCCCCGGCACTGGGGTCAAGGGGCCGCCTCACCACTGAATGCTGTGCAGATCCTGACTGTGACAGGCCTCCCCCGACACCCCCCCGAGGAGAGGAGGAGAGTCCCCCGAGACTGCAGGGACTATAAGTTCAGGCTCCCCACTGCTCTGCCCAGCACTCCCCACTGACCCGGGGCAGAGGTCTGTGCTTGCCCGGAAAGTGAGAGGACCTGCTCCCTGCTGGGCTGACATCACCCTGGCAGGGGTGTTGGGCCAAGCCCAGGAGGGTGGAGACCGCTGGGCTCCCCATTCAGCCCTTCTTGGCAGGAGGGTGGGGAACCCAGGGCTTTGTTCTCTGGGTGTTTGGTTAGAGCAGGACGCTTGTTATCTAGCTTATTTCCTGCACCTTTGACTAGAGAGAGGCTTTCCTGGGGGGCCTTGTCTAGCCTCTGGGTGCTTCTGGGGGGCAGTTTCTCCAGCATCCCGTCCAGGGTATGGGAGCAAAAGAAAACCCAGGGGACTTGCCTCCCTGGTGTTCCTCGGGTCCAAGATTCATACCAGTTCTGCTTTCCTCTCTCCCCTAGATCCGCCTCGTATGTGTTGTGTATGATGCCCGGGCTCTGAGATGCATCAGTCCTTGGGTGAATAGTATGTCTTGCCCGCCCTCCTGTGAATCTGCAGTGTTGCCTTGTGTCTTGAGAGCATGAGTTATCTTCCAGTTTAGTTTCTTACCTCCACCCTTGCCCCCCTCCACTCGTTATCCCCCAGCCCCAAACTGGATTTCCAGGTGCTCTTGAAACATTGGGGGCTTCCCTGGTGAATCAGATGGTAAAGAACTTGCCTGCAATGCAGGAGGCCTGGGTTTGATCCCTGGGAAGATCCCCTGGAGAAGGAAATGGCAACCCACTCCAGTATTCTGGCCTGGAGAATTCTATGGACAGGGGAGCCTGGCAGCAGTCCATGGGGTCACAGAGCCGGGACATGACATACCTACTGACCCTTGAAAAACTGGAGGTTCTGGCGGTACTGGACTGAAAATCACAGTGTCCTTCCCCTTTGACTCTTTCTGCCGAGGTGTTGTTAATTCCCATTTATAGTCTGCACTGTGTTGACTGGTATCGCTTGCCTGCCGTATTCGCTTATGATAACTGGAAGGCATGGGGTGTATCTGGTACAAGGTATAGAATGTGTTCACACTCTGATTTAGAAGTCACCTTCTAGGAATCAACTCTAAGGGACTCCTTAGAGATGCCAACGGAAATTTATTTACATTTATTTACAAGGATATCCATTACAGAGTTGTTTGTATAACGTCAGACAAATGCAGAGAACCTAAGTGAAAATATCCAAGGATGCTGGGATACAATGATGATATTTTATTTTATTTTTTTTTTTTTTTTATTTTTTAATGATGCTATTTTAAAAATCACACTTTTGACATGGGAAAGGTTCACCGTAAATGAAAAAGAAAGAGACTGTTTATACGGTATTATCCCAGCACTTTCTCAGTTTTAACTTCTGAAAGAAAATTCACTAAAATAACAATCGTGTTAACTTCAGCTTTTAATTTTCTTCTGTGTATTTTTCTGTACTTTGCAGATTTCGACCATAAATTATTCTTGTGATCAGGAAAAGAAAAATCTCTTAAAATATTTAAAAAGGCTTTTGAAAATGTATTCTGCTGTTATTAAATGAGAGGCAAAATATGATGCATGAGACATTTGGGATATACTCTGCATACATAGAAAGATATTTTTCACAAGCAGTAAATAAATGGAACTATGTCTTTCTTTTTGCTAGGAATTGCCGACTTTGATAGCAGAATGTTAACCTGCGTATCACATTAAAGTGATAAAATGAAGGATGAAGTGATGTAAAGATGGTATCTAGCCACTTTTATAGCTGCTTAATTTGTATAGTATTGTAAAGAAAATCCTTATATCACCACCAGGGAGAAGGCAGCAGTGTGAGCTATCCTCAAATCGTTACCATGTTATGGATTCAGCACATTTTAAGAGGTTGTGTTTAATTTCTCTGTGGAAAGTCCTCCTTTCTCTTTATAACATGAGTCACTCTCATGGATTATTTCAGGTTGCCATGAGGAGACAGGCCCAGATTTTCCATTTATGTGATAAGGGTATTTGAAAGACATGTAGGTAGATATTTCTCTGGCACCAGTTACAGGAACTTGCTGACCTGATTATTTATCTTTTGTTTAGTTTGACCAAGCGGCCGATGCTGAGTTAGCCTGGATTAATGAAACAGAGAAGAAATTGACGTCTCTGGGTGACATCAGGCTTGAGCAAGACCAGACCTCCGCTCAGCTGCAGGTTCAAAAGGTGAAGACACACATTTCCAGTCACATGTACATGGTTTGTCAGCGTGCTCCAAGGAAATGCACTTGCATGACTGAGTGTAACTTAGTCATTTTAACTGCTTTGCCTAATTGTTCTTGTTTTAATCATATGCTCTCTTTAAAAACAAAATCTTTTATTTTGGTAAATACAGACATTCACCATGGAGATTTTGCGACACAAGGACATTATTGATGAGCTTGTTAAATCTGGACATAAAATCATGAGCACGTGCAGCGAAGAGGAAAAGCAGCCTATGAAGGTACGATCTCATGCACGTGACCGCTGTGAGACCCGTGAGCAGACAGCTTTCACTCGGAGAAAAGCTCTTTTCCTTTATCCACAGCTGCTGTTTAAACAGCCAAATCATTAGTTTTAAATAAAGCATTTTTCAGGCTTACAGAATAACAGTGAGAAGAATACTCCTTAAGGGAATCACCCTGGGGATAATCTTTTTTAATAGACAGAAAAGCTATTAAGGTTTGAATCCTTGAGTAACTGGGACCCATTAAGCATCCAATTAATGTTTGCTGTATTATCATTGGTATTATCAGAGTAAATTGTTATTCTATACGTCAACTGTTGTTTATAGGCTTCAGGAACATTGGGTCCTCTGGAGCTGAAACAAAACCTGAAATACATAGTTCTCTGTAGCTTAAACCCATTCTGTGCAAAGTTTCAGTAATCCACACAGAAAGGAAGGAGTGGGGTTATTAAGGAGGCTTTCAGTTTCTGTTGTTTTAACGATCTTTACGTTGGTGGGAAAGCAGCCTCAGATAAAAATGTTAAGTTCAATTCATATTCAGACCTCTGAGCAGCATAAAGAAATTAACGCTTCTCATAGGAAAATAGCCCATGGCAGAAAAACATGTATGTTATACAAATGTCTATGCCTAAGATCCCGTTGAAAAGATGGTGCATTGCTTTTAAGGTATACCATAGGCAAGTAATAGAATGCACAGTGTGTGTTGATATTTTTTCTCTTTTATTTAAGTTCTCCGCAGTGGCACTTGCTTTTAATATAATCTTTATTATTTTTGCAAACAATCTGATGTGAAAAATATAGATGATCATGAAAGATTCTCTGTGTTATTCTGTGGTTTCTTAGGTTATTGTTGTGCTTTGTCTTTTGCTGTTGGATTATAGTGAATTTATACCATAATCAAGATCACTGTGACCACCCCATCAAATCAGTGTACAGCATAATGTTCTCCTTTGCTTCTCAGTCTATGTAATTAATTTTCCTGACTAAGAGGTCCTTCTAGAATTTCATTTGTGAAAGACAGTCCTTGCATTTTAACAGAAAGTAGTGTCCGTGTTAGACTTCCCAGGTAGCTCGGTGTTAAAGAATCCACCTGCGACTTGGGTTTGATCCTTGGGTCAGATAGGCCCCCTGGGGGAGGACACGGCAACCCACTCCAGTATTCTTGTCTGGCTCACCCCATGGACAGCGAAGCCTGGCGGGCTACAGCCCACGGGGTCACAAGAGTCAGACGTGACTGAGCATGGACTCAGCGTCCATGTTGCCAGACCTTTGTGTCTTCTTCCAGAAGACCTGGAAGAATAACTGGAGAATTTTGCTTAATTGTGTTCGGGAAGCTCAATATCTTAGTAATACAAACTGGAGGCTTTTTATTTATGTGGGGGCAGTTCATTACCTAATATTTTTTGAGAAGTCCTCCATGTTATCAAGCCCCCTGATTTTTGATGACTGCTTAGAAATTCATGAGTATAGGAACATACACTCGTTTATTACCCTAATCTTCAGTTGGTGTACTTTTAAGACGTTTAACACATTTTTGCTATTTTATACATGCATTTTTTTTATTGTAGTAAAAGCACAGCATTTGCATACAGCATTTTCAGCCTTGAAAAGGAGGGACTTCCTGCCTTATGCAACAGCATAGGAGGGCCTTTCTTTAAGATGAACTTCTCTACATAGACACTAACTAGCTGCTGTTGATCAGTCATTTACCATGCATTTATTCATTGAGTGCTTACTCTGTTCCCGGTATATAGTGCTGAACAAGCACTCTGGAGTGTATGTATGTGTTCCTTGCTCTGCCTGACTGGATAAACACATTTTGTCATCTGATTTTCTAGAAGAAACTGGACACGGTGCTGAAGAACTACGACGCCATCTGCCAGGTGAACTCAGAGAGGTACCTGCAGCTGGAGCGGGCGCAGTCGCTGGTGAGCCAGTTCTGGGAGACGTACGAGGAGCTCTGGCCGTGGCTGACGGACACGCAGAGAGCCATCGCTCAGCTGCCCGCCCCCGCCCTGGAGTACGAGAGCCTGAGGCAGCAGCAGGAGGAGCACCGGGTGAGCCGGGGCCCCCCGGGGAGGGAACCGCAGCTGTCGGGGGCTTCTGGTGGGGATGCCTGCCGAAGCAGGGAAGTAGGCACCGTGCGGGGTCCGGTTTGCACGGCCTGCTCACCTCTGAGTTCCACCCGGCTGTGCAGGTCTGCAGCGGGAGACTCATGCGGGCAGACACCCTGTGTGTGTCATCGTGACATCGTCACAGCTTTTAGCACAGGAGTGGTGGCGCAGAGGCGAAGAGTCCACCTGCGCCTGCCAGGGCGGGAGACACAGGAGACGCAGGTGCGATCCTTGGGTCAGGAAGACCCCTGAAGTAGGAAATGGCAACCTGCTCCAGTACTCTTGCCTGGAAAATCCCATGGACTGAGGAGCCTGCCGGGCTATAGTCCATGAATGAGGTCACAAAGAGTCGGACATGACTGAGCACGCACACTCTACACCATGCCACTATGTGCAGTGTACGTGAAACCCTCTCTTAAAGTGTCAGGACATGACTGAGCACACACGCTCTACACCATACCACTACGTGCAGTGTACGCTGAGTGCAACGTGAAACCCTCTCTTAAAGTGTCAGGACATGACTGAGCGTGCACTCTACACCATGCCACTACATGCAGTGTATGCTGAGTGCAACATGAAGCCCTCTCTTAAAGTGTCAGGACATGACTGAGCATGCACACTCTACACCATGCCACTGTGTGCAGTGTATGTGAAACCCTGTCTTACAGTGTCAGGACATGACTGAGCACACACACTCTACACCATGCCACTACATGCAGTGTATGCTGAGTGCAACATGAAGCTCTCAAAGTGTCAGGACATGACTGAGCACACACGCTCTACACCATGCTGCTACGTGCAGTGTACGCTGAGTGCAACGTGAAACCCTCTCTTAAAGTGTCAGGACACAAATGAGCACGCACGCTCTACACCATGCCACTACATGCAGTGTACGCTGAGTGCAACGTGAAACCCTCTCTTAAAGTGTCAGGACACAAATGAGCACGCACGCTCTACACCATGCCACTACATGCAGTGTATGCTGAGTGCAACATGAAGCTCTCAAAGTGTCAGGACACGACTGAGCACACACGCTGTACACCATGCTGCTACGTGCAGTGTACGCTGAGTGCAACGTGAAGCCCTCTCTTAAAGTGTCAGGACACAAATGAGCGCACACGCTCTACACCATGCCACTACATGCAGTGTACGCTGAGTGCAATGTGAAACCCCTCTTGAGTGTCAGGGAAATGAGCTTTCGAAGTCCTTTCAGTTGATCAGGTTGATTTGCTTTCAGTGTTCCCTAATTTGGCTTAGTTTTATACTTCATAGTGGTTGGAGCCATCTGAAGGTAAGCAGAAGAAATATGTGGAAGCAGCCTCACACAGGCAAGGCTGTTGAGCTTGGAGAAAATAGACGCTTTAACAAATGTGTCAATGTTGTCCTGAAACTCTATGAAAGGGAAAAAACTGCTGAAGTTTAAACACCAGTTGTCCCCCTTCTTTTTTTTAACCTTTTGTACATAGAAATCTTTTGAGCTTCTCTGCTCCTATAAGTTTACATGAGCAAATTAGTATTTTTCTATCTACAAATAAATCCTATTTTAGACATATAAAAAGGCATCATGAAGCCCTCATTTCTGCAGTCACAGAAATGTTGATTAGGTTAAAATTTTGCAAGGGTTTGAGTGAGAAGATTCAAGACTGTTGGAAGAAAGTCTAGAATTCTTGTTATTTATGATCTTGTGAACCTTAGTTGCTCTCCCAGATCTATAGAAGATGTACTCCAAAACTACTTTTATTCCAAGTTATTGAGTGTGTGCACATGTATAAAGTTTAACTTGGTATATTACATCATCATTTGAAGTAACATGCTTATTAGTCTTATTGTTTACTCTTTAAATGTATTGGCATTGGAAAGGATCTTTTAAATATTTGTTTAGAAGAGCTTTAGTGCAAAATGGAAACTTTATGGAATTCTATCTAAATTGTTCAGTGGGAGAAAGACTTACAAACTATGTATAATTAATTTTAGTAGAAAGGTTATTTTTGGCAGAAATCCTCATGCCTAGCCACTGAATGATTTTTAAGATAAAATATTTTTTAAAAAATATTTCATGCATCTCTTCGACTCTGAGGTGAGATTTGAGTAGCTGTTTTTCAGCATAACATCAAATAGGTCGAAAAGAATTGTTACTGAATGGAAAATTTAAAAACTGAGTTAATTTTCCTTTTTGGCATAATCTTTCAGTTCTCAAAACAAATATAAGATTTGTATGGAGAAAGAGGATTTCAAAACTTTATAGCCAAATCTTCAAATTGTTCAAACTAAATTGTTCAGAATATTTGTAGCATTCTTCAGCAACTTCATAGCATCCACTTCACTGTCGGGGGGAACATCTTTTTGTTCATTCTAGCCAGGAGTGAAAAATGGCCCCCAGAGCCATTTTTAATGGCTATTTAATGTTATAAATAAGTGGTAGTTACCTTGAAGTCACATCAAGTATCTCCAGCATGAGTGGGCTCGGAGGATGGTTGCCAAGAATCATTTTGTTACATATAAAGCAATAGACCTCTCCTGTCAAATCTTTTCTCCATGCACACACGTACCCAGCAGGCGTCCTCTGGCTGTTCTCTTGTCCGTCATGGAGTAGTCTTAAGAAGGCTCACCTGACAACTTCCCAGCAAAGGTGTTCGGTCTTGATGCTACACACGTGGGGCTTCCCTGATAGCTCAGTTGGTAAAGAATCCACCTGCAGTGTAGGAGACCCCAGTTCAATTCTTGGGTTGGAAAGATCCACAGGAGAAGGGATAGGCTACCCATTCCAGTATTCTTGGGCTTCCCTTGGGCTCAGCTGGTAAAGAATCTGCCTGCAATGCAGGAGAGCTGGGTTCGATCCCTGGGTTGGGAAGATCCCCTGGAGAAGGGAAAGGTTACGCACTCCAGTGTTCCGGCCTGGAATATTCCATGGACTGTATAGTCCAGTGGGTCAGTTGCACAGAGTCGGACATGACTGAGCGGCTTGCACTGCACAGGTGACAGCCACTTAGAGTCCAGGCCACTCAAGAGCTCTCAGCAGAGATTCCTCACTTTAGTGAGGGTCCATTAATACTCGTAGTATGAGCTGCTTTTTCAAACATTCCCACTGGGATGTTGAAGCCAGAACGTGGGTGACATGGTTCTCCTCCATGAGATTGTATAGTAGCCGACCCTACCATCATCACGTCCATTCTGTAAAACAGGATGAAGTTATCAAATAATGTAGAACAAAATGAGGAAATCACTGTGTGGACTGCCCAGGGGCTGTGCATAGCATGTTAGACTGATTAGACCTCCCTTCTTTTTTCATTTTTAAAGTTGAATTTTTTCTTATTTTTCTCTTTTCCAAAAGAATTTTGAGACCACCTTCAGAAAAAACTTCAAAAATAGAGATATTGCACTGGAGTTTATTCATGATGTGCTGAGCCGTTTTCTCAACCACTTCGTAAAGAATTTGCATGACTAACTTTAGCAGCCACTTTTTAAAAAATTATTGAAGGATAGTTGCTTTCCAGTATTGTATTGGTTTCTGCCATACATCAGCGTGAATCAGCTGTAGGTATACACATGCCCGCTCCCTCTGAAACCTCCCTTCCGCCTCCCACTCCATCCTGTTCCTCGAGATTGTCACAGAGCCCCGAGTTGAGTTCTCTGAGTCATAGGGCAAATCCTCACTGGCTGCGGTTTACATGTGATCGTGTATACGTCTCCACGCTGCTCTCTCCGTTCATCCCACTCTCCTTCCTGCAGATAGGCTCGTCAGCACCATCTTTCTAGAGTCCATGTGTGTGCCTTAATATGAGACATTCTTTTTTCTCTTTCTGACTTACTTCACTGTACGATAGACTCTGGGTTCATCCACCTCGTTAGCACTGACTCAAATGTGCTCCTTCGTGCTCACTTTTAAAATAAAAGTCCATGTGTGTGGCCATCCTGGTGATGCTGCTCAGTGAATGATGGAAATTAAAATATTTGCAGAGAAAGACCGTTTTCCTCTAGACTGTCTTTCCCGAGTGTAATTTCTCTCAGAGGAGCTTTTACCAGGGGCTGGATAGCAGTGTGGAGACACACCTTCTGGCAAGGATGAGAAGCTGCTGGTTGGGGAACCTCATGAATAACGGGGCGAAACAGGGCACCTCAGTGCCATAGGAGGCCGGCCCTGGAGAAGCCTGTGGGCAGTCACAGGAGGCCTGGACTCTGGAGAGGGTCACAATCCCCAGTGGATGCATCTCCCTAGAAGGAATGGGGCTCCACCTGGATTCCACTCCCCTCATTAGTATCACTATCATCATATTTCTTGATTAGATGATGTTACACAGAAAACTTCATATGTCACGTGTTTTCTCTTAAGTACACCTTACAGTTAATACTCAGTATACAGCTGTGTGTTTGATAGATGGGTTGATTACCCTTGCAGCCATGAACGTTTAAAAATAAATGCCAATAGATTTGTTTATATACGTGAATATCATACAGATCACATATGTACATAGAATAGACTCACAGATATATAATGTAATATATGTAGACACTTTTTTGTTGGTTTACATACAATATAATGATAATGCTTAGTGCATTATATTGTGTATAATATATATATATATGCCATATATCCATTCTATTCTATATAATTTGATGACAGTGCCTCACTTATCTGTCATATTTTCTCTCAGCATCATGTCCACCATCTACTGACTTTCTTTTCCCTTCTTCTTCTCCGTCCCTCTCCCTTCCATCCTAACTTCTAAATAATTTTCATATGTATCACAAATGTGCAGAAAGGAATACTGAGAATTACAGCTTGGTCTCTGTAGGTTGGGACATAGTGAGTTCATAATCGTTTTATGTAATATGACCCTCGGCTAATACTCTTGTTAGAGTGTACTGGTCTTAGTAGAAAGGTCGTAATGAATTGGGAGTAGGTGCTTCACTTCATCCAGAAGTTTCGCATGTTCCCTGAGAGGGTCTTGACACGACCAGACTGTTGTTTAATCTCTCTGTCAGGGGCATCTCTTCCTGGCAGAGGGCTGCGCGTGCAGAGCCTTGTGGTGGAGGGTGTGTGTTTGGAGTTCCGTGCCAGCTGGATGCACCGAGGATGTTGACAGCTGTGTGGTGGAGGTGCGCCTCTGAGATACTGAAGTGCTGTTTGCTTTGTTGTAGCAACTGCGAGAGTTGATAGCTGAACACAAGCCTCATATAGATAAGATGAACAAAACTGGGCCGCAGTTGTTGGAGCTGAGCCCGAGCGAAGGCTTTTCCATCCAAGAGAAGTACGTGGCTGCGGACACACTCTACAGTCAAATTAAAGAAGATGTCAGAAAGCGAGCTGTGGCCCTGGATGAAGCCATTTCTCAGTCAACTCAGGTGAGGCTTTGCACTTGAATGCGACGGGCTCTCCCAGAGCAGCGCTTGGGAGGATGGTCTCCAGGTCTCCTAATTCAACTCCAGCTGAAGTTGTTTCATTGCATTGACTCTTGAGTATTGATGTTTTAGTCTCAGACGTGATATTTGCCTGCATCCAGTCCTTACCTTTCTCTGCCTGCTTATATATAAGCAAGGCATAATTTTCAGTGACTTAAGAAATATGCAGTTGTCCAGACATCTAAATAAGTGTCCATCTAGAGTGGAATTCTGTTTGCCATTGGAAGAGCTGAAACAAAGTGTGATTATCATTATTAATAAATCATTCCCAAGACAGCAATAAGATGACTATAAAAAATGATAGGCTGAGGAAGAAGAAAGAAAAGTTGAAAAAAATTTTTTTTGGAAATATTTTTTTCAAGAAGTTTATTTGCAGTTATCTGCACATTTTCCATTTTGAAGGCCTGGTGTTTATTTTTAGATACACTGGCATGAGAGTGGTCCATTTCCTGTAATCCTGACTGACAGTTCGTTTAATGTTGAGGATCGTGTGAAATCTATTAATATAAATGAACAAGTGTTTATAACTTTGCTTCATTGTCTGCGGTACCTTTGCAAGTGGAAATTTAAAATTCTTTCATGGATCTGATTATGGGTGAGACCATGAATTAAATACAAGCTTCCATCACATCTTTTTTTGTTGTTTTTTTAAACATTTTTTAGTTCAGGACACTTGTAACTTAAGAAATCTCTTTCATCTCATCAAACCTGCCCGTGAATTTCACGGTAATAATGTAACTTTTTGAGGATGCCAAAATAATCAGTAAAGTGAATGAAGCTATCAGGGTTGATAGACACCCAGATTATTGAACCCAGTTTTCAAAATTGTCATTTTGATTGTGGTGATACGAAGCAGTCGTCAGATGCTGCCGTCAGGTGGGCTGATTGTGTATTAACAGACACCATTTGTAAATGAGTGTATTTCCAAGCAGCAGTCCTGTGCCCACAGCAGTGTGACTCAAGAGAGGCGTGCACAAGCTGTGATTCTAGGCGTAGCCTCCCTCGCCAGCTGCATATGTTCACAGTGGGGCCGAGGTTTGGTGCCCGGCCGTGACCTTAAGCAGGAGTTGTATCGCTTGAATCCCACCGTGGTGTCTTTCCCCTGTGAGCGGCTGCTGTGCTTGACCTGCAGTTCCACGACAAGATCGACCAGATCCTGGAGAGCCTGGAGCGTGTGGTGGAGCGGCTGCGGCAGCCGCCGTCCATCTCGGCGGAGGTGGAGAAGATCAGGGAGCAGGTCAGCGAGAACAAGAACGTGGCGGTGGACATGGAGAAGCTGCAGCCTTTGTACGAGACCCTCAGACAGCGGGGCGAGGAGATGATCGCGCGGTCCCAGGGCACGGACAAAGACATATCTGCCAAAGGTGAGCCCTTTGGGTGAGGGATCCTCTGAATGTTACTCTTAGGGTGATTCTGGGTGTCCCCTGACAGTCCAGTTGCGTATCAACACACTGGAGTTTAGGAAAAACGTATCACAGGTGGGGCTTGTTTGGGGTGGAAGGGCTGTGCACACCGGTCTCTGGTTATTGTCTTCCTGTGTTTGTGAAATCAGTCCAGTAAATACAGCGTGCATCATGATACAAAAACCATGTGGTGTCCGGGCCCTTTAAATCATGTGATTAAAGCATCATGCTGGTAAGACCAAACCTAGGGATAGTTTGTCCTCGTTACTGACTGCATTAACTACTGTAACGGGTACCTGACCCCACAGCCACAGCAGCGGCCACCAGGATCCTAACCAGCCACCTTAAAGGTCTGGCCTGTGCTTGAAAGGAAGGGCTTGTGCACAGGTCAGTGGAAATTCATGGTAAAGGGCTGCTAGAAGGGAAATGAAAACGCGTGTCCCTACCTTGTTTACATTCCAGGGACTGCAGACATCTCTATTCTTGAATTGGCAAGCATAAAGAATAGACTGAAACTTTTTTGGAAGTAAGGCCAGCCTTGGTGAACTCAGCACTCTTCTGAGCTCAGGTGCCTCTGAGCGTTGTCCTGTGTCCGCAAAACTTGGTTCATAAGGAACAGGACACCCTCATGAACTGCATTTGTCTGGAAAGGCCATTGGGCCCGGGGATACCCACTAGATGGGCCACACCCACATTTGGCCCAGGTTTAGATCCTTGGCAGACAGAATTGTGATTGCTATGTGAGCTAGAACGTGGTGCTTTTGTTGATAAAAAGGTGTGTCTTCTCGATACCGTTCTGCTTGTAGCTGTTCAGGATAAGCTCGACCAGATGGTGTTCATCTGGGAGAACATCCACGTGCTGGTGGAGGAGCGGGAGGCCAAGCTGCTAGATGTGATGGAGCTGGCGGAGAAGTTCTGGTGTGACCACCTGTCCCTGGTGGTCACCACGAAAGACACGCAGGACTTTATCCGCGACCTGGAGGACCCCGGCATCGACCCCTCCGTGGTGAAGCAGCAACAGGAGGCAGCCGAGGTGAGCCGCGTCTCCCTTGAAGTTAAGAGAACAAGGCGTAGCAGCCCAGATGCTGGGTTCCTTTAGTGTAAATATTTGGAATTGTGCTGTTAAGACTGATACTTGACTCTGGAAGTGGAATGCACAGGAGTGCATTAGGGGACAGAGCCCCCCACAGGTTTCCCTTCGAGACTGTGCATTCAGAAAGTGTCTCTCTGTCCCCACTGCTTCTGCCTCACTGCTGGGCCTTGTCATGTCCTTTTTGTCTAAGAAAGAATCCGAGCGGCACCCCGCCTGCAGTCTCTCCCCCTCCAGCCTCTAAGCTTGCTGCCCGTAGTCCTCTAGACCTGCTCTTGCCGTCCTGCTGGTTCGGAGCCCTCGGAGGTATCCATTACCCAGTATCCAGGTTACCTGGAACATGGGATCGGCCCTTTCCACCTCAGTCTAGCCCAGGCCTGTGTTCCAAAGCCACTTTTTTCTCCTCTCCTTTCCCAGCCCCTTCTCCAAAGCAGCTATGCTCTTTCTAGCATCTGCATTTTGCACATTTTGTCTCCTTGCAATGGGATGTCTCTCCTGACACGCTTCTGGTGAATCTCACTCAGACTCCGAGGCTCAGGTGGATCGTCACCCTGCACCCTCTCGTATTCCCAGCTGAGTCGGTGCATCCCCTAGCACTCGCATCGCACGCAGGGCCGCAGAGGGTGACTTGCTATTGGCGGCGCCGCCGTCCTTCCTGGCGGGCTTAGAGCCCTTGTCTCTGTGTCCCAGACGCCTGGTTTGGGGCTTGTTCATCCGTGGTCAATAAGTACATCTTGAGTGAATAGATGTAGTTAACCAAGAAAATGAAAGCAAAGCTAGAATACTGCATATCTTTATTTTTTTAAACAATTACTTGTTTTGTTTTATTTTTTAATTAATTTATTTATTTTTAAAATTAATTTATTTTAATTGGAGGATAACTACTTTATGATATTATGATGGTTTTTTCCATACATCAACATGAATTGGCATTTCTGTCATAGGTTTGCTTTTTTTTTTTTTAGCTTTACATGTCCTAGGGTAAAACCAAAAATCCAGAGTTAGATTATTCTATACCTGCTAACGCAGAAAATGCATTACTTTGTGTGAAGTCTTTAAACTTATATGATACTTATGTCTATTTTAAATGTGTATTGCCAAACTCATTGGTTTAAAAGACAAAACGTATTTCCATGCTTTTCAATATTGTTGATACTCTTTTATTTATTTTTTTTTTTGTTTTCTTTTTTTTTTTTTCATTTATTTTTATTAGTTGGAGGCTAATTACTTTACATCATTACAGTAGTTTTTGTTATACATTGAAATAAATTAGCCATGGATTTACATGTATTCCCCATCCCAGTCCCCCCTCCCACCTCCCTCTCCACCCGATCCCTCTGGGTCTTCCCAGTGCACTAGGCCCGAGCACTTGTCTCATGTATGTTGATACTCTTTTAAAAAACTTATTCTGGTATCTGTTACATGGAATTACTTCCTAAATGTCGTCTTTATAGTAAACACTTGACATTTGTTCCCTCAAAGGACACTTGTTCTTGGTTTTTCTGTTCTCTTGTTGAAAAAATTTAGTGCAGAAACTTAGAAAACAGGTGGAAGAAAATAAAAATGGATCCTCATCCCGTCTCCTAGAGATAACTACCATCAATGTCCGTGTGCATCTTTTTAGTTTCACTGTGGTTTGGCTTAAAACTAAGGCTGCCGTTTTTTATTCTAGGCCATAAGGGAGGAGATCGACGGATTGCAGGAAGAGCTGGACATGGTTATTAACCTCGGTTCTGAACTCATCGCTGCGTGTGGGGAGCCCGACAAGCCCATTGTCAAAAAAAGTATAGACGAGGTACAGCCCCCATGTTTCCTGTCTTATCAGATGGTTTTTAAAAGGATTTTGCTGATTAAAGCGTGTTTGACAGTAGTTGAAAACTTACTACATGACACTGAAAAAGCTCTAATATTTCCATTGTAGCTGAATTCAGCATGGGATTCTCTCAATAAAGCTTGGAAAGATCGGGTGGACAGACTTGAGGAGGCGATGCAGACTGCTGTTCAGTACCAGGATGGACTGCAGGTGAGGCTTGCAGCATCTGCCGGAGGGGAGGGGTCAGATGAAGCGATGCTCACAAATTCACGCATTGTATTGCCCTGTAGCTGCAGGTGTGATACAGTCACGTCACCTGTTTCCATTCATGCTGTGTCTTTTCAAAGAGATTTCTGACACTGGAGATACGTACAGATTTATAGACACCCCTTTACACACATTCAGTGAAATTTATTTTGAAAAAAAAAAATATTTTAACTTTTTAAGGTGAAAGTCACAGTATTTTTCATAAATGTCTCAACACCAGACAGTGAAGTGGAGCTGAGTCTGAGTTCTGTCCTGGAGTTGAGTGGAGTAAGATGAAAGGGGTAAACACTATCTAAAAATATCACCAAGTGTATGTAGCTCAAGTCAGACATAAAGAAATTTGATTTGAAGCCAGTTTTCCTGGTGAACTAAAATAGATTTCTATTTTATTAGGTCATAATCAGTCATGTAAAAAGTGTTTTCTTCTTTTCTGTGTATATAATCCCTTTTAATGGTTGTTTCTCACATCCCTCACAGGTTCTCCTTCAGTTCACTCACCAGTTTTTTAGTTTATTCTTTAATATTAAAAATTCTTCTGTCAGTTGAGGCCAACTCAGGGATATTTCTCTCCTGCTTTCCTTAATGTTGTTCCATTTCCTGACAGGCTGGCGGGAGTTGAAGCCTTCATTCAACCATATGGAAAAGGCCTCTCTAAGTATTTCCATAACACCAAGAGAATATTATTTGTAAAGCTTAGATGAGGACATCTTTTCCCTTTGACCAGGCCACTTCATTTCTAAATTTGTAAAAATAAATATCACAAGCCCGGCTTTATGCCAGCTGAGAAGTGTTTTGAACCTTGTAAATATATAAAAAAAATTCACTACAAGTGACACCTTATTATAATTCTCCTGCTTTTTATTTTCTTTTTAAATCAGTGTGATCATTTACTGGTTGGATATCAGCAGCCAGTAACCTGTCAGGCTCCAGCTCTGTCTGCAAGGCCAGTGGGTGATTCTCACGTCTGTTCGGCGGGTCCCTGGGACTGTGTCCTCTCTCTGGGCTGGCGATGGCGCTGCCATCAGTAGGCCCGGGGGGGTCAGGTCCCAGCTGGACACTGAGGCTTCCTCTCATCACTACTGCTAGAAAAGCAAGGCCCTTCAGAGGTGCTGCTGGTCCTAGGTCAGTAGCATCACCTCAGGGATGAAGGGCAGTGATGGACTGAGTTGTAGCTCAGTGTCCAAAGCTGAAGACACTCATTCCAGAGGTTTCAAGGCTTGATTGTCAAGGAAAACACATTTTATTTCCCAGGCTATTGCTTAAGTTCTCAGGGCTTATTCCACTTTATTCCTCCTGATTGTATGGCCTGGCAACTTCATTAAGTGGCAAAATAATTTTGTGTATTCAGTACCTAAAGAAAAAGTAAGTAGAACCTTTCTAGAATGTTTATATTGCATAAAAAGAATAAAAAAAATAGAGTTTGCAGTTTTTTTGCAGTAAGAATACTGGTCTTTATATGTATAGGATTTTAATGCTAATCTAAATAATACATAAGAGTTTACTTGAGACAAATTATTTCAAGTGCCTAGCAGTCAACTTCTTGGTTATTTGAATCAACAGATGGATTTGAGTCTTTTTCTTTCACTATATTTATGCAATCTGCCTTTTAGGCAGACATAAAAGAAGACAGAGAATTTTATTCTATGTGGTAAGTTTATAAAACTTTTTTTCAAATAGACTTTTCTTGAAAGTTCTGAATATTCTAAGATTCTATTCGAGATAGAATTCCTTCTTCAAATTTGAATATAAAATTGGAGATTTCATCTATTTCATATCTGGAATGACTGTTCCAGTATATTGACACTTACTTTTTTATAAAACAGGTTCCTTGCTTAATATCTTTATAGATTTATGATTATACTTTTCTCTCACACTTGAGGTGGTTATAGTAGTTTCAAATATATACTGTTATAATAATGTGACCTTGTGTATTTTTCAGGCATTATTTGACTGGGTAGATATTGCAGGTGGCAAATTGGCTTCCATGTCTCCAATTGGAACAGATCTTGAAACCGTCAAGCAGCAGATTGATGAGCTAAAGGTATGGGTAAGGGCTGAGAAATCCACCAGGCACGTTGCATTCTTAAGTTCTTATTCATGGGATGCTTTGTGCAGATTTTTCTATGTTACATAATTGAAGTGCTTCATTTTGATTATGTAACTGGTTTAATATAGTGCCTGCACATAATAAGGGGCATATAAGTGCTCACTCAATAAAGGATACGAAATACTAGTAGTATTTCTTACCAAATCAATACTGGTTTAGTATAGAAAAATTGGAAAATGCAGCTAAGCAAACTAAAATGTTATGTCCCGAGGGGCAAGCACTCTTACATTTGATTTATAGCCTTATAGATGTCCTCATGTTGAGAGTAGGATGAGGTATGCATGTGTGTGTGTGTATGTTTTACATATTACCTATGTATACTATACTGTTGGGCCTCCCTGGTGGCTGAGACTATAAAGAATCCGCCTGCAATGCTGGAGACCTGGGTTTGATCCCTGGGTCGGGACGATCCACTGGAGAAAGGAATGGCTACCCACTCCAGTATTCTTGACTGGAAATTCCCATGGACAGAAGAACCTGGCAGACTACAGTCCATGGGGTCAGAAGGAGTCACACACGACTGAGCAGCTAACATTTCACACACACTGTACTGTGAAGACTTTAGAGCTGAATTATTCTGTAGCATGCTTTTGTCACTGACACATACACAGGCTTTCCCGATGGCCCAGCGGGGTAAAGAGCCTGTGCAGGAGACACAGGTTCGATCCCTGGGCCAGGAAAATCCACTGGAGAAGGAAATGGCAACCAGCCATTGCCAATGGCAACCAATATTCTTGCCTGGAGAATCATGGACAGGGCCTGGCGGGCGGGCTACAGTCTGTGGGGTAACAAAGAGTTTGACACAACTGAGTGAGCGTGCGTGCGTACGCATACGCACTCACACACACACACACACACACAGCAACACTTCTGTTTTCTTCCATGTTCAGAATAATTCAGTTAGTCTAATAGGCTGAAGGACGATCCTGTGGGTGGGTGGGATCACAGTGTTTCCCCAAATGTTTGTTCTGTAGATGTTTGTTGTTTCCCATCTGCTTTCCTCTGTAATTTTTCCTTTGTGTCTCTTGATCTCCAGCTGTGAAAATGGCTGGGCCATTTCCTCCGAATTCCTCTGCTGATGCTCCTTTATCAAAGTGGGGGCAGTATTTCCTCCTGAGGTTTAAGTCTCCCTCTACAGAGGCATCTGTACCCCTTTCCATCAATGCTACTACATTTTTGCATAAAGTTACTATCTGGCTTTAGAAGTGTAGCATTTTCCTCTCTTGAGTGTGATGTAGAATATTTCCGGTAGGAAAAAAAAAAAACTGTTTCTTTTTGAGAATTTTACTCTTGCCATCATTATTAGATTGTGATTTTTTTTCCACTCTGTCTGCTCCTGTAGTAAACACATGATATCGTTTATATACAATTACAGATGTGGAGGGTTTGTGCATTTTACATGTATCTCAGTGGTTTGCATATAGCAGACTAGGCAGGGTGGTTGCCTTGAAATCAGGTATCTGATATTGATCCCCTCTTAATCCACTTACCAGCCAAATGGTGTTATCTAACTGCTCTCACTTCTGTGTCCACAGCTTAGTTGAGGATAAAGTGATTTTCTTTATAAGTTTATTGAGAACACCTTGAGTCTAGCAAATGTTCACTATGCTTTTGTTTTTAATTATTATTTTAATTTGCTTGAAAAAAATGAAGCGACTCTTAGCTCACTAATCATTTACTATTTAATTATTTACTATTAGAGATTAAAATCAATACTTTATGAAAGGATGGTTTCCTATTACAAGTAACCCCTGCCTAACTTGTATTAGTTGGCAAAGCTAGGATGATTACATACATGTCATTAAGCACCAAGAGAGAGGCATGTTATTCTGAGTCAGCACTGGTTGAGCCATAGGATAAATAAATATTAATAAACACAGCATGGCAGGGAATTCCCTGGCAGTCCAGAGCTTAGGACTCAGCACTCTCTCGGCCAGGGCCTGGGGTTGATCCCTGGTGGGGAAACTTAAGATCCCACAAGCTACATAGCCCAGCCAAAAAGAAAAAGAAACAAAATAAAACAGCATAGCTACAGAAAACATACAATGTTCAGTGAATGCAAGACATGTGTATACTTTGAGCAGGAAATTAAGTTTGTTAGAGAATTTTTTCCTGGATTTCATATATGTCAATATATATTTTGTTTTATTCTTTCCTATAGCCTCAAAACATTTATTAAATATGTATAATCAGACACTGGAAGAAGTTCATCATCGAAATTTGTTCGCTCTTTATTGTGGAGACAGAAGTGAAATAGCAAAACTAGAAAAACATCGTTCCATCAGAAAATGTTGAATAATAAAAAAAAGTTTTCTTTTTTAAGTTAATTTTTATTTTATATTGGAATACAGTTGATTTACAATGTTGTATTAGTTTCAGGTGTGAGAAGATTCCTTTTATCTATGCCTTTTTTTAAAATCAGTAAACCCTGTATTAGATTTTTATTCCTCTTCAGCCCACCCCAATATGAAGTATGAATTAGAATAACGATCTAACCCATGGAGGTTTTGTTTAAAGTTAGTGATGTGTGATGAATTTTCCTCATATGTCTCTTTTTTAAAAAACAGCAATTTAAGTCAGAGGCCTATCAGCAGCAGATAGAAATGGAGAGGCTGAACCATCAGGCGGAGCTTCTGCTGAAGAAAGTGACAGAAGACAGTGACAAGCACTCCGTCCAGGACCCGCTGATGGAGCTGAAGCTGATATGGGATAGTCTGGAGGAGAGAATCATCAACAGGCAGGTCAGTGCCGATTCCAGGCTCACATGGTAACGTAGGATACGGTGTTCCTGGACATAAACTTTGAAAACCCCTACATTCACTTGTTTCCTTAGAACTTTCCATGCTTCTCATGCCATTAAAAAACTTCTTTTTCAAACCTAAAATAGAGGAGGATGTGTGTGATTGGCTTCATTGCTCTGCCAGTAAGCCTGTGCAGCACGAAGCAATCACTTGTTCACTCGTGTTTGGTAGACGTGGGCCGTCTGTCCTGCTGGACGTGTGGGCTGATCCTCTTCCGCCCCTCTGTCTGCAGCACAAGCTGGAGGGCGCCCTTCTCGCCCTGGGGCAGTTCCAGCACGCGCTGGACGAGCTGCTGGCCTGGCTGACACACACCGAGGGCTTGCTCAGCGAGCAGAAGCCTGTTGGAGCAGACCCCAAGGCCATCGAGATCGAGCTCGCCAAGCATCACGTAAGTGGCTGTTACTGCACTGTCTGTCTCTTCTCTCTGCGTTTCTAGGGTCACCAGATGTTTCTGGTCTGTTTCCTTTTTAGGCGTTTTATGGTTTTGACCTAAGTTTCTATTTGACATCTGCAATATAAGCACATTCCTTACAAGATGATACTGAAAATGTTTTTCTCATTGGTCAAGGTAGTTATTCTCTAAAACAGCAAGAATGGGGAATTTCTGGCTGAATTTTAGGAGGGCTGCGTGACCAACACTGCAGGGTTTAAATTTCTGATTATACCTGTCCTTGGATGACATAGTTTCACAAGTAGTTGACAACAGCCTGACAAGTCACAGTTTCCTTGCAGGCTACTGCGTGTGTTCCCTCCGGTCACCCTTCCCTTCTCGCATCTCCATTGCTGCTCTTAGGCTTGTTGCCTATTTCTGTCTGTCTGTATCTCCCTAATCATGTTGGGGTTTATCCTGGCGTTTCTTTCTCTTACTTTTCACTGGCTTTTTGTGTCTCTTAGTCTTTCTTTCCGAGTTAGCCTTTTAAAAGTGTTTGTTATGTTGAGAAGAGTTTTTATATGTCCTGTGCTTGATTGAAAGCTTAAAAATGGAAAATGTTTACCTTGAGATATATGCAAAAGAGTGTCATGTTTTTATCATCTTTGTGACACTGGTTGATAATTCTCAGTAGAAAATTCTGTCCATCTTAGCTTGACGTCATGAGGTTTAATGAATAAAAGTTATGTCCTGTAGAGTTGATCCAGATATTCCGCAGGCTCTCATAGAACTTTTAACATTCACATTATGTGGTATCTTATTCTGATCTTATAAGTTTTCCTTGATTATCATATTGAAACATCTGATTATTTTACATATTAACACCACTTTAAAATAATAGGTTTCTAGCACTTTAAGGTCATGATATACAGTTTTTTATTATTCTTGCTTAATTCCTCTTCCTTCATGTGTCTCCCCACAGTAATTGTTCCCAGTTTAAATTTTTCTTCTGTCTTTACCCCATTCTGTCTGTGTTTACAATCATCACCCAGGTATGATTAAGCAGTTAGAACTAACTTTGCATTACCAATATTTGTCCTCATTTAATCTCTATACTATACCTTTGCAATCAGAGTGACTCTGCATGTAAACAGAATGTTTCTTCTCATAGTGTGAGTTTATAGCATTTACATTGTCACAAACTTAGCCGTTGTAGTAAAACTCACATGCATCAATGACAGGAACGTTGTAGAAGATGGTAGAGGTGGGAACATGAGGCACCCTGGTCCAGTTATTTTGCAGGGATGAGTTAGGAACCCTTAGTTTTCTTTAGTTAAGGATGTTTTCTCCTTGCATTTTTAAAAATTTTCTTAATTTTATTGATGTGTCTTTGATTTACAATGTGGTATATAATTTCTGCCGTATAGCAAAGTGACTCAATTATAAATATATACATTTATTCCTTTCATATCTTTTCCATTAGTTTATCACAGAATATTGAATATAGTTCCCTGTGCTATACAGTAGCACCTTGTTGTTTATCCATCCTCCATACACTAGTTTGCATCTGCTAATCCCAGACTCCCAATCCTTCCTTCTCCCTTCTTCTTCCATTTCTAAAGGTCACAGTCCAAGGATTCAGAATTGCCAGCACAGTTTTTGGAGAAAGGAAGAGAATATTCTCATCTCTGTCTTATGCTCTGGTTCCTAGGCTGTGGCTTATATAGTGGGACTCTGAACATTTATAAGAATGACTTATATAATTATTGTTTGCTTTTATTGTGAAAATATTGAGCTCTTACCTTTTGAAAGTGGTTCCTACTGTTAACATGTCAACATACCTGCTTCTTATTAACATCACTTCTTTCTCAGCTCACTTTATAGCTTGTGAAAAACTCTCCATCACCAGATGCCCCAGAACCTGAGTGAATGGAGTCAGAGGAACAGTGATCACAGGTGGTTCATGCCCTTGGCTGAAATCCTCCTGGCCTGGGGTTCCCCGTGTGGGACGTCCCACCCAGGATAACACACTTCTGAGTGTAGAGAAGGATTATCACAGACTTTTACTAACAATAGAGGAGGATTTCTTCTGGTTTCCAAAAACATAGCACAGTCTTTGTGAAAGGAAACTATTCCTGAGCTGTTATTCGTTCTTTAAAATTCTTTTCAGAATTCTTTTAAAATTCTTTTAGCCTTGCAGTTGCTTTCTGCACTTAACACTCTTGTCCATGTTAATGCATTTAAGTGTTATTAATCTGCCATTATATTTCCACCGGATAATAGAATAGAAAGGTATTATGCACTGGGGTCTGTCATAGGCATGTTATGTGTGTATTTTCTAGTAAGAGAACAGCTAAATGGAATGCTGGGCTCATGCATCCCCAGTAGTTGGTGAAATCTCTTTCCCATTAATAGTAGAGCCTCCTGGGGTTCCTGTCAACTTAAGAGTTAATTCTGGCACCCTTAAAACCTGAGATGATAAAAGAATATTCTATGATCATCATTTGTTTACTTTTTAAGAGTACTAATTGTAAGACATGGGAATGTATTCATTTTATATTCAAACATATATAATATATTAATATATGTTTGAAATTGTTTGCCCAAGACATGAAAATTAAGTTCAGTTAAAATGAGCTTGAATCAAATGAATATTTTTAGAGTCTTATAACTATAATCTCTAGATAATATCATCAATTGCAAAGCTATTCTAATGGGAAGCACTAGCAATGTTCTCATCTTAATCATTTCAAGGGATGTTGGTAGGTTGAAGATAATACTCATCAAAGCTGCAAAGCTAAGGGGAAAGAAGTGCACCGTTTTAAAAAGTTCACAGTATTAAAATTCTGTGTATATGTTGTTTTAATTTCAAAAGGTTTCCTAACCAGGAAATAAAACAATTGCTCTAGAAGTGATAATAGTTGATTACAAACTAGCAAACATAGTAAGTGTTATTGGAATATTTTCAGGTGCTTCAAAATGATGTATTAGCCCATCAATCCACTGTGGAAGCTGTGAATAAAGCAGGAAATGATCTAATTGAATCAAGTGCAGGAGAAGAAGCGAGCAGCCTTCAGAACAAGCTGGAGGTTTTGAATCAACGCTGGCAAAACGTTTTGGAAAAAACAGAACAAAGGAAGCAGCAGCTGGATGCTGCCTTGCGCCAGGTGAATAAGGGAATAAACCCTGAAACTTTCCGTGATCTTCAAGATCAAGATGGCACGGCATTCTTTGATTGGTTTTCAGACCCCTATTTAGTTTTTATACCTTGGGGAGAGGAGTAAAAATAAGTGGGATTAAGGAGCAGAGCTGATGAGAACGCAGCTTTGTACCTCTTAGCCTGGTGGTCTGAGCTCCTGACAAAGAAGGGTAGGTGGTCCAGAGGCCCCTGCCGTTGCTCAGAATGCATGGCGAGACTTAGCAGGATGCTTAAGCTTTGTTTTTGGCTCCGAAGTGACCATATTTGGCACCTGTCCTTGAACCTCTCTCTCACTCCAGGCCAAAGGGTTCCACGGTGAAATTGAGGATCTGCAGCAGTGGTTGACCGACACGGAGCGGCATCTGTTAGCATCCAAGCCTCTGGGAGGTTTACCAGAAACAGCCAGGGAGCAGCTCAATGCCCACTTGGTAACTATATTGTTTCCTCCAGCTCTGGCCTCAGATTAAGAAATTGACCATTTTGTATAGGCCCTGTTGGCAAATAAACCGTAGGTGAAGGTTTAAAGGCGATTCAGTTTTGTAGCAGAAATGTAAGTGGTGGATACACTGTTGATTAAATGTTGATTGAATTTTTAAAATCACAATCTCTGTTTTAAAGTGTAGTGTGTCAATATATGAAAAAGAGGTTTTAGAAGTCTAGACCTGTCTTTTAGAAGCAGATCTTCCCCCCTAAAATGATAAACTTTTATGGATAGTAGTAGGGTAAATTTTAAACTGTGGTGCCTTCAGTGAAAAGAAAAATCCCAAAAGGAGTCAGAATGAACTGAAGAAGTATTGCTGTGAGCATGAGATTCTCACTGATTTTCACAGAAGGCTAGAAGATGTGTTCTTGTCCTGTGAAGACAGAGTAACTTATCTGCTCCTTTTAATGTTGGTGGGGCTGTGCCTTCAACCTCACACCCACCAGGTTAGGACAAGAGGACGCTTGTTTTTCACTGTCTGTCCCCAAGCAGTGCCTCCTGCATACGGGCTGTTCCCACTCAGACTCTGTAGCCCTGTCCACTCTTAATGATAAGGAGGAAAAATAATGAAACTCGAGATTCTGACTTTCTATCATGGCAATATGGAAAAATTAGACTATGTTTGATCTATTGACATTGCCTATTCATTTCCCATCATAATTCTACTCTAAAAGTTGTAAGAGAAAGCAGTGTGTTGCAGGTGTTGAAAACGAACCCTCTAATTTTTATATTTATGAATTTGCATCAGAAATCTTTTTTAATATTCTAACATTTACAGTTAGCATCTTAAGAAGTAAAAGCAGAAGTACTTAATGGTTTGGTAAAAGGAATAGTCCAGTGTATGTGAAAGTCTGTCCTCTTTAGTAATTCTCATGTTACTGTAAAATCCTACTAATAAAGCTGCACTTATTGGGGATAATTTTGCATTTGATGATTTGGAGAGGAAGTGCCATCCTGTAGGTGTTGTGAAGAAATACAGCAGAGGTAACTTTTATTACACAGTAGCTGCGAGCAGTTAAAATGAATCATATTAGTCCAGTAGAGAATTTTCCAGAGTCTATTTCCTTGTTTTAGAAAATTATTATGTATGTGGCTTTGTCGTTAGTATGTTGGGTTTTTGGTGCCACAGGGTACTCATTTGTTCACTGAAAAAGTAATTGACTAAGTAACTTGGGAGTACTTGTCTTTTCCATAAATCTGACCGTCTTCCAGTTATCTCCTTACTTTCCAAAAAGTACCTGCATAGCTGTTACAGTCCATCAAGTATAAGTTTAATGAATTCTTGAGCAAACATGCTTGAGATGATTGTCTAATAACAGCTAATTTTTAAATGTTAATTTAGAAGAATGTAAAGAAAAAGTTGGAAAGCAAAGGACTTATCTTTAGAATATTTTATTTTAGAAAAATATCACATATCATCATGTCTGGTTTAGGTAGGATGTTTAAGATGAATTTGCTGACATAATTTGCTGGATTATAGAATTCCATGATTTAAGGAATTATAAAGAGTTACTGATTTTCATAATACTGTTTTAGTCATGTTTTGAATTGGTTCTCTTATACATGAAGGAAACTAGAAAACTTGTGCTATTACTATTTCCTGAGATTTAGCTATATTTAGAAGCATTTCTTCGATTAGGTGATATTGTAAATATGTTTGGAGGAGGATTTTTGTAAATATGTTTAGAGAGGAACTTTATAAGGTTTTAAGAAATTACAAAGTTTTGAGGCAATTTCTAGAATTAATAGTGATTGTTGCACATCCTTATGAATATACTAAAACACTAAATTCTAGACTTTAAAAAGGTTATTTTTATGGACTGTATCTCAATTTTTAAAATTATAAAACAATGTGTAAGATAGTATATAGTTTTTCAGTGAGAGCTATGGTTTGACTTACATTAAATTAAATCAATATAACTGGTCTTATTTTTTACATGAATGTAACTAGTTTCATCGATCTTCAATTCTGAATCTATTTAAGAAATATTTTTTTATACTCCCTGTAGAAGATACACAGCATTCTAGTTGAAAACTTAAAATGTTATACGAGAGAAGAATATTCATAGGGCCACCAGTCTGGCTTCTGTGATTTCAAAGTCTTGAGTCATCGACTTATGTCTTACTATACTGGGTCTTTCCTTCTATCCACTCTAAGTCTTCTGAGCATAGAATTATGTTATACAAAAAAAAATCATAGTTGTTGTCTAATGTCCCAGGGAAAGACTTAGAGAACCCATTTTACAGAGAGGAAATTGAGGCTCTCAGAGGTTACGTTATTCACCCAGGGTCACAGAGCTGATTGGTCACTGTACACTGAAACCTTTCGCAGTAGTGTTTAAAATATCGACATATGTGAGATGGATTGATGACAAAAGCACCATTTCTAGGATTTCTTGGTAGATACCGTTTGATTGTAGGTTTAGGTGTTCTTTCAATATAGCAGGTTATTTGTGTGCTGGATGGATTGATAATGTGGAAAAAGAACTCAGATTTTGTTCTCTTAAGTGACGTAATTTGGGGGAATATCTCCATTTAGGAAATCTGTGCTGCCTTTGATGTTAAAGAAGAAACATATAAGACTCTGATGCAGAAAGGCCAGCAGATGCTTGCAAGATGCCCCAAATCAGCAGAGACAAATATTGACCAAGACATAAATAACTTGAAAGAAAAGTGGGAATCAGTGGAAATGAAGCTCAATGAAAGGAAAGTATGTGCCTTGATGAATGCTGTAGAATGAATGTCTCGGTTTCATTGCATGAGTCTGACCTTATCTCTGAGTAAAATGTCAGTGGAACTTTTAATGACTTAGGTTTAAATTTTCTTTGTATGCATTTAGACATTACTGGGTTCTGAAAATAGTATTCTGTCTTAACATAGGAGAGCAGAGTTGAAGGAACCTATTCAGACGCAGATAGAGAAAGGTATATCATAGATCAAGCATTACTAGATACAGTTTAAGTCTGTGAACCACTCAAATTCTGGGTGGTTAAGTAATTTTAATCACACGTATTAAGCAAAAGGCAGGCTATATGTAGGCTTGGGGTGGGGGGAGGGAGACCAAGAAAATGAAATGAATTGTATATATAAAAATAAGCACGCAACAAAAATCTTTGAGAGGGAATTGAAAATATTATTGTTTAATCATAGAAAAATGATGTGCTTGGAATACTAGATTATGTGCCTTCACCAACAGAGCTAATGTATATATATTTCATAGTATTTTGACCCCCAAAATAAATTGTATGCATGTCAAATTTTCTACATTCTGTTTCGTAATTTATGTTCTGTTGCTGATTGTTCCCAAGGCATAATTTTAGTGTATATAAATTCTTTTTTACCTGCAGTGCGATGCTTCTCACTCTACTTGAAGGGACTTGGTTAGCTAGTATTCAAAAACTGTCTGGGAGAGATGCAGAAATATAGCATGGATGGAAAGGAGATCTGTCAGAGTGGCTACACTGGGGGGGAAGCGCCTTGAATCCCACAGAATGCTCACTAGTCCGTCTTTGCAGGTTAAACTGGAAGAGGCTCTCACCGTGGCCGTGGAGTTCCACAACTCCCTGCAGGACTTCATCAACTGGCTCACCCAGGCGGAGCAGACCCTCAACGTGGCCTCTCGGCCCAGCCTGATCTTGGACACCGTCTTGTTTCAGATCGATGAACACAAGGTAAGCTGCAGTCGTGACGCACAGCACTCACCTCTAGAACGTTTTTAGGCATCAGGCTGTTTTAATGGGAAAAACGTACATTTGATGGTCTCAGTAGTGTCTTTTGTCCTTTGAGACCAGCTCATCATCCCAGAAGCATTTCAAGAAGGATCCATTTTTCCTTACCATGTTTTTTTTTTTTTTTGGAAAGGTCTTTGCCAATGAAGTCAATTCTCACCGAGAGCAGATCATAGAGCTGGACAAAACTGGAACCCACCTGAAGTATTTCAGCCAGAAGCAAGATGTCGTTCTCATTAAGAATCTGCTTATCAGTGTACAGAGTCGCTGGGAGAAAGTGGTTCAGCGCTTAGTGGAGAGAGGAAGATCTTTGGATGAAGCAAGGAAGAGGGCCAAGCAGGTAAACCTCTGCAAAGATCCTCTGACTAGGCAGTGACTCAGTTAGGTTATTAAATATATGTTATGTTATTAAAGTCCTTTTATGGCAGGCTGTGCCTTGTGTAGTGGTCATGGCCCAGAGCCAAGGTGTTTATTTCCTACAAGGAGCATGGCCTGAGTGGAGGATGATCTCACTTTCTGAGCTGGCAGCAACCCCAAGCCCTGGGGATCAGCCTTGGAAGGACTGATCTTAGCTTGATTTCACTGATGGACCCTTATCATTAGGGCTCGAAAAGAGGCTCCATATTTTTGTTGTTGGTTCTATTTGTTTTCTTTGTCCTTCCAACCTCCACTCGCATACTGAGAGTGAGGCAATCTATTACACTGCTATGTCTGTGTAGCTCCAAAACCAGACTTCTCCCCACGCAGCCCCCAGACAGCTTTCTGAAGGCGACAATGGGTCTGGGCTGGCGGGCCCCCTTCTCCTCTCCCCGTCTATGCACGTGTTGACAAGCCTTCCTTTCTTCTCTGGTTGGACATCGCTCCATCCTACTTTAAATGGACTGTTTGAATCTTGGGGGGCTGGTTTTTTAATGTAAAGAATCTCACAAGGAGCTTTTCTTCCTTCCTTCATCTGTCATTAATATTCTATTCTAGACTGACTGAAAGCTGGAAAGTACAGTGATACATTTCTGTATTCCAGGGAAGAAGGAAGATACACACCCCTCCCCCACCCTTGCTTGGCATATAGCTTTGATTTTTACTAGGAACTTCTTGGAATAACATCTTTATCATGACTGTTTGGAACCCATTCATTTGCATTTGTCTGGCATTGGTGTTGGACTTGGTTATTTGGGGAGCGAGGTTCAGTTGGTCGATGCAGTAGACGACCTGGGAGTCCGGTGTTGGAGTGTTTCAAGCAGCCAGCATAAAATGTTTAAAGGCTGGAGAAATGACAAATTGCGTTGTGATAGGATTACAGGCCGCGTGTCTCTTTTTGAGTGAGAAGTGTGGTGTGTTCCATGTTATAAGTGCGTCTCTGGAATGGAATCAGCCTGGATGTTTTTGTAGGACAGCACTCAGGCCAGACCCGCCGTGTCTCCTCCCGCCTATGCAGCTGTCGGCTATCCTGGAGGCACTCTGAGTTAGGGACGTCTGATCACCAAAGCCTCTTGGATGTCCGTTGCCGATTGGCCACTGTCTTCCACCTTTCTCTATTGAGTCCATCTTATTTTCTCAATTTGTTCAGTTAAACATGCAAGGATGCTGTTCTCCATGCAGAGGGATGTTGTTTCTTCTGTTTGAGTGACTTCAGAACACTTCTGAGAGCAGAACCAGCCTCAGAATGTGTGCGTTTATGTCCTTGTACTTACTGCTCAGCTGTTAGAGGCTGTGCCGTCTGCAGATGGCCCGGCCTCACCCTCAGCTGTTTATTTATTTATTCTGGTATCTCAGGTTTGGCTCAGATCTTGGCTGCAGTTCTCTGATGTGGGCAATCCATGTGGCTGTCTGGCCTCTCTGTTCTCATTGCTAAGTTGATTACATTTGGGGGAGGGGCCTGGTGAGAATGGGTCTCTATCGAGATCGTCTCTAGTGGACCTTCCCCGCTTTGCGATTCTGTGCTTTCACTGTGCTTGTTGTCAGATGTCTTTTTGCCATTTCACTGTTCATGTTCTTTGATAGAAAGCAGACTTTTGATTACTCAAGTTTTTGCTATGTTTCTGTTCCCTTGAGTTCCTTAGAAGAGATAATTTGTAACCAATTTCCCAGTTTGGTATCCAGAAACAGTACCAGCTGAAATCAAATATTGGATTGGCCAAAAAGTTCGTTTGGGTTTTTCCATAAGATGGTATGGAAAAGCTGGAATGAACTATTTGGCCAACTCAGTATATATAGCACCAGAATAGTTCAAGGTTGAAGACAGAGAGAATTCTGTTTTGCTAGAACTCAGGTACGGTGGGCACTCATATCTAAAACCAACATGGGAGGCTCAGGCATCGATGGGAGGGTTCAGAGAGCAACAAGAAAGACATTGAACTGTCTTTGCATTCAATAGGAATGTAATGATCTCTCTCTGTTAAAAATGAATGTACAAACTTTATTCTTTTTGTACCTCTCTTATCATAGGAATTAAACACCTGAGAAGTAAACCCGTATCTGTCGGGAGACAACAGCAGAAGCCTATGTTACTATTGTTTTTTATTAGTTTATTGAAGTATGGTTGATTTACGATGTTGTGGTTAATTTCTGCTGTGCAGCAGGGTGACTCAGTTATACAAATATATATTCTTTTTCACTGTGGATCATCACAGGATACTGAACAGAGTTCCCTGTGCGGCACAGCAGAGCCCTATTGTTTATCCATCCCGTATGTAACAGTTTGCATCCGCCAATCCCAGCCTCGCCAGTCCTTCCCTTCCTCACCCTCCCCCTCAGAGCCACAAGTCTGTTCTGTGTCTGGGAATCTGTTTTGTTTTGTAGAATGTTCATTTGTGTCATATTTTAGATTCCAATCAGAACACCATTCAGAAAGCCAAATGAAAAAAAAAGAAAGCAATATGAGAGACCTGTGGGATAACATAAAGCATGCCGGTCTGCGCTTATGTTAAGTTATGGAGCAAAAGAAGGCGTGGGGCGTTCTGCCTGATCTCCCTGCCTGCCCCAAGCCCCACTTCTGTTTCTGTTAAAGCTGACCTGTTTGAATGAGTTGTAACAAAGTCACGCTGGGGCATGACCACCGAAGCCTTAACAAGATGTTTTGTAATCTGCTGATGAAAATATCCTTTCTCCTTCTTCAGGGAAAACTTTGAATAAATAATTTCTTACATTTCTGTTACTATTAGTTTCTGTTTAAAAATGTACTTTATTTCAAATCTAGTGAGTGTGCCCGACTGGACAAAGATGTGAATTTCTTTTGCAGTTCCATGATGCTTGGAGTAAGCTTATGGAGTGGCTGGAAGAGTCAGAAAAGTCTTTGGATTCTGAACTGGAAATTGCCAACGACCCAGACAAAATCAAAACGCAACTGGCACAGCATAAGGTGGGTGGGCAGCTAAAGGAAGCACACGGTGTCATTGTACGTCTCAAGGTCACTTTGAAATTCTTATCTGATTGTGCGTTTATCCGTCACAAGCCAAGAAAGGCTGTCCAGCGTGGACTCATGTCAAACTTAAAACCAGTTGCCCTTCGTGTTGGTCAAAGGGCAGTCGTATCTTTACTCTCCAAGAATCATTCCATTATGATCCCAGGATTAACTGTTAAAAGAAAACACACACAGCTAAAAGCGGACTTTTTCTCCTATCTAAAACACATGAAGGATTTCCAGAGGTTGAACACTGGCACTTCAGTTTATCACAACTGCCCTGTCTTATCATTTCTTTCATAGCCATGCAGAAGGTAACTGTGTACGGAAAAGAATGTAGGTTTTGCCATGTAGATTCCTTTAAACAGTGCAGCGGGAAAAATTGGTTGCCTCATCCTAAATTGATATTATTGTATATGTGTGTGAAATTTCACCCTGTCCTCAAAGAGGCATGGTCACCGACTTCCCTGTGCAGACAAGAAGATATGGAAACACTGTTTTTTGTATTTTCTAATGTGTATATTCCAGTCACATGCCATTCAAAGACCACCTCCCTATTCTCCCCAGCACTTTTGAATTTGGGTCTTTCTATATATTACTCTGTTTGTAACGTGAGCATCAGCCCTCAGGGTGAGAATGTGTGTTGAAGGAGTGTGTTCCTGCAAACGGGTTTGTAATTTTAGGTTTTACATGTAAGTCATTGCTTGGAACATGATAATTTTTAAAAGGCTATAAGAAAATTTTTGATGTAAGTTTTATCTTCATCATGATATTCTAGCCATCATGTTTTCCCAGGCTGGTGGCTCCATTCATGGGTGTTACTGACTGCAGGGTCAGGTTGCTGGGATGCTGGGGACCCTTTCTTTGGCTGGATGAGGGGTCACGAGTGGCCTGTCCAGCTGGCCCCTCTGTGTCTTCCCAAGAGCTGCCCCTCCAGCACTGGCAGCCCAGAGACAGGAACCAGCACCCTCCTTGCCCTTGTCAAAGTAGACCACCTGATATGAACATAAGCACAGACGTGGGATTATGAAGTCTGAGGAAAACACATTACATATTTAAAGTAGAAAGCCCTGGGAATACAAATGTGTGCAGAACCCTATTAGATTGTCTTTTTCCTAGTATGACCTGTCATTGGTCACCCTTTCTCTGAGATAAGGATACGAGGTACATTAACCCAGTCTTAAAAGAAGTCTTTTCTCTTTATCATTTGGCTGCATTTAAAAACTTTGACTCTGTCCTGTATTCAGCTATAACATTTGTTATGTATATGCTGTGTGGAGAGACACACACATGTCAATACCATGATATTAAAACTAGCATTCCATTGTGAATAACAGGAAAAAAATAATAACAACAGAAGACAAACTACAAAAATAGATACTGTGATGAGTACGTGTGTGTGTGCTAAGCTGCTTCAGTCGTGTCCGACTCTGTGCAACCCCGTGGTCTGTAGTCTGCCAACCCCTCTGTCCATGGGATTCTCCAGGCATGAACACTGGAGTAGGTTGCCATCTCCTTCTCCAGGGCATCTTCCCGACCCAGGGATCGAACCTGGGTCTCATGTTGTCCGCACTAGCAGGAGGTTTCTTTACCACTAGTGCCACCTGGGAAACTTACTGCCAAAAATGAAGTCATTCTGGACCCATCATTGTTCATAATTCCTCTACAAACTCTCTTGGGTCTCTCAGTAGCTTATTAGCAATTCCATTTTATCATCACTATTTATGTTGTTTGCAGTGTATAGCTACATGAGATGCAGGATTGGTTTTGCTTGGAAACTGTTCTTGTGATAACAGTAGGTGCTCTGAAAGACACTTGGATTCTGCGAAAAGTTAATCCTTGCGTTTGAAAGTGTAAAGACTCTGCCCTCCCCTGGCGTGTTCCTATGTGTGCACCCCTCACTGGCCGGCTCAGTGATTGCCCGTGTGTCCGCTTATTTATCCGGGAGTTTCAGTCTCTTACCTATTTGTGGATTGGTCCCGAGTAGACACGCACACTGTTTTCTTGTTGAACACGTAGGAGTTTCAGAAATCCCTTGGAGCCAAGCATTCTGTCTACGACACCACCAGTAGGACTGGGCGTTCCCTGAAGGAGAAGACCACCCTGGCTGATGACAACCTGAAGCTGGACGACATGCTGAGTGAGCTCCGGGACAAGTGGGACACCATCTGCGGGAAGTCTGTGGAGAGGTGAGACGCTCCCGACGGCGGCCGCTCGCTGTGCAGGCCCCCCGGCAGATTCCACAGTCCCGGTGCCTTGCGGGGAGGGCTGGGGGCCCTGAATACATGCCTCCTGTGCTCACCATGGAGGCTTTGCTGTTCATTCTTGTTTGTCTCTAAGTGCTCACTTCATTCAAAACGACATCGCCCTCTGAGCCTCCCACCACCCCTGCCGTGGGACTGGCCCCCAGGTCTGCCATCGTCCTCTTCACGCCCATCCCCGCGTCCCAGCAGACCTGTGTCCTTAGAGTAGAAGTGGGCTCTTGGGGCCTCCCTGCCCATAGCCTTTAGGGACCAGCTCTTGGGTGTAGACTAGGATACAGGCTCCTCACTGTGCTGAGCAGGGTCCTCCCAGCCTGACCCCACCACCCCTTCCCAGTCTCCTGCCTCCGCCTCCTCCATTTCAGCCATGAAGACCTAAAACTTAAAATAATTTTTAAGTACCTGAGAAAGTAAAACAGCTCTAAAGGAGTTTGTGCACGCGTGTGTGCTCAGTCACTTAGTTGTGTCCGACCCTCTGCAACCCCGTGGACTACAGCCCAGCAGGCTCCTCTGTCCATGGAGTCTCCAGGCAACAGTGCTGGCGTGGGCTGCCGTTTCCTCCTCTCGGGGATCTTCCGAAGCCAGGGATCACTCCTGCGCCTCTTGTGTCTCCTGCATTGGCAGGCAGATTCACGTTGCTTATGAATGCTTTCAGGTTTCTTGTCCATAGTTAGTCTGATTGCTTTTGTCAGTGTCAAGATTAAACAGCATATTATATATTTCACTCTGAGGAGCTTCATCATGCTTTTTATTGTTAGTTTTTAAAAAATCTTTTAAGTCGTCTCCAGTCTCAGAAGGTTACAACTTTTTGCAATGTCCCCTAAATGATTTCACAGCAGTTTATCAGGCAGTCTTGCAGAGACAAAAAGTCCCAGCGATGAACAGACGCATGAGTGGCAGGTGTTAGCAGTGGGGGCACCGTGACCGCAGAGCCAGCCTGAGGGGCTTTGGGGTGATAGACTGTGTCTTGATTGCGATGATGTTACATGAATACAGATGTGTTAAAATCTATGGAACTGCAGAATCAAATGTACTACATGACTCTTGAAAACAGATTTTTTTTCATGGAAAAGGCATATTTTTATGACAAAAGCAAAGGGCCCATGATTTCCAGAGGTGATGATAAGGGAATAGTTGCCATGTATTTAAGGGATAAAAAAGAAAACTTGAGAGAAATTTTGTTGTTTTCTAGGAAAGCAGAGAAACCACAGTGAATCCTAATATGCTCCTTTTTCTCTTGAGGTCTGCCCAGCCTTCACAGATGGATTTTAGATGTTCTGTTCTTAGAGGGTGGCTTTTTTGTTGCCCAGATTGATTTTTTTCCATTTTTCCCGCCAGACAAAACAAATTGGAGGAAGCCCTCTTATTCTCTGGGCAGTTCACAGACGCCCTGCAGGCCCTCATTGACTGGCTCTACAGGGTTGAGCCCCAGCTGGCCGAGGACCAGCCTGTCCATGGAGACATCGATCTGGTGATGAATCTGATCGATAATCACAAGGTATTATTATTTGGGACGTGTTATTTTATCTCGTCTGATTACTCTGAATATAGAGGGAACTGTAATTACTTCATTGAGCCTTTTAAGATCTAGAGACTACATCATGCTGCGTCATAGTCTTTAATATTGAAATATGTATGCCTTTGAGCAGAATCAGGAAGTCTGCTTTAAAAGTCATGCAGGAAAATTGCTTTAGTATCAGTGAAATACTTTGGTTTTATGTTTCCACATCTGAAACCTTGCTAAAATTTGGGAAGTGGTTTCACTGTCTGCCCCTTTAAAGCATATTTTAAGAATGTTTTATTATCTTTCTTTAATGCATTTAAGTAATTGTGTGATGCAATTTAAAATCACGCATGCGGTGACCTGGAACTAGGTCGTTGCTGAAATCCTAGGTTTGTGACGTGAGCTGCGTCACAGATCTGAATCTCTCTTTTTAGAAACCGTGTTAGCCTTGCCCCTGGACCTGTAGCAGTTTATGAGACAACCGAATGTGCCATCAGGGATTTGGTTACTACTTTAAGAAAATCGGAGTTGGTTTCCTTGCCATCTCCTGATCTGTATGTTAAACTGTCGGACAAGTCAGAGGTGATATTTGAGTCTCAGTGATACGGAGTGTGAGGTCTTCGATAATTGATCAAATGCTGTTAAAACTTAAAGAATCTTGAAAACAACATGAGGCCTGGTACTGATGTAGGGTTATTAGGTGTATATACAGTTATAACACTTCACTTGCATTCATATATAGTTCTCTATAATTTTGCACTTCAGAAACTTTGTTTAATTTTAAATGTTCTCTTTACACCTTCCTGGTTATGCTATTTTGATCTTACCTGTTAGTTTTAAAATAAATGGTGTTTTACATGTTTGTTTGCCTTTTTCTCATTCCATGATCACATTATATTCATAGAAGGGAATTTGTTAGGTTTGAAGATGAACAGGAATTTAGAGAAATAGAGCATCAATCAGGTCTACAAACATGTTAAAAGCTTTAAATTATGTTGCTTTGCCTATACTGAGACAAATGTTTTGTGGGTGATTAATGCAGTCTTTCCCATCCCCTGGCACTCATTCAGTGAGGAATGAATAATGTAATGTTACTTTGTACATAAATGCCGTTTTTATAAGCTCACTGTCTAAATATTTACTCCCCTAGGCACTTGCCAGGTTTTTTATATACTAAAGGTCAACAAGAATGAATTAATCATTCACATTAGTAATGCAATTGAAAGGCTCAATAAGAAGTTAACATATGCAGAGAGCATTGGAAGGTCTACTCAGAATCCTTGGACTGCTCCTATCACAAATGGAAGCACCAGACACTGTACCTTGGATGTGTGTGTGTGTGTGTGTGTGTGTGTGTGTGTGTGTTGTGTGTGTTTACGGGTACACCTCATTTAACACTGTCTGTGAAGTCAGCAAAGAACTCATCACATTGTTTTTGGATTATTTTCGACAGGCTCGCTTTTGTGAATGATCCAAGTATCAGACTAGAAACTCATAGATAAGAGTCAAAGGGATAAAATGTGCTTGGTAGTGTTCGTTTGTGATGACTTTATAGAAAAATAAGTTGATTTTAGTTTATAAAGGAGTTTATAAAGGAAGTTGGTTATTTTAAAGATCTGGTTGCAGACAGACTCTTAGGGTCAGAAACGGGTTCATTCTGTGGCCAAAGAAGTCATTTTAACCCCTGGAAAATCAGAGTTCACCAAAGCTGGGTAAGGAGCCAAGCTTCTAAAATCTGTCCTTACGGGTTAGTGTCCAGGATGCTGTGAAAGATACGACAGAGGATTGTTAGAAGGAAAAAAGGCCACGTGCCAACTCCTGCGGGGCTCCCTGCCGTTGTCCTCGAGTCAGCCTCCGAGGCGCGTTTGCTGGTGGAGAGCAGTCTGGTTGCCAGCACATGGGGATGGAGTTCGGAGCAGCGGGAACACCTCACAAAGAATCTCAGACAGTCTGACGCAGTTTGTTTTCTGGAGTTGGTTTTTGGCCTCACCATGTGGCGCACTTTGGGATCTTAGTTCCCCAACCAGGGATCGAACCCTCGCCCCTGCAGTGGAAGCCCAAAGTCTTAGCCACTGGACTGCCAGGGAAGGCCTGAATTTGATGCATTGATGCGTGGGATTGAAATAAAGAGGGTGGCCACCAGTATTTAAGTCCAACATATCATTTAAAAAGAAACATTCATTCACTCAGAAAAGCATTACAAAGTTGATGAAGTTGATGTAAGCCCAGACTTGACAGTGCCCTCACAGGAGTGGTGTGACTTGGCTTATTTTCTGAAGTTCTGCAGAAAACCCGAGTCGTTAAACCGTAGGTGTTGGAGAGCCATATGTGATGTTAGGTGCACATGCCTGTTTCATATAGTATGTACTACTCTTTGGGCTTGGCAATCCAGAGTTCATTTTAACAAACTTGGTCCCAGGTCTTCCAGAAGGAGCTGGGGAAGAGGACCAGCAGCGTGCAGGCGCTGAAGCGCTCGGCCCGGGAGCTCATAGAAGGCAGCCAGGACGACTCCTCCTGGGTCAGGGTCCAGATGCAGGAGCTGAGTACACGCTGGGAGACCGTATGCGCCCTGTCCATCTCCAAGCAGAGCCGCCTCGAGGCTGCCTTGCGCCAGGTAAAGTCTGCGCTCACACCACTAGCGGTACCGACAGGCTCTGCACTAAGCACCACACAGCCCCCTTGTCTCGGCTGGGATACTCGAGGGAGGAAGTGCTTAGAGCATCCTTCCATACCTTCTCCCACCTACCGTCTCCTCTCCAAAGAATTTCAGTGGTTCACAGGGTGAGGTTTCCTAATATTCCCATAAAACTGCTGGTGGAGCCTTTTTTCAGCAAAAATGTTGAGATGGGCTGCCATTCCCCTCAAATGAGATGGTTAAAATGGTGAACTGTTCTTCCTACAGGCATTTCCAGCAGATTTTCCTACATTTGTAAAATGCAGCACCGTGTGTCTTTCTCTTTTTCCTGGGAATCATGGATATAATGAATCAGTTTAAATGTAAGGCTTTTTTTTTTTTGTGGAGAAGAAGACTTGACTCTACTAACGAGTGTATTTGGTAATCTCTTTCGGCACACGTGCACCCTCAGGCAGAGGAATTTCACTCTGTGGTCCACGCTCTCCTGGAGTGGTTGGCAGAAGCCGAGCAGACGCTGCGTTTCCATGGTGTTCTCCCAGATGATGAGGACGCTCTCCGGACTCTCATTGACCAGCATAAAGTGAGTTACGTGACTGCTCAGTAAAAAAAATTAGTGAGAAAGCCAACCAAAATAGAGAAAACGAATTCATGATTGCGAATACCAGCTGCGTGAGTATCTTCCTTTCTGAGAAGTAATGGAAGATCTGATACGTTTTTAGAATTTATCTGTACCTTCCTTCCTTACATAGGTATGTCCTCACGCACCTACCCACGTGGATGTGTGGCTTCTTCATAGAAGGTGGATCTTTTAAGACTAGTTACTTAGAGGGGACCCTCCTACACCATGGGTGGAATGTAAGTTGGTACAGCCACTATGGAGAACAGTGTGAAGGTACCTCATAAAACTGAAAACAGAGCCACCATATGATCCAGGAGCCCTGCTCCTGGGCATATATCCAGATAAAAGTGTAATTCAAAAAGACACATGCACCCCTATGTTCATAGCAGCACTGTCCACAATAGCCAAGGCATGGAAGCAACCTAAATGTCTGCTGACAAATGAATGTGATTTATAAATATATACATAGTGGAATGTCACTCAGTTATCCATAAAGAAGAAGGAAATAATGCCATTATGCAGGAACATGGATGGACCTAGAAATTACCATACTCAATGAAGTCAGAGAAAGACAAATAACACTTATGTGTGGAATCTAAAATATGACACAAATGAACTTACCTACAAAACAGTCTCATGGACATAGAGAACAGGCTTGTGGTTTCCATGGAAGAGGGGGAGCTGGGGAGGGATGGATTAGACATTTATACGATGGATAAACCACAGAGTCCTGTTGTACAGTACAGGGAAGTATATTCAGCATCCTGGGATAATCCACAATGGAAAAGAATATAGAAATATATATGTGTACAGCTGAGTCACTTTGCTGCACAGCAGAAATTAATACCACATTGTAAATCAAGTATACTTCACTATAAAAAATAAAAGTAGTCACTCTTATTTTTCTGTCTCCAGGAAGCACATTTTTTCTAGGGGGCTGTTTGGCTCCTGAGCAAAATTTTGTTGCACTTAGATACACATTTCAAAGGCGAAATGTCCTTACTGAGCAGTATAACATTTATAAAACTATGCCATTAGAATTGTAAATTAATAATTTTTACCTTTGTAAGTAAGACAAGTAGTTTAATAACTGGTCTTGGAATTTTATTTTTAAGCCTCTGCAAACTCTGTTTTTGATCAAGAGCTACTTTAAATTCTTTTGCAAAGTAACTTATATTGCAAATTATAGATTAAATAGTTTATGTAAGTAGATATACTATTAAATAGTTAACCAAATAAAATTCTGACCAGAGTTTTCAGATCAAGAGTTTTCCTGTGACAATACATAGGACTCACAAAAGCCTATGACAGTGATCCAGAGAGCTCTTCAACAGATTATTCTTTAACCTTTGACTCTAAAAATCAGGAATTTGTGATACTGATAGTGTTATATTTTTCCCCCTGGGATATAGTGTTCATTAAATGTCTTAAAATTAAGCATCTTGAGGGTTTTTTCTGTTTTTTAATTGAAGAGTAACTGATTTACAGTGTTGTATTAATTTTATATATAAATATGTACATTGTATAATTTTCACACACACACACACACACACACACATACATGAAGTCTTTTTTATATTCTTTTGCATTATGGGTCATCCCAGGATACTGAATGTAATTCCCTGCACTATATGATAGGACCTTGCTGTTTTCATCTCATGTATGTAAAAGCTTGCCTCTGCTGACCTCAGCTTCCTGCTCCATCCCTCACCCGGCCCCTTCCCTCTTGGCACCCCCAAGTCTGTTCTTTGTCTGTGAGTTTGTTTCCGTTTCATAAATAAGTTCATTTGTGTCATAGTTGAGGTTCCAGATGCAAGTGGTATCCTATGGTATTTGTCTTTCTCTGACTTCTCTTAGTATGATCCTCTTTGGGTCCATCTGTGTCTCTGCAGAGGGCATGATTTCATTCTTTCTCTGGCTGAGTGATGTGGTCTTGAATATCTGCTTTATCCATCCATCTGTCGATGGACATCGAGGCGGTTTCTTTGTCTCGGTTATTGTGAATAGTGCTGCTGTGAACACAGGGGTTCGTGTATCTTTTGAATTAGAGTTTTGTCTGGATATGCTCCCAGGAGTACGATTGCTGGATCATATGGTGATTCTGTTTTTAGTTTCTGAAGAACTTCCATACTGTTCACCATAGTGGCTACCAACTTACATTCCCCCCAAGAGTGTGGGAAGGTTCCCTTTCCCCACACCCTCTCTAGCATTTGTCATTTGTAGACTTTTTGATAATGGCCATTCTAACAGTGTGAGGTGGTTCCTCGTTGTAGTTTTAATTTGCCTTTCTCTCATAATTAGTGATGTTTGAACATCTTTTCATGTGCCTGTTGCCTGTTTCAACGTAATGATAGTATTAATGTCAGCATTTCCTGTAAATTGTAAAGGACCTTTTTAATAACCACTGAGTAACCTTGTGTTTGTTGGAAACACATCATTAATTCCAGTGTAGAATAGATGAGATCATGTATGGTGACTTCTTATTTTAGTCACTATACTCACTCTCTCAATGATGGTTTGCCTACCCTATTGCAATGACATATTGCCTTGTTATTCATACAAGGGATGTGAGCTTGTGTAACCTTATCTGGAGGAAAGAAATGCTGCATGCACTTTTTCAAGTTGAAGCTAGACTGTATAAGTAGGAAAATGACATCACGTTTGCTATCCTTTTTTGACTCAGTTCAGTATTTTGAAAATCTGCTTTGTGTTACTGTGTGCTGACCGTCAGCTGTGCTGGGCTCCGCTGACGTGCTGGGGTGTGGGTGTCAGAGTGTCTCCTGAAGCCCCGGGTGCATATCCGCCCTGCAGAACGACGCCCCGTGTGGTGTCACCACCTTCAGAGCGGGGCCGGGAATCCCTCAGAAACACAGGAGGCAGGCAGCTGGGCTGGGGTGGTGGTTTTAACAGCAGATTCCTTTTAAATATTTTTAAATTAGCATACAGTTACATGCAGTGTTATAAATGTAATAATATTTTACAATAATACTGTTCTTTCTTTTCCATTTCCTTTGTTTCCCTTCACACATTCACCAATAGAAGGCAAACAGAATACCTAATTTTTTAGACTGGAGCCTTCTCGGTAGAATCCAGTTTCTAAATTGGCAAGGTTTCCCACGAGGCACCGAAGCAGCGCTCAGATGGACCTGGAGGCGCTCAGGACGCTGTGTTGGCTGGCTTGCTCCTGGTCCACACTCTTCCACAGGGCCCAGTTTGCAGTGTGGGAATGGTTAAACATGCATGATTGGGTTAGCTCCCCTCTGGAAAGGCACAGCTGCTTTTAACCTCTGGTTTTCTCTCTTCCTCGTAAAGTTTGTTTTCTTTCACCTTTAAGTGAAAATTAAAATATTTTTAAAGTAGGTCCTGATATTTGAAAAGTGGGTCATTAAAGTCTGTGAGTCTGTTTCTGTTTTGTAAATAAGTTCATTTGTTTATGGTTACCAAGGGAAAGGGTGGGTGGAAGGATACATTAGGAGTCTCAGGTTAGCATGTGCACACTCCTGTATATAAAGGAGGTGCTCAACAAGGACCCCCAGTCCAGGGAACTCCGCTCAGTACTCTGTAGCAACTTTTATGGGAAAAAAAATGTGAAGAAGAATGGATACATGTATATATAGAACTGAATCATTTTGCTGTGCATCTGAATCTAGCACAGCATTGTGAGTCAACTGTACCCCAGTATAAACTAAAAGTTACAGTAGATCATGTTAGCGGAATGACTGAGCCCGGACTCCCCCAGCATCTATTCAGCCACAGAGACACAGAATTGAATAAGACACTCTTGATCTTGTGCACCTTAACATCTAGTAGCTGTGCATGTAAATGGATTTTATCCAGTTTTATCAGAGCAAACTGCCAGCGTAGGAGTCATCAGACAGCCACTCTGGAGGTTAGGAAGGAAAGGTCACTAGACATGCACCCCTGCAATTTGAGATGACCCCCTGGTCACCAGGTGCTGTCCACTCCCTCCCACTCTTGTCAGGGCAGGAATTGTTCTTGGTGTGGGGTCCAGATAGATCAGAGGTGGTCAGTGGGTGTTTGAAATTTGGTGCAGGATTCGGGAGGCATGTCACATATTTTAGGGCCAAGATTCTCATCCTTCAGCCCCACTTTCAGAGTTCTGTGATCCATGAATCTACAGGTACAGTTCTGGTGGCCAAAAGTAAAGCGTGTGAGATACTTGTAAGCAGGTTGGTTTGACAGCCTCCAGACCTGTTGAGGCTTGTGTGTCCTGCCGAAGCTGAGGATGGCTCTCTTTACCGGCCTTTGAGGCCGGCCCTGTCAGACCACTTGCTTCAGCCCTACGGGCCTGCTTCCCGCCTGGGTGCGGAGCTTCTCTCCTGCAGCCCAGGCCTTCCCGGTTCCCGGCCAGCCCGCTGTCTTCCTTGGCACTTTTTGGATACACATTCCTGTCATTCCTGGCGCAGTGAATGCTGCTTTAAACACTAACCTCCTTGTCTTATTTGCTAGAACATTATTTATTTTTTTCAATTCACATTGTTTCTGTCTCTGGTTTAGGCCCTGTCCCAATTCCCCTCTCTGTTAATATAATAATTATAATATATTCAAATTTAGGAGGTTTTTTTTTTGTATAATGTATTTGTAAAGCACAAGACAGTATCCTGCACCTTAGATTTTGAGAGTGGGTTAGAAGATGCTTTTTCCGATTTCTTTTCCTTCCCTCTCTCAGTTCCTCATTGACGAATGATTTCCAGCTGTGAATAAATCAGTTTAAGTTCTTGCTTGCTGGTTTAGCTCTGAGAGTCCAGTGGGCGCCGCCTGAGTTTTGGTTTCAGCCTGCGTGCCTTTGTTTCTGCTGCAGGAGTTCATGAAGAGACTGGAGGAGAAGCGCGCCGCCCTCAACAAGGCCACCAGCATGGGGGACGCCATCCTGGCCATCTGCCACCCCGACTCCATCACCACCATCAAGCACTGGATAACCATCATCCGGGCCAGATTCGAGGAGGTGAGTGCGTAGGGCAGCGGGAGCTGAGGGAGTCAGGGTGAGGGGCTGTGCACACTTGGGCAATTGATTATGCCTTTTAAGGCTGGGGGAACCTGGAGGCTTGCATTCTTTGTGAGACCATTCCTCTGGGTATTACCTATCTCTGCCACCCACTTTTCTTGAAGAAGTTACAGGTGTTCTGCAGCTGTGTCCCTTAAACATGAAAAGGCAAATACTTGGTTCTCTATAGAACTTTCTGTCCAATTCCACATCATATCTGCTGAATAGGTTTTTCAGAGCCATCTATGCTTATAGAAAGAATTGCACACACAAGTGAATCCATTTTGTATTTAAGATCTTAGCTGTTTTTATTTCCACCCTGCACTCTGTGGAGTTGGCATGCATGATCCTTCGGGGGATGCCAGTTTGAACTTAAATTCGAAGGCGAAGGGACGCCTGGGTGATTGATGGCCTTCTTCCCTTCTGAGGGTGACCAGTGTTGTAAAGGGTTCCTGTATCCTCCACTAGCTGGGTCTTGGGACCACTGATGGAATCTTGAAAAACTGGAAGAGTTATGGGTCTAGCCGAGGGTGATCCTGATACACGTTTAAATTTTGTGTACTTAACACCCGTGAAATCATGCCCTAAGATGGATGGGAGTGGGAGCAAGGTCTGTTTGTCCATTAGGTGCTGGCCTGGGCGAAGCAGCACCAGCAGAGATTGGCCGGCGCCCTGGCCGGGCTCATCGCAAAGCAGGAGCTGCTGGAAGCCCTGCTGGCCTGGCTGCAGTGGGCCGAAACCACGCTGAGCGACAGGGACAAGGAGGTCATCCCCCAGGAGATCGAAGAGGTGAAAGCCCTCATCGCGGAGCACCAGGTAACAGACATCACCCCAGCCCGCCTTCTCGGGCCTTCTCAGGAGAAGGCCGTGTGCTCATGTTCACTTCCTCAGCCCCTCCCCACTGTGTCTGACTCCACCCTGACCCTGGAGCTTCTCTCGCTTTGCTGGGGTCTCCTGCCCTTTTCAGATGCTCTTTCCTCTTGGCCGCATCAGGGCGCCCCCCTCGGATGGGCTCTCCCCCCGGCCACCCCCTGCTCCCTTGGCGGGCGGCTCTCCCTGCATTTTGTCCCCAGGTCCGCCCCTCCCCTCCTGCACCCCCATAGCCACCTCTCCTCTCTTGTTCACTGATCCATGTTTGCATCTTCTACTGTCTGCTCTCAGCAGCTCACAAGAAGCCCGCCAGTCCTTCAGACACATCTCATCTCAGTGGGAACATATGGTCTCACTCAAAAAAGTGTCAGGTTCGGAAGTGATGGGCATCACGCTGACCTGCTGTTTGCTCATTCATTTCTTTAATGTGCATTTATGGAGATCACTGAGTGTCAGATTACTTCGCTAAACCATTAACAGTGCGATCGTATTTTAATAGAGGTATAAGATTTCAGTGCTTGTGCGGCCCTGAAGCATCTCTGGCATCTGCAGTGTTAAAGTGATCAGTGTTCTCCAGGGTGATGAACATTCTGCAAACGTGCTTCTTCACTTTTCTCACTTTTGTCTGCTTCCTCCTTTTCCCATCATTTTTACCAGTCTTTGCCTTTGCCACCGATTTCGCATACAGGGACGCATGATCAATCATGATCATAAGCCCGAGAAGATGAGACAAACGGCAAGAGAGCCAAACCTTTTAAGTATAAACTTGAGCCCGGAGGGCCCTCACTGGTAGAGCCCATTTATTGATAGGGATATTTGAGATGTTTCCACATTTAATGTGAATGCTTTCTGTCACTGTATATCAAAGACATCTTAAACATTTTGGATATGAGACGTGTCCCTAGATAGCCCCGCTGACTCACTGCCGAGCACACAGGTACTCACTTTGAGACTCTTCACGGGGAGCGGGAAGCTTGGTCCCGGCCGGTCACGGACAGGGTGTGTTCGTCATCCGCTGCTCCCGGGGTGGTGTTCAAGCGAGAACAAATGGCTTTTGAAACACCGTCCTTACTAACCTGTAACACTTCGTAGTCTTTAGAAGTAAGTAAATGCTGTATTTAAGGTGGTTAGATTTTTTTTTCCCCCTTGGGTAAAACATGCTATTTTTTTCTTTTTTCAGAAATCGTGGTGTGGTCCTTTTATTCTCTTTTTAGTTCATTTCTCAAGGTAGCGTTCACTGACAGGCTTGTATTTGGTTGGTTTCACTGCTTTCTTTCAGACCTTCATGGAGGAGATGACCAGGAAGCAGCCCGACGTGGACAGAGTCACCAAGACCTACAAGCGGAGGGCGGCAGACCCCTCCTCCTTGCAGTCCCACATTCCAGTCCTGGACAAGGGGCGCGCAGGACGTAAGCGGGGCCGTTTCCTTAAAACAAGGATGCCGATACACGAAAGTTAGCTTCCTTTTATTTTGAGTTACGGCTTGACATTTTGGAGGCCTAGGTGATTCTACACGAGCTCTCAATAACAAAAGCTTTTCTTGAAAGAAAGCATGGGCTAAGTATTACAGCACCTTATTTAAAAATAAAGATAAAGGTAAATCCAGGTCTCTGTATGTAACCTTATTTGCTTGAGATGTATCTTTAAGATTAGCCCGAAGAAATTAGAAAGATTGGCAACAAGAACCAAAATCATCAACCCCTTTGAAATGACTCATTCTGCTTCTAGTATGTAAATAACCCTCAAGTGGAGTGGAATAGGAATAGGAATGACCGTGACCTAACTGTTCACTAGTAACCAGTAATCTGATTGATTTTGCTCACGGTCATATGACTTCAGGCTCTATTTACTGGCTTCCCAGCCTGTCTTGACCCCAAAAAATGACATTAAATTCAATAATAGCTTGGATAAGATTTAGAAGAAGCACAATTTATACCAATTTGTGATTTTCTGAACAGTGTCTTAGTATAACAAAAAGAAAAAATGGTTTGGGGTCTGCCATGGTAAGAAAGTGGTTATGGACTCCGCATGCGGAGTACTCGGTTGTCCTGTGGGCCCCCCCGCCCCACCAGCTGGATCGTGCAACCTTGGACCTGTTACCTAAACCCTTTCTGAACCTCACTTTTCTCATCTGTAAAAGGGGAGAATTGTAACCTCCTTGGACTGTGGTGAGGATTTAGTTTAACTACTATGTGTGAAGTGTTCAGTGTACTTCCTTTCCTGGACTGTTGTTAAATGCTCAGTAAATATTAGCTATTGATATCTCTGTACAGCCCCGTGGGGGTTAGGAAATCTAGCCAAATGTCAGCCTAGACACTACCTTCCTGTGTACAAGCTGAAGCCAGTGATGTGTTTTTCCAGCTCACGCTGAGCCATTTAGTTAGATGAGGAAGCTGTGACATTATGGAAGCCTGTAAATGATAGAAAGAGGGAGGAAGCTTGAGGAGGGCGGTAAGTTGGGACGTGAGACAGTGTTCAGGAGGCTGTCTCTGCAGGAATGGGGCCTGGAGGAATCGGGCTGTCTCACACCTGGTGGCTGGTTTGGGGTCTGCGGGGGTCTCACTCGGACTACGGTGCCCCGGTACTGCCTGCCCGCACCTGCCGTCCTCATAGGCGCAGCCAGTTAGTCACAGCCAGGTTTCTGGAGCTGAGTTCACAGACAGCAGTGCCCTGCGGAGGTAGCCAAGAGGAAGAAGGCAGGGTGCTTCTTTGTCCCTCAAGTGGCCCAGAATTCAGGTTGAAAAGTGTTTGAAGCTTCAGTGTATTGAGAGAGCGTTCTAGTACCTCAGGGCTCCTGTCAAGCTATGTTAAAATGCCTCTGTCTCTGAACAGTATGTAATCCCTGTTAAGTAAAACGCATTTGGACCCTGATTCTGCACTTCACCTCCATCAGAGTTTCTACTCATCACAGTCAGTAGTGAAGTTGGTTCACTCTGAATGAGGAGCAGGAAAGGTCAGACCTTAACGCCTTCCAAACCCCTGGAGACTTCGCCATCCTAATCAAGTTGTGTTTTAACAGGTAAACGCCTCCCAGCCCCAAGCTTCTATCCCTCTGGATCACAGACGCAAATTGAAACCAAAAATCCCAGGGTCAACTTACTGGTGAGCAAGTGGCAGCAAGTCTGGCTTCTTGCCTTAGAAAGGAGGAGGAAGCTTAACGACGCCTTGGACAGGCTGGAGGAGGTGAGGAGACTCGTGTTCGCCACCACAGTGTCATTTGCCCGCATTCACCAGAACACATTGCCAAAATCTTGATTTTTTTTCAACATTTCTGGTAATCGATAAATGGTTCATGTCAGAGTGCATATTTTATTAATATTTCTAAAATTAATGCCACAAGTATGAATGTTTTTATGGAGAACAGACCCCTGATAGATGGGCTTTCGATTTAAGGGATCAAAGTCAAAAACAGTTGTAACATAATAAGAAGGTGCCGTCTTAGGAAAAGGTCTGGTTTGACACGTTTGCAGGTGGCATCACCTAGCAACTGTAATCATTTATAATGCAGATCTTTTAATTATACATACTCTGATCTGAGGCTCTTAGAGTTTCAGATTCTGGAGTTGGTGAATGTTTAAAAGGTGGGAGTTGAGAGCGTCTGGCGGTGGAGAGCTCGTGGGGTTAAATGGGTCGTGCTGAGCTGGGCCTGCCCCACAGGGGCACAGAGCTATGTCCTCATGGGTCACGGCACCTTTGTGACTTTGCTCTTACCAAAAAATTTTCATTTGACATTTTGAGTTTTGTTCCTTCTATTAAGTAAAGAACAGAACAGTGGCAGTAATGAAATAAACTTTACAGGATAAGCATTGAGGCCCCCTTTACAAGATGATGTCTCTCTTGGAAAGAACAGTGTGTGTGTGTTGTCTAGATGATCATCAAAAATAGGGTTAATCATGTTGTATCAGATAAAATTCTTGTTATCTAGAGCAGCAGTCCCCAACCTTTTTGGCACCAGGGATCAATTTCGTGGAAGAGAGTTTTTCCACAGACTGGGGTGGGGATTGGTTTCAGAATGATTCAAGCACGTTACATTTATTGTGCACTTGATTTCTATTACTATTGCATAAGTTCCACCTTAGCTCATCAAACAGTAGATCCCAGAGACTGGGGACCCTTGAATCTAGAGGATCATTAAAAATAATGGTAATTCATATTCTGTAAGATACAATTTTTTTTCTAGAGGACCATTAAAAATAATGTTCATATCTTATAAAATTTTTGTTGTCTAGAGGATCGTTAAGAATCACACTCATGTTGTGTAAGATGTAATTTGAGCGCAGTCGTCACTCAGCAAAATGCCTATTGCCCTTTTCAGCTTAGAGAATTTGCCAACTTTGACTTTGATGTCTGGCGCAAAAAGTACATGCGCTGGATGAACCACAAGAAATCTCGAGTGATGGACTTTTTCAGGCGGATCGATAAAGATCAGGATGGGAAAATAACCCGACAAGAGTTTATTGACGGAATCCTTTCCTCAAGTAAGTCCCAAGTGAGGTGGCCAGGATAAATGTATTTTTTTAAGAAAATGAGCACAATTTAAGTTTTGGAGCCAGGAATCTTGTGTTACTAATAAAGCATCACCTTTAAATTTGGCTTTGAAATCATTGCCCTCAAAAACACAAACAAAAAAAAACTGTTCTTGATTAAAATGTATGGCTTTGGAGGCAGGCACACTTACTAATTGTGTCAACCACAGATAATCTGGCAGTGGGTAATCAGGTTAATAATTCTTAACTCTTAGACTGTGTTGCCTGGCATAAAATGGGCAGTCAGTAAATGCAAGGCAGTCCCTCTTTTTTGTTGTTCACATTCTAATCTAATATTGTCATTAGTAGGAAATTACAAGGCTATAAAAATTCTTAAAATTACGTGCCCCCTTCGTTGATAGATTAGTTTGATCCTGTGTTTGTGATTTCTCTGGCAGAGGTTACCAGAAACCATTCTCAAAGTAAATTTCATGTAAATTATTCCATAAGTGGTACTTGAACCATATGAAATTTGCTAATCTTAAATAGTTTTTAGCCTAGAAAAATAGCCACTAAATAAGATTCAAATAGTAAATAAGGGTAAATTTAGGCCACATATATAGTGGTTGTGCTTATGTTATATAAATCAGTTTTTTTTTCTTTTTAAAGATTTTATTATATTTGATCATTCTGATCATTTAACTGGCCACACTGGAATTCAGATGTACAACCAAGAATGTCTCGAGGCAGAATTAACAAGTTAATGCTACTTACTTTAAGACTTAAATCTTTGGGGGGACTTCCCTGGGGGTTCATTGGTTAAAACTCTGCATTTCCACTGCAGGGGTCGTGGATTCAGTTCCTTGGTGAGGCAACTAAGATCCTCCAAATGAGCCACACAAGGAGGCAAAAACAAAAAACAAAAAAACCCACACAAATCCTTTTTGGTAAAATTTTATTATAAGTGGAAGGTCTTATCAGTGTTCATTTGGAGTAGAGTATAGTGAGAATATCCTAATTATTACTTGTATGTGAAATCTAAACAAAAAATCAGACTCACAGAAATGGCAGGAAAGTGGCTGGGAGGTGGGGGAAAGGCTGGCATGAGGGTACAAATTTCCAGATATAAAATTAATTAATTAATTAATAAGGCCTGAAGATCTAATGTATGACTATGGCTATATATATATATAATACATGTTTGGTTATATATGTATAACATATTCTTATATACATATATATAACATACACATATATATTTATGTAACATGGTGACTATGATTGAAAACATGTATAGATTGGAATTTGCTGAAAGAGTAAAATTTACTCTTAACCAAAAAAAATGTGCAAAAGATAAATATGTTAGGTGATGGATGTGTTAACTAGATGAGAGGAATCCCTCCACAGTGTACATATATCACATTATTATGGTTTCATCTTAAATACCTTGCAGTTTCATTTGTCAGTGATCCCTCAGTAATGCTACTTACTATTGTTTTGAAACTGTTAAGAGTTCCCTACCAGCCGCCTGGAGATGAGTGCGGTTGCAGACATCTTCGACAGAGATGGAGACGGGTACATTGACTACTATGAATTTGTGGCTGCCCTTCACCCAAATAAGGATGCATACAAACCCGTCACTGATGCTGACAAAATCGAAGATGAGGTACTGCTTGCCTTTGTGCTGCCTGCATCAGTCACCTCGTGTCCCGCCCAGATAGCCTGCACAATTGATGCTGCTTTATTTCCACATTTTGTTGTTGCATAACGGTTTTAAGGGTGCCACAATGTGATATTAATCTTAGAGTGACTATTTTATCATTGCTTCTGGCAGGTGACAAGGCAGGTAGCTAAGTGCAAATGTGCGAAACGATTCCAGGTTGAGCAGATTGGAGACAACAAATACAGGGTGAGTTTCCAAAACAGCTGCGAGGTCCACTTAAAGGACGAGTGGAATGTGATCTGTATTGCTTCCCAGGAGTGCTAATGATTTATTTTTACCATCTGTCAAAGGGTACTGGTATGTGAAATTCCAGCTTTTGTAACTTTAAATGATACAAAGATAGCTTGTTGTATATTAGGACATATCTTTGACATGTACAAGATGTCCATTCAAGGAGAAAAATATTCACAGGAAAACACATCTTGTATATTTAGGTTGCTTCATATTACTTCATAATCTATTTTATTATGATCAGAGGTAAGTTGTCATACTTTCAGGAACAAAACTATTCCAAGCCAGGAAGCGAGCGAAGTTAAAATCTTGACTTGTTTTTATAAATGTGAGAAAGAGGCAGTGTTGTCCTCTGATGCAGACAGTTTTTAAAAATTTAAATCTTAATAACTCAGTTCACCTTCTTTCAAAACAATTACTTGAAAGCACTTGTGACTTAGTCACACTTTCTCTATCATTTTTTTTCCCTCTTTTTTTGGAACATCTCTTATTTGTAGTAGCTAGATAGGAAATGTGCTGGGTTTCCCTCCTATAGTCTGTTACTTAGAATGAAACAGTATTCATTTTGTTTTTGTATCTCCGCACTGAAAAATATTCATCTATTGGGCTGGCCAAAAAGTTTGTTCATGTTTTTCCGGACGATGGCACGGGAAAACCCAAGTGAACTTTTTAGCCAACCCAGTAGACGTTTGAATTCTTACCTTAAGTTTGAAACCCAAAGACTTTCCAAAAAACTTGCATAGAAGATTTTCTGATTGTTTGGTTTGAAGTTGAGAAAAATGGGTACCTGCACATCTCTAAACTAGATACTATATGCAGAATCCCAGAGTGTGAGAGAGAGAGAGTGAGAGGGTGTGTGTGTTTTCTGGAGTCATATGAAAAGTTTCCTATTGAACTAATTGTGTCTTTCTTCCATTTTTCATTTTTTTTTTTTATCAGTTCTTCCTGGGAAATCAGGTATAAACCAGTGGAATGTATTCTCAAGTTCCGAATGGTTTTTTTTTTTAACTTTAATTCATAGTCATTAAAGCTTGCCCTGGCCAATCTCCCCCTGCTGTACCCCTAGCTACTACATTGTTGGTGGGCGTGGTGTTTCTGTCAACGCTGTGAGGGTCCTAGATCCAGGACTCCTTTTTGCTTTGTGTCTCTGAGGAGATTACCTTCAAGCAAACCAGATAATCAGTTGTGGTTTGGCTAGGCACGGTGTGGCAAGTGCGTTTTCAGTCCTGTCTTTGGTGATCCTGCTCCCACCTGCCACATGCAGCTGCTCCTCGCAGCACAGACTTGACTGTTCAGTCTCCGGGCGGGCTTGCTGGTGCTGGGCCGTGAGGAGGAGGTGGCTCTGAGGAGGGCAGTGGGAATGGGGCCAGCCTCTGGCAGTGACCCGGGAGGACAGCTCAGTGCGGTCAGCACAGCACTCGGCCTCGGGGATGGTTTTCTCCAGAGCCGCCGTCATCCATGTGCCCTGGTTCGTCGAGTTAGGGCTTTGCATCCTGAGTAGAAAGTCGTTCTGCCGGTCTTAAATGATACGAATCCCTGTGAGGAACTGTCTCTCTTGTGACTTGCACGAAATCCTAGCTGTACTTTAGGCCATTTTGACCTCAGAGTTAAGTCAGACTGACCAAGATCAGAATTTTAGAACTAAAGACAAGAGAAATCATATTTTGATTTAAACAAGGAGTTTTTTTTTTTTAACTCTGTGCTTTTAAAAAACAATTGTGCTATTTGTAATACCTGACCATTTGTGTGTGCTGTTGCGTCAGTAGTGTCTGACTCTATGCCACCTCGTAGACGACAGCCCACCAGGCTCCTCTGTCCATGGGAGTCTCCCAGCAAGAGTACAGGAGTGGATTGGCATCCCCTCCTCCAGAATATCTGACCATATCTATAGATATTACTCTGCTCCTCAGTTTCTAAGTTGGATTAAATCTTAAGTTTCACATTACCAAGTATCATTTACTGCAAGGAAATTATTTTTTCAAATAAAATTTTTAAGTCATTTTGAATAGATGTTTTGAAACCTTCCATTAGTTTGCATAAGAAGTTACTTTCCCTTTCTTGTTATTTTCTAAGTTAGTAATTGTGACAGCATCTTTTACTTTTGGAAAGGATGAAATGACCCAAGAGGTTTAAGTCACTGAAAATACAAACAACAACATTATGTATTTTTTCTTTCAATTTAGCTGTCGAAAAAAATCAGGGAAATTCTAAAGACAATGGTATCTATCAGAGAATGCCATCTCAAAATTTAAGCTCATTCATATTTATTATGATGGAAATAAATTGAAATATCATCTCTATAAAATAAGTATTTTACATTATTTATGAGTGATATAAATATTTATCTATATCCTTAAAGCTTGTTTTCAACGTAATCTTGGACCAAAAGTGTACGGTCTGATTATCTGGTTCCTTAAGGGTAATTTTCTTTGAATCCCCTCCTTCCCTTTGCTTATTAGCAGCACCAAATTTTTTCTAACAAGTATGTATTTTGATTTTTAAATTTTAATTTACAATTCACGAGCAGGTTCAGTTACAGGAGAGTTGAAATCTCAAGGCTTAAAAACCATTTTAGAAAAAGCGATGTAACAAGGTTTGCTGTGACTGTCTGAGTCCCACTGGTACATTTTACATGCTTTCTGGCTCCTTCTGAGTTTCAGGGTCTGGGATGGTTGGCTTTGTTCTAGTGTTCCCTTCCTGAAACTCAGCGTTAAGATTTATGAAAAGCAACAAATTGTTGCTGCTTCAAGTTTTTCTATTTATCTTTCACAAGCCCAGACAGATAGTCACAACTGTGTGTTCCCTGCCTTAAAAAGAAGCTCTTTATGTCAACTTGACTGTTGATTTTGCTATGGTATCTGCCAGTTTGGCAACCGTGAAATTCAGTCTGGTGGTTTTTGTAAGTTGATCATGAGCTTATTAGAAATGATTTAAGGGTAGAAAATCATTTCTCATGGGCTTTCATGGTAAATACACCTTATGATCAGAAACTGCCTGCAGTCTAGATGTGTATTCAAGAGTTGAAGAATTTGTAGCTTATCTGAGTGATCGAAGATCCACTGAGAGAGCAGGAAAAGCGTGCTTCTCAGTGTCAGCAACTTTGATGCATACAGCTTTAAAGAAAGCCTTTTAGATTTGAAAGCTGTATCATTTCTTATGTGTCAGTGTCTGTCCAAATATGACAGTAATCTAAAATGGCATGTTAATCCAGCCTTTACAAGTTAGCCTACCAGATAATTAGTGATGCAGAAATTTTATTTAACTGTGAAATTTCCATTCGTCATGATCGTTTACTGTCTCTTTCTCTAAGTCAGAACTGCTTAGAGAAAGCAGATGAATTTATGAAGATTTCTACCACAGATTTCCAACAGCTTTAGGTATAAGAGGAAGTTTTCATGAAGAATCGGAGTTTATTAAATTTTCTTTAGGATCATGTTGCCTCCTGGAAGCAACAGGAGACGGATCAGTGCTTATTTTCATGACTGTGTTTAATCTCTAGAAACATTTTTCAATTACTTCCTTACTAATGTTGTTTCTGTCATAAGAGAGAAAAATCATTTTTAGAAGAAAGCTTCAGGATTACACGTGATAACCTTCATCATCTTTTTTCACACTGTTTCCTCTGGGCTAAATCAGCATGCAGCTGTCTAACGCAGATCATGACAAACCCCTCTCTCTGAGATTTTACTAATCGCTGTGAACTAAGCAGGAAGTTAGAGTTGGTTGCTTATAGCAGATCGCACTTCATGCCGTGGTTGAGATTTACCCTGGACATTCGAGGGTCTTCTCTCTTCCTCCCCCAGTTTGGAGACTCGCAGCAGCTCCGGCTCGTCCGCATCCTGCGTAGCACCGTGATGGTTCGCGTTGGAGGTGGATGGATGGCACTCGACGAGTTCCTGGTGAAGAACGACCCTTGCCGGGGTAAGGAGGCGCTTACCGTCAGGGTAGTAACCCTCTGCAAGTATGTCCATCTTGTGTTATTTTCCAGCATCAGAACCATACTGGGGTGTACACCCGAAACTATCATAATATTGTTAATCAACTCCAATATATAAAGTAAAACGCTTTTTAAAAGTTATCTAAAAATAACTTACTGAGGCTTATTTTGGTCATATATTATTGAGTTGGCGAAGAAGTTCGCTTGGGTTTGCCCATAAGACATTACGGAAAAATCCAAACGAACTTCTTAGCCAGCCCAATACGACAGTGAATGTTCACATTGGTCTGTCAGCCTGACGTTCCCAAAGAACTTGGGGCAGTCATGTAAACTGTGTTCCTCTCTCTCTTTTCTCCCCCCCACTTCTCCTGGATAACTAGGAGACTGGGAGATGGCAAACACTAGAATGTATTTTTCTGTATGAGACACCCCCCCATCTGCAGTTTCCAAAATGAGCAATTCTGCCAGCCAAGGACAGGATTTCCTCTGTCATTGAAAAGCAAAGTAAGAGGAGAGAAAATCGAGTGATGAAGATTGAAGATACTGTACAGAAGAAGTTTGAAAGCCAAAAGTTTTTCTGAAATTAGGGAGAGGTGAGGAAGGCAGTATTGAAAAACTTTTAAAATAATAAGCTCCTGATGTGACTCTGAATTTTGAAATTCTGGATCAGCGCCCTAAGAACATGCACACACGCTGCACGGCAGCTCTCGGGTTCAGGCAGCCAGTCCGCCGGCCTCCCTGCTAGGCCACCGCGGGTGATTACGCCTAAAGGACTGCAGTGAAAGCAAAGGCGCCCTTTTGTTTTGTATTTTGGAAGCAGTGCAGCCTAAGGTAGTACAGCTCCATTTATGAAACAAGGGAGAAGGCAGAGTACTCTGTGTGGTTGCCTGAGAAAGGCAAAGCCCGGGGCAGAGTCTTCCAGGTGCGTTTTTCCTCCCGAGTCAGCCTGTGCCTGCTTCTCTTCTTCTAAACCGTGCATTAAAGGCCCGACCTGAGCGACCTTGGCGTAGTCAACCACTGTGCTGTTTCTTCTTCTGCTAACAGTTCTCTTGAATGTGATTGGTATCCTGTGTCATTTCTTCTAGTTCATCATCATGGGAGTAAAATGTTACGCTCGGAATCAAACTCTTCAATCACTACTACTCAGCCTACTATAGGTTGGCGACCCCTCTCTTTGCCTCTCCCCTCTGACCTCTCCTCTTTCCTCCTTGACATTCTTGCTTTCGTCGTTTGTTTTCAAATAACGCGCTTCATCAGTCACGTATGGCTTAACTCACATCCAACTGAGCTGGTGCTTCCAAATTGAAACTCTCGACATTGGACGCCATTCCAGTGTTGCAGACGCAGGGGTTGTGTCCGCGATCACACAGGCCAACGCCCTGCACGCGAGGTTCTGGCGGCACCTCTTGCGCATGCACATGTGTTGGTCTGAGTGTTGAATCACGGATGACCTCCCAGATCCTGCAGTCTGGCGTTTGTTATTTTGCATGTTGTAAAACCAGGTTTTTAAGGCATAAAATAAAAATACCAGCCGCCTTCTTGAAAGTCAAAAACCCGAAAGTTTATGTGTTGTCATCATGATTAATAACCCATCTCTCATTCTGTATAACTGTTCAATTAATCCTGATGGTGCAATATTGGTCTCAATCTCCTGACCTCAGTAGTGCCTACAAAAGCCACAGTCCCTGCCTCCCTGGTCCCCTTGGGGTGGGGATGGCATAGGGAAACACTGCAGGCATCAGTAGCGGGTGGATTAACAGTATTTGAGCATGAGCTTGTCATTTTCATGCTGACTCTCTCTTTAATAGTGGTTCCTCTTGCTGGTGTCTAGTGTTAGAATAAATACACTTTTATTTTTTTCTTCCCCCAACTTACTTGTATCCAAAAGGAATGCATTGTAAAGGAATGCATTTGACTTTTTGTGATGCTGAGTTGGAGTTGGCATGGCAAAAAGGTGTTCTTGCAATCCTCCACGTGGTCTGTGGTGCCGGTGGCGATCTTCCCCTCACATGACTGAACCCCTCTTTTTTTTTTCCCCTTCCTCTCCTGTGTGCGCGCCTTGTCACGTGTTCCACCATCCAGCTAAGGGAAGGACGAACATGGAATTGCGGGAGAAGTTCATCCTGGCAGATGGAGCCACTCAGGGCATGGCTGCCTTCCGGCCGCGGGGCCGGAGGTCCAGGCCCTCGTCCCGGGCTGCCTCACCCAACCGGTCCATGTCCGTGTCCAGCCAGGCCGGCCAGGCCGCCTCCCCTCAAGTCCCCGCCAGCAGCACACCCAAGGTAGGACGCGTTTTCTCCTCCTCCGCACTCCCCGTCCAGAGCAGCTGTCCCCGCCTCTGGAATCTAATGTCCGATGTTCTGTGGTGAAGCTGCTGTAATAACAAATAGGAATAAAGTACGCAGTTCATGCCATGCTCTTGAATCATCCCCAAACCAGTCCCTGGTGCCAGACTGCTGGTTGGGGAGTGCTGTGCTAGAGTATGCTTTTCAATGTTTGGGGTTCCTAGAATTTGCAGGACCAGCTTTCTCCAGATGTGTCCCTTATCACAATATGGAAGATGCAGGATTAAATATATATATGTGTGTGTGTGTATGTATGTATATATATATATTTTTTTTGTATGCCTTTGAGACATACAGAGACAATATAGAGACAATCTGTTTGGAGACTTTGATACCTTTTAGATTGGTTTTTCTTTTTAAGGCTTCATTCATGTTTTTGGTGTGTGTAATTTGCCATCAGACCTTTCCATTTGTTTTTAATGGTGATCATTCTTACTGCAAAATGAGTGGCTGTGAATCTTTCTTTCCATGGCTTTGCTTTTTATCTGCCGTCCTTCACGTTTGATTTGCCGTTGTTCCATACAGATTCTCCATCCTTTAACACGCAATTATGGTAAACCCTGGTTGACAAACAGCAAGGTGTCAACTCCCTGTAAACCAGCTGAGTGCCCTGACTTTCCCGTGTCATCTCCAGAGGTATCGTAAGGCCCCAGAGTCCAGCCTAACAGCTGCCTTTAACTGAAACAATCACCTACTAATCCTGGCTCACCTTGATAACTGCACTGTTGATGATACTGTGTCTTTTTGAAGACTTCTGTGTAATAAGTCTCAACCCAGCATTTCCAGGCAGACACCAGAGTAAGGGGTCAACAGAAAAGACAGCTTGTAGCTCCCTAACCTTGCCACCACTGCGGGCTCTTGACCTCTTTTGCTTTTTGTTCTCCTGCTCATTCTTAATTTTGCTTTTCTCCCCTGGGAGAGTGAAGTACAGGAGATTATACCCAGACCTGAGTCCAGTTTCTTTTCAAGTTGATGGTATCCTTCTGCTTCTAGACAGAGTTTCAGCAAGAAATACTGTAATCCTTTTTTAGGAGAGAGTGAAAGGCAGTGTCATTTGCAAGAGAATCACTTAAAAGAATGTGGATTGAGTTTTCTCTTTGGGCAAGGTCCTTCTGACTGTCTGGTATGTTTATTTCTGTCCAAGAACACTGCATGGTTGAGACAGAAGCCTTTTAGTCATCAGTGCAGGGGGTCAGGGGCTCAGGTAGGCACAAAATTATCTCTCATGCTCAAAAGGTGTGTATCTTTATTAGACTTAGTGATTTTTAGTCAGTATGCCCTTTTTTAAATACATGCTCTATAGGGATAAGATATTTAGGTTATATAAAATTTGCCAAGATTAGCTCCTATACATTTATGTTTAACTAGAAGTCAACTGTATGGCTTTTAAAGAAACTTCTCTGTAAAATGATAAACATATGCACGTATTTGACCAGAATCACAAGAATTGGGTGGGGGAGAATCTCTAAATAACTGTTCCTGAAACCAAGGAGGCATTTCATATTAAAGGCAAGGACTCTTGGATGCAAGTAACTTAGTACCTCTCGAAAGCCTTTTATGCTTTTCCAAAACTCTTTCTTACGTATTATTTAACCCTCATACCCATAATGAGAGGCTGGCAGAGGAAATGTCATTGCCCTCCTGAGATCGAAATGATGGAAATGGAAATTGCTGATGGCTGTAGACTCGGGGCACAAACCCGTCCTCATCCCCCAGCCCCTCATCCCTCTCCCTTCCCCCGAGTGAGCAGTGTGATTTAGTATCATAGGTTCTGTCTCGAGGTGTCACTTCTGTTGGATCTGTTGTGACCAGAACTGAAAGCAGTGGAGGGAACCTTATGTGAGACGTTTGTTTCACACTTGATCTTGGCCAAAAGGCGGAGAAGCAATGAGACGTTTGTTTTAAATATTTAGGGCTGTGCTACTCCGTTAATTCAAGTTTGTAAAAAAGTGGAAACCCCCCCAAATTAAAGTCTTTAGGTAATAGAAAACTAGGTATGATTTCAGGTAGCCTCATGAGACAAAACAACAGTATCCTTCCATGGAGGGGTCTTTCAGAGGATGGATAGCTTTGTGACCATAAAATGAAACACATCAAGGCACCTGACGAGTGCTTCTGGTGTTCCGTGGGAAGGAGCTGTCACCTAGGTCTCATCACCTGCGAGTCCTCACTCTCTCTTGGGTTGCTGAGATTCTAAGGTAGGGATTTAGCTGGAGCAGAGCTGTCAGAGTTCATTTGGGCAAGTTACTGCCCTCCTCAGGCCCTCCTTTTTCATGATTGTGAAAAAGTGATTAGGTAAGTGTGAGGATTGATTGTGGTTAGATGTGTGATAATATTTTGAACACTCAGGTAATCTATGTATATGAACTCTATTTACATTCTATGCTTAGATGTATAGAGAGAATATGTAAATGAACTATGGATATCATTAATATTAATAAATTGCAAGTCTGATGTATCAGGTCTTACATATGCTTTATTAAGCATTTAAAAGTATTTGATAAAGGAAAATTAATTTTGAAAAGCACATATAATTATATAGATTTATTTCCTCCAAACAGCTCCCTGACTGTGAGCTTACTGAGGAAAGCAATATCCTTATACTTCTCAGGAGATTTGTTTTTTCTTTTTTTAACTTTGGGAGAATTTTCAAAGTGTTGTAGTGATAAACAAAAAGTGCAGTGATTTTAGACTTATAATAAAAATTTCATAGTTGTGATTGATTGAATGCTTGTAAGAATTTTACGAGAATCATCCCAAAATGTTGCCTAGGTATCTTGTGTGTAAAGACCATAGAAGGTGATGGGGCCAAGAGATAAAAGTGACGTCTTACAGATGAATCAAATGTCACTTTGGGGGGCCATTTTGTTTGTTTAAATGATGGCTGTGTAAGCATTTCTTATTTTCTTTCTGTACTGTTTATTTCTGTCTTGGTCCCTAAAAGCCTTGCAAGCAGCAGATAATCCAAACACAATTTTTCAGAGCCCCATCTTCTCTCTGTACCATGCAATCACCATCCTCGTTTTTTGGCTGAACTCTGAACTCTGTGATATTCACTGACTGTCTGAGAGATACTAACACACTCACAGTTTGTTGCCTGGGATAATCTCCATTTTCATATCTTCTCTCCAACATGGACTCATCTCCTTTAGAGGGTTCCCTCTGAATTCAGGGAGAGAACAAGCAGTTAGTAGGTGGGAGCCCAGGGCCTTGTTTAACCGATGGGCTCTCCCCTCCACCTCCCAAGTGTCAGCGGAGGGTTGCCACAGCCTGCAAAGAGGTGTCGGTGGAGGATCTTGGGACAAAGGTGGTGTCTGAAATGTCTTTTCCCTGATTAACCACAGGGGACGCCGATACAGGGAAGCAAACTCCGACTTCCGGGGTACTTGTCAGGGAAAGGCTTCCACTCCGGGGAGGACAGCGGCTTAATCACCACCGCAGCTGCCAGAGTGCGGACCCAGTTTGCCGGTGAGTCTGGGGTGTCTCCTCCCTGATGTGATCTAAAGGTGAGAGCCCCATTTCTTCCTAGTCCGGGAAGACACACTGATGCTGCTGCATGCTTCTGAAACAACAGGTGGTTCCAGTCATCCATTTAAGGTAGGGGATCAATGGGCCAGGGGAATAAGGGACTCAAAAAATCCCTTTCAGAAAGTACCAGAGAAAGATGAGAGAGTGACTGTGGAATCAAAGAAAAGCTGCAACAGTGTCTACCCCTTCAGGCCAGAAGATCAGGCCTCCTTAGCTGCTCGATAATTGTGCTGGGCTCTGTTTTGGGTGGTTGGGAAAGCCCAACCACTCTGGTTCTGACCCCAGGGTCCTGAGCTCAGCAAGCCTCAGTTCAGTTCAGTTCAGTTGCTCAGTCGTGTCCACTCTTTGTGACCCCGTGAACCGCAGCACACCAGGCCTCCCTGTCCATCACCACCTCCCGGAGTTTACACAAACTCATGTCCATCGAGTCGGTGATGCCATCCAACCATCTCATCCTCTGTCGTCCCCTTCTCCTCCTGCCCTTAATCTTTCCCAGCATCAGGGTTTTTCCAGTGAGTCAGCTCTTCACATCAGGTGGCCAGAGTATTGGAGTTTCAGCTTCAGCATCAGTCCTTCCAATGAACACCCAGGACCAATCTCCTTTAGGATGGACTAGGTGGATTTCCTTGTGGTTCAAGGGACTCTCAAGAGTCTTTTCCAACACCACAGTTCAAAAGCATCAATTCTTCAGCGCTCAGCTTTCTTTATAGCAAGGCTGAAGCGTCTTTAAACTTCCAGTTTTTTGTCTTCCGTCCCTTACGCTTGAATTCCTTATCCGTGGGTAGAACGTGCACCGCGTGCATGCTCTGCCTGTGCACTGCACACGTCCCGCGGGCAGACCTGCCGCACTTCGGAAAACACCGTGTCCAGTTCAGTACATCTCATCCGTCCATCTGTGTGGACTTCCCTTTTAGGTGGGATGGCCCCCCACCTCCACTTTGTGTGTGTACCCAGCTTTTTGTGCATTTCATCCACTTAAGGCAAGGCCATAAAACCCACAGGTATTGCCTGAGCACCTCCTTGGTGTCCAGCAGACCGGCTGAGATTGAATGTGGTGTTGAGCTTCGAGAACTGGTGGCAATGGGGCGCAGGCGGCAGGATGACCTGTCTCCGCCCTCTCTCTCCTCAGATCCCAGGAGGACCCCGAGCCGACCCGGGAGCCGAGCCGGCAGCAAAGCCGGCAGCCGGGCCAGCAGCCGCCGCGGCAGTGACGCCTCGGACTTCGACATCTCGGAGATCCAGTCCGCGTGCTCCGACGTGGAGATTGTCCCCCCGACACACAGGCCTACGCCCCGAGCAGGTTCTCGGCCGCCTGGAGCCAAGCCTTCCAAAATCCCCACGCCCCAGAGGAAATCACCTGCCAGGAAATTGGACAAGTCCTCCAAGAGATAGTGCAGTTGGTTCCACCGTGGCCCTTCCTGAAGCCTTTACTATTTAAGTCTGAAAGATGTAACATATGATGTAGAGATTATTGTGAAATATTGCAAGAGGTGAGTTTAAAAATTCTGCAGATGGCCTTATCTGTGTATTTGTCTTTTTCTTTCCTCTGTATGATTTGGGGTCGGATAGTCTGGGGTTGGACTCACACCCTCTGTGAGGCGGGAGAGAGTGTTTGACAGGCACAGAGGTTCCTACACTGAGCACACAGTACCTGAAGGTAAGTCCCCAGCCTCCCGACAGCCAGCCCTGCACTGGGAGCGCACATGAAGGATACCTCATGACACTTCCCTGCTTCTCTGCAAGCCCCGAAAAGCCAAAAGACACCCCCCGGGGATCCATTCCGAGACCATGTCAGTGTAAACTGCAAGATGGGGGGGCAGAAAGACAGACACACCCACCACTGTTCTTATCGTCCTACCTGACAGAGAACTCACAGAAAATTCCTTTCCGCGCCTTCCCATGCTCTGAGATTCCCAGACTCTTGTGCGTTTCTGTGCCCGTGGCTTCGCCTGAGGCCAGAGGCCACCTGGACCTGAGACCTAGTACCCTGTAAGAGTATCATCATAAAGTGCATTCATCTAAATGTGAGGTTTTCTTTTGCTTGAGTGGACAGTAGCACCTGTACCATTGAACTCATTTTGTATCAAAGCAAGTTTGCTTGCAGAAAAGCTATGAAATAAAATATGTCCCTTAACTACATTGCTATGGAATTAATTTTTTTCCCCAGGGAAAAAAAAAAATCAGTGTATTTTTTTATGAGCAAATATCCATTTGGAGTGACCAAAAGAGACTTAAAAATGGGTTTATTTTGATTTTCTCATCTGAAATAATCATGTTCTGGTATTATATCTATATTTAATAAATATATACCTTTTAATTTATTATGTATACTCACATACTATAGAAAGATATTATTATAGTATGCATTTAATAAAACATATTCACTTGAACATATGGAATAACTGATTTCTTTAAAGTGAATTTTTTCCTTTTATTTGTTTTAAATAAATGTTATATGGATGATATCTCTTTAGTAACAGTGCGATAGGCTAAGTTTGGGGGACAGAAACATGAGGATATAATATATAATGAGCAAATGATAAAACAACATTCACCAGTCATTCTACTTTTAATTCAGTAAGTACCAACCATGTGCCAGCCACTGTTGGTGACACAGCTTACAGGGTCCCCAGCCCTCTTCTGTTCAAAAGGGGAAAAGTTAATAAATCACTAAGAAACAGAACCAAAAGCAGGGAATGTATGACAGGGTAATGTAGTTATATCCTCTTAGCCTGCGTACATTTAAGAATCGAATGGTAGAGTTTTATTAAAAATGGCATCAAATGTGATTAGAAAGACATGACCAGTTATGACTTCCCTCAAGTGGCAGTGGTGGTGTTCAGGTTCAAGGTGATAATCACGTGTTCCTCACATGGCCTTTATCATGGAGAACCTGGAGTCTCCACGGACAGAAATTGAGTACCACTTGCAAGTGACAAAAACTTCTTTCTCAAAGCATGGGCCTCAAGTGTGTGCCTTTGATGGGAAGCATAGTTCTAACCTAAGAGATAGTGTGTTGTAATTCATGCATTCTATTGTAAACACGTCATCTGAGAAGGCAGTTGAAGTTGCTGTTACTCCTTTGGTGCTCTGAAGATGCTCGCATGTCCAGAGACAAATTTAAGAACATAATTTTATCTCAGCTCATTTGAATGCTGCCCCTGTTAAAGAGCTAGGGATTTTGCCTTTTTGTAACAGAAAAATAAGCTTTAGGAGAAGGGTAGGTGGTTTAAAATATTCCTGAGCGTCTTCAGGAGCTGTTCTCAGTTACTAGCAGTTGCCTTGTGGGGAGCTTTTCACTCTCTGATGTCTGATGTTTATTTCCTCTTGAATGCTCGTTTTCTGGAGCCTCATGCTGACCTCTGAGGTCCTTCCTCCTATAAACTGTCCTCCTCCTCCCTTTGTACATTGCCTTCTCTTTTCCTCTTCTTTTGGTCTTTCTCTTTTTGTATTCTTTCCTTCTTATTTTAAAAACATGACATTGGAATGACTCACAGCACTAAAAATCAGTGTAAAGATTGGGTCTGTTAAAGATAAACTGAGGCATATTAAGAACTTTAAAAGACCTGCAAAACAGAGACAGACTCACAGACATAGAGAACACGTTGGTGGTTGCCGTGCGGGTAGGGGTGGGAAGGGAAGGCCTGGGAGTATGGGCTCAACATATGCAAACTATTATATATAGGATGGATAAACAACAAGATCCTACTACATAGTACAGTGAGCTATATTCAGTATCCTGGGATAAGCTATAATGGAAAAGAATATGACTATAAAACAGAATCAGTCTGCTGTACAGCGGAAATTAACACAACATCGTAAATGAACTATACTTCAATAAAATTTTTTTTAAAGAATTTTAAGAGTTTATTTGAGCAAACTGCAATTCTAATCAGGCAGCCCCAAACCAGAAGTGATTAGGAGTGTTCCACCAACTGGAGAACAGAGCAAGGACACTGCTGCATGGCCACTGCCCAGAGCCCCGCTGACCGCCTGTGGCTGGCTGTCCTCAGGCTTCCATCTCATAGCCTTGGCCGTATGGACTAGATCTGCAGGACCACCTGTTTGTTGGTTCACTCAGTGTCTTCCACAGATGTCAGGGTAGAGGAATGGGCCCTACGGAAAGGGACATGCCTTTTGAGTATGCAGGACTAGAAAAAACAAGGTGGCTAGCATGGGAAAGGAGACCCACCTTTGAACTGTATGTCAGTTACGTCTCAGTAAAACTGGACAAGAGAGAAGGTGAGGGCGTTACCTTACCTAACTGCACTGACTTACTGCTCTCAGCAAATTAGAAGCAACGGTGTCTTGCTTAAAGAAAGGGTCTTAGGTTATGATGTTTCAAGGTTATGAGCCAAAAAGGTTTGAAACAGTTGAGACCAGGGCAGGTCTACAATTACCCTGATCTTCAGAGTGCAGCCATGCAAGGTTAATTGAAAGTTAAGCTGAAATCAAAATGTTTACAGACAAGCAAAAGCTAGAAGAATTCAGCACCAACAAACTAAGTATATAACAAATGCTAAAGGAATTTCTCTAAGTGGAAAGGAAAAGGCCATACCTAGAAACAAGAAAATTACAAAATGGGAAAGCTCACCAGTAAAGGCAAACATATAGTAAAAACAGGAAATCATCAACACACAAATATACCAAAACCAGGAATCATGAGAGGAGGAGAGTACAAAGGCCTGATGTTTGAAATTGGGAGATCAACTTAAACCAAATTTTATATTTTTGTATATATACCAAATTATATATATATATATATGTGTGTGTGTGTGTGCCTATATATACACACATACATACATACTGCTATGTCAAAACCTTGTAATCAAACCAAAAATCTACAGTGCTGCTGCTGCTAAGTCACATCAGTAGTGTCTGACTCTATGCGACCCCATAGACAGCAGCCCACCAGGCTCCCATCCCTGGGATTCTCCAGGCAAGAATACTGGAGTGGGTTGCCATTTCCTTCCCAATGTATGAAAGTGAACAGTGAAAGTGAAGTCCCTCAGTCGTGTCTGACTCTCCGCCACCCCATGGACTGTAGCCCACCAGGCTCCTCCTCCATGGGATTTCCCAGGCAAGAGTACTGGAGTGGGTTGCCATTGGCTTCTCTGAAAATCTACCATAGATACACAAAAAGAAAAATAACCCAAACTCAACATTAAAGATAATCATCAAATCTCAAGAGAACAAAAGAGGAAGGTGAGATAAAAAGACCTACAAAAATATACAAAGCAATAAAACAAAAAAATGGCAATTATATATATATATATATATATGTAATTACATTAAATGTAGAGAGAGTAAATGCCCCAACCAAAAGACATAGACTGCCTGAATTGATTTTTTAAAAAATGAAACCCATATGTATGCTGTCTACAAGAGATCTACTTCAGATTTAGGAACACCTGCAGACTGAAAGTGAGGGGATGGAAAAAGCTATTTCATGCAAATGGAAATCAAAAGGAAACTGGAGTAGCAATACTCGTATCAGATAAAACAATTTAAAGACTGCTGAAGAGACAAGGACATGACATTGTTATCAAGGGATCAACCCAAGAAGAATACATAACAATTGTGGATATATATGCACCAACATAGGAGCACCTCAATACTTAAGACAAATATTAACATGCATGAAAGGGAAAATTGACACTACCACAGTAATAGTGGGGGACTTTAACACCTCACATCAATAGATCAGGCAGAGAATGAGGAAACACAGGCTTTGAATGATACATTAGACCATATAGGCTTAATTAATGTTTATAGAACATTCTATCTGAAAGCAGCAGAATATACACTTTTCAAGTGCTTATGGAACATTTTCCAGGATAGATCACGTGCTGGAACACAAATCAAGCCTTGGTAAATTTAGAAAACCGAAATTTTATCAAGCATCTTTTCTGACCACAATATTATGAGATTAAGAATCAGATACAATTAAAAAAAATTGCAAAAACCAAATACGTGGAAGTTAAATAATATGCTACTGAACAACCAATGGGTCCCTGAAGAAATAAAGAGAAAATCAAAGAATACCTAGAGACAAAGTGAATACCCAATGATCCAAAACCAATGACAGGCTTCCCTGGTGGTCCACTGTCTATGACTCCATGCTCCCCAAACAGAGGGCCTGGGTTTGATCCCTGGTCAGGGAACTAGATGCCACATGCTGCAACTAAGAGTTTGCATGCCACAACTGAAAGATAAAACACAACACAACTAATGATCTTGCATGTCACAACTAAGATCTGGTGCAGTCAAATAAGTAAATAAATATTTCAAAGTAAAATTTTCAGAAACCTGTAAGATGCAGAAAAACAGCTCTTAAGACATTATAGCTATACAAGCTTATCTCAGGAAATGAGAAATCTTTAAACAACCTAAGCTTCAGTTCAGTTCAGTCGCTCAGTCGTGTCTGACTCTTTGTGACCCCATGAACTGCAGCACGCCAGGCCTCCCTGTCCATCACCAACTCCCAGAGTTTACTCAAACTCATGTCCATCGAGTTGGTGACGCCATCCAACCATCTCATCCTCTGTTGTCCCCTTCTCTTGCCTTCTATCTTTCCCAGCATTAGGGTCTTTTCAAATGAGTCAGTTCTTTGCATCAGGTGGCCAAAGTATTGGAGTTTCAGCTTCAGCATCAGTCCTTCCAGTGAGCACCCAGGACTGATTTCCTTTAGGATGGACTGGTTGGATCTCCTTGCAGTCCAAGGGACTCTCAAGGGTCTCCTCCAAAACCACAGTTCAAAAGCATCAATCACTGTGATGCAACAAGATAACAAACTAAAGAACAAAAGATACGGTCATATTAATAGATGCAGAAAAATACTACAGGCAGCCAGATGCCAATTAACTGAACAATCTAGAAGAAATGGACAAATTCTAAGAAAGGTACAGTCGCCTGAGACTGAATTAGGAAGAAATAGAAAATATACATAGATCAGTTACAAATACTGAAACTGAATCTATGATTTATAAACTCCCAACAAATGAAAGCCCAGGACCAGATAGCTTCACAGGAGAATTCTATCAAACATTAAAAGAAGAATTAATGCCCATCCTTCTGAAACTATTCCCCAAAATTGCAGAGTAAGGAATACTTCTAAACTCTTTCTATGATACCAACATCACCCTGATAACAAGACAAAGATATCACCCCCAAAAAATTATCAGCCAATCTCAATGATGAACATAGACACAAAATTCCTCAACAAAATACTAGCAAATCAAATCCAGCAATACATTAAAAGGATCAAACATCATGATCAAATGGGGCTTATTTCAGGGATTAAAGGATTTTTCAATACCAATTCATCAATCAGTGTGATGAAATGAATTAACAAACTGAAGAACAAAAAATATGGTCCTATTAATAGGTGTAGAAAGAGATTTTCATAAAATTCAACATCTATTGTGACAAAAACTCTCCAGAAAGGGGATGTAAAGGGAACATACCTCAGCATAATAAAGGCTTATATGAAAAGTTCACAGTTAACATCATACTCAATGGTGAAAAGTTGAAAGCATTTCCTCTAAAATCAGGACCAATACATGGATGTCCACTCTTGTCACTTTTATTCAACATAGTTTTGGAAGTTCTAACCTTGGCAGTCAGAGAAGAAAAAGGAATAAATGTTATCCAAGTTGGAAAGGAAGAAGCAAAACTCAGTATTTGCAGACAACATGATACCATACATAGAAAATCTTAAGGACAGTATCCAAAAACTGGAGCTCATCCATGAATCTGCTAAAGTTATAAGATACAAAATTAATACACAGAAACTTCTTGTATTTCTATATGCTAACAACAAAAGATCAGAAACGAGAAAATTAACAATCTAACTAAGGAGGTAAAAGACCTGTACGATGAAAACAGTAAGACACTGTTGAAAGAAATTAAAGATGGGCTTCCCTGGTAGCTCAGATGGTAAAGCGTCTGCCTGCAATGTGGGAGACATGGATTCGATCTCTGGGTTGGGAAGATCCCCTGGAGAAGGAAATGGCACCCCACTCCAGTATTCTTGCCTGGAAAATCCCATGGACTGAGGATCCTGGTAGGCTACAGTCCATGGGGTCACAAAGAGTCGGACATGACTAAGCGACTTCACTTCAATGGAAAGATACACCATGTTCTTGAACTGGAAGAATTCATACTGTCAAAATGACTATATTAACCAAGGTAATCTACAGATTCAGTGCAGCTCCTATCAAAATGCCAATGGCATTTCTTGATAGAACAAGATCAAAAATTGCTTTAATTTATAAGGAAACATAAAAGACTTCAAATACCCAGAGAAATCTTGAGAAAGAAAAATGGAGCAGGAGGAATAAGGATCCCTGACCTCACACAGTATCATAAAGCCACCATAATCAAACAGTATGGCACCAGCACAAAGGCAGAAATATAAATCAATGGAACACAATAGAAAGTCCAGAAATAAGCTCACACACCATTAGTCAATAATCTATAACGAAGGAGGCAAGAATATGCAATGGAGAAAAGACAGTGTCTTCAAAAAGCAGTGCTGGGAAAACGGGACAGCTGCATGTGAAACAATGAAATCAGAACATTCTCTAACACCATACACAAAAAAAACTCAAAATGGATAAAAGGCTTAAATTTAAACCAGACATGATAGAAGTGCTGGAGGAAGACATAGGCAGAATACTATTTGACATAAATTACAGCATTATCTTTTTGGATCTGTCTCCTAGAGTAATGGAAACAAACAAATGGGATCTAATTAAACTGAAACTCAAAATCTTTTGCACAGTAAAGGAAACCATAAACAAAACAGACAACCTCTGGACTGGTGGAAAATATTGTAAATGAAGCAACTGACAAGGAATTAATCTCCAAAATATACAGAGAGTTCATGCAACTTAATATCAAAGAAACAACTCAAACAAAAAATATGTAGAAGGTCTAAATAGACATTTCTCCAAAGAAGATATACAGATGACCAACAGGCACAGAAAAGATTCTCAACATCACTAATTATTAGAGAAATGCAAAAAAAAAAACCTACAATAAGGTGTCATCTCACACTAGTCAGAATGACAATCATCAAAAGTCTACAAATAATAAATGCTGGAGAGGGTGTGGGGAAAAGGGAACCCTCCTACATTGTTGGTGGGCATGTAAATTGATATTACTGTATGGAAAGCAGTATGGAGATTTCTAAAAAAAAAAAAACTAGAACCACCATACGACTCTACAGTTCCACTTCTAGACATATATTTGGAGAAAATTATAATTTGAAAAGATATATGTATCTTAATGTTTATTGCAGCACGATTTACAATTGACAAGACATGGAAGCAACCTAGATGTCCATTGACAGATGAATGGATAAAGATGTGATATACACCATGGACTGTTAGTCATAAAAAAGAATGAAATACTGCCACTTACAAAAATCATCCAAAAAAATAGAAAAGGAATAAACACTTCACAGTTCATTTTATGAGGCATCACCTTGATACCAAAACCAAAGGCATTACAAGAAAGGAAAACTGTATATTAATACCAATATCACTCATGAATATGGATACAATAATCCTTAAAAGTTAGCAAATCAAATACAAAAATATATAATAAAAATAATACATCATGACTGTTACAGACTGACTGGTGTCCTCCCCATCCTACCCTGGCCAAACTCATAAGTTGAGGCTCTAACCTGCAATATGACTATAGTCAGAGACAAGGGCTCTAAAGAGATAACTAAGGTTAAATGGGGTCATAAAAATGGACCATAATCCTGAGGGCTAGTGTTCTTGCATGAAGAAGGGAGAGACCTGAGACCTCTCTCACTGCAGGTCCACAGAGGAAAGACAGTGTGGGAGCTCATCAAGGAGGGCCTTCTGCAAGCCAGTAGAGATCGCACCAGAAACCAGTCCTAATAGCAACTTTGGATTGTAGCTGTTCAGTGGCCCAGTTGTGTCCAACTCTTTGCAGCCCCATGGACTGCAGCACACCGGGCCTCCCTGTTCCTCAACGTCACCTGAAATTTGCCCAAGATCATGTCCATTGCATCAGTGATGCCATCCAGCCAACTCATCCTCTGATGCCCTCTTCTTCTGCCCTCAATCTTTCCCAGCATCAGGGACTTTTCCAGTGAGTCAGCCATTCGCATCAGATGACCAAGATACTGGCACTTCAGCTTCAGCATCAGTGCTTCTAATGAGTATTCAGGACTGATCTCCCTTAAGATTGACTGGTTGGATCTCCTTGCAGTCCAAGGGACCCTCAGGAATCTTCTCCAGCACCACAGTTCAAAGGCATCAATTCTTCGGTGCTCTGCCTTCTTTACAGTCCAGCTCTCAACAACAGTATGTGACCACTGGCAAGACCAAAGCCTTGACTAAGCAGACCCTTGTCGGCAGAGTAATGTCTCTACTTTCCAATACACTGTCTAGGTTTGTCATAACTTTCCTGCTGAGAAGCAATCACCTTCTGATTTCATGGCTGCAGTCACCATCCTCAGTGATTTTAGAGCCCAAGAAGAGGAGGTCTGTCACTGCTTCCACATTTTCCTCTTCTATTTGCCATGGAGTAATGGGGCCAGATGCCATGATCTTAGTTTTTTTAATGTTTAGTTTTAAACCAGCTCTTTCACTCTCCTTCACCCTCATCAAGAGGCTCTTTAGTTCCTCTTTGCTTTCTGCCATATCTGAGGTTGTTGAAGTTTCTCCCGCTTATCTTGATTCCAGCTTGTAACTCATCCAGTCTGGTGTTTCTCATAATGTGCTCAGTGTATACGTTAAACACGGTGACAGCGGACAGCCCTGTTGTCCTCGGTTCTCAATCCTGAACCAGTCAGCTGTTCCATACAAGGCCCTAACCGTTGCTTCCTGACCCACTTCCAGGTTTCTCAGGAGACAGGTTAAGATGCTCTGAGTTTCCCATCTCTTTAAGAGCTTTCCTCAGTCTGTTATGATCCACACAGTCAAAGGCTTTAGTGGAGTCAATAAAACAGAGGTAGATGTTTTTCTGGAATTCCCTTGCTTTCTCTATGATCCAGCAAATGTTGGCAATTTGATCTTGGGTTCCTCTGCCTTTTCTAAACCCAGCTTAGATATCTGGAAGTTCTTGATTTCCATAATGCTGAAGCCTAGCATGCAAGATTTGGATTATAGCCTCTAAAATGTGAGAAAATAAATTTCTGTTTTTGAAGCCATCCAATCTGTGGTATCCTGGTATGGCGGCCCTAGAAGACTAATACAGTGACCAAATTTAAGAGTTTATCCCAGGAATGTGAGGTTGGATTAACACTAAAAAGCTAAGCATTTTTTTCCATTAACTGACTTAAAAAAAAAAAAAAGACAAATCATATGATAACCTCAGCAGATGCAGAAATAGCATTTGATGATCTTCAAACGCCTTTCATGAAAAAAAAGTTTCAGTAAACTCGAAGTGGAAGGGAACTTTCTCAACTCAATAAAGAAGAGCTAACATTGTATTTAACAGTGGAGACTGACTGTTTTCCTTCAAGGTCAGAAATGAGGCAAAGACACTTTCTCTCACCTCTCCCATTCAACAGCTTAGTAGAAGCTAAGTGCACTACAGTAAGGCCAGTAAAAGAATGAAAGATTTATAGACTGGCAAGGAGCAGCGAGGGCCGAAAGGAGCTACTCCACGTTCAAGGTCAGGAGGGGCGGCTCTGAAGAGATACCCCTCGTCCAAGGTAAGGAGCAGCGGCTGCACTTTGCTGGAGCAGCCTTGAAGAGATACCCCACGTCCAAGGTAAGAGAAACCCAAGTAAGATGGTAGGTATTGCGAGAAGGCATCAGAGGGCAGACACACTAAAACCACAATCACAGAAAATTAGCCAATCTGATCACAGGACCACAGCCTTGTCTAACTCAATGAAACTAAGCCATGCCTTGGGGGGCCACCCAAGATTGACCAGTCATGGTGGAGAGGTCTGACAGAATGTGGTCCACTGGAGAAGGGAATGGCAAACCACTTCAGTATTCTTGCCTTGAGAACCTCATGAACAGTATGAAAAGGCAAAATGATAGGATACTGAAACAGGAACTCGCCAGGTCAGTAGGTACCCAATATGCTACTGGAGATCAGTGGAGAAATAACTCCAGAAAGAATGAAGGGATGGAGCCAAAGCAAAAACAATGCCCAGTTGTGGCTGGGACTGGTGATAGAAGCCAGGTCTGATGCTGTAAAAAGCAATATTGCATAGGAACCTGGAATGTTAGGTCCATGAATCAAGGCAAATTGGAAGTGGTCAAACAGGAGATGGCAAGAGTGAATGTCGACATTCTAGGAATCAGCAAACTAAAATGGACTGGAATGGGTGAATTTAACTCAGATGACCATTATATCTACTACTGTGGGCAGGAATCCCTTAGAAGAAATGGAGTAGCCATCATGGTCAACAAAAGAGTCTGAAATGCAGTACTTGGATGCAATCTCAAAAATGACAGAATGATCTCTGTTCGTTTCCAAGGCAAACCATTCAATATCATGGTAATCCCGATAGAAGCTGAAGAAGCTGAAGTTGAACAGTTCTATGAAGACCTATAAGACCTTTTAGAACTAACACCCAAAAAAGATGTCCTTTTCATTATAGGGGACTGGAATGCAAAAGTAGGAAGTCAAGAAACACCTGGAGTAACAGGCACATTTGGCCTTGGGGTACGGAATGAAGCAGGGCAAAGGCTAATAGAGTTTTGCCAAGAGAACGCACTGGTCAGAGCAAACACCCTCTTCCAACAACACAAGAGAAGACTCTACACATGGACATCACCAGATGGTCAACACCGAAATCAGATTGATTATATTCTTTGCAGCCAAAGATGGAGAAGCTCTATACAGTCAGCAAAAACAAGACTGGGTGCTGACTGTGGCTCACATCATGAACTCCTTATTGCCAAATTCAGACTTAAATTGAAGAAAGTAGGGAAAACCACTAGACCATTCAGGTATGACCTAAATCAAATCCCTTATGACTATACAGTGGAAGTGAGAAATAGATTTGGAGGTTTGTGACATTGTACAGGAGACAGGGATCAAGACCATCCCCATGTAAAAGAATGCAAAAAGGCAAAATGGTTGTCTGAGGAGGCATTACAAATAGCTGTGAAAAGAAGAGAAGCAAAAAGCAAAGGAGAAAAGGAAAGATATTCCCATTTGAATGCAGAGTTCCAAAGAATAGCAAGGGGAGATAAGAAAGCCTTCCTCAGCGATCAATGCAAAGAAACAGAGGAAAACAACAGAATGGGAAAGACTAGAGATCTCTTCAAGAAAATTAGAGATACCAAGGGAACACTTCATGCAAAGATGGGCCCAATAAAGGACAGAAATGGTATGGACCTAGCAGAAGCAGAAGATATTAAGAAGAGGTGTCAAGAATACACAGAAGAACTGTACAAAAAAGATCTTCATGACTCAGATAATCACGATGGTGTGATCACTCACCTAGAGCCAGACATCCTGGAATGTGAAGTCAAGTGGGCCTTAGAAAGCATCACTACAAACAAAGCTAGTAGAGGTGATGGAATTCTAGTTGAGTTATTTCAAATTCTGAAAGATGATGCTGTGAAAGTGCTGCACTCAATATGCCAGCAAATATGGAAAACTCAGCAGTGGCCACAGGACTGGAAAAGATCAGTTTTCATTCCAATCCCAAAGAAAGGCAATCCCAAAGAATGCTCAAACTACTGCACAATTGCACTCATCTCACATGCTCATAAAGTAATGCTCAAAATTCTCCAAGCCAGGCTTCAGCAATACATGAACCATGAACTTCCAGATGTTCAAGCTGGTTTTAGAAAAGGCAGAGGAACCAGAAATCAAATGGCCAACATTCTCTGGATCATCTAAAAAGCAAGAGAGTTCCAGAAAAACACCTACTTCTGCTTTATTGACTATGCCAAATTTGACTGTGTGGATCACAATACACTGTGGAAAATTCTGAAAGAGATGGGAATACCAGACCACCTGACCTGCCTCTTGAGAAACCTGTATGCAGGTCAGGAAGCAACAGTTAGAACTGGACATGGAACAACAGACTGGTTCCAAATAGGAAAAGGAGTACGTCAAGGCTGGATATTGTCACCCTGCTTATTTAGCCTATATGCAGAGTACATCATGGGAAACGCTGGGCTGGAGGAAGCACAAGCTGGAATCAAGATTGCCGGGAGAAATATCAATAATCTCAGATATGCAGATGACACCACCCTTATGGCAGAAAGTGAAGAGGAACTAAAAAGCCTCTTGATGAAAGTGAAAGAGGAGAGTGAAAAAGTTGGTTTTAAGCTCAACATTCAGAATACTAAGATCATGGCATCTGGTCCCATCACTTCATGGGAAATAGATGGGGAGACAGTGGAAACAGTGTCAGACTTCATTTTTTGGGCTCCAAAATCACTGCAGATGGTGATTGCAGCCATGAAATTAAAAGACGCTTACTCCTTGGAAGGAAAGTTATGACCAACCTAGATAGCATATTAAAAAGCAGAGACATTACATTGCCAACAAAGGTCCGTCTAGTCAAGGCTATGGTGGTTCCAGTAGTCATGTATGGATGTGAGAGTTGGACTATGAAGAAAGCCAAGCGCCAAAGAATCGATGCTTTTGAACTGTGGTGTTGGAGAAGACTCTTTGAGAGTCCCTCGGACTGCAAGGAGATCTAACCAGTCCATCCTAAAGGAGATCAGTCCTGGGTGTTCATTGGAAGGACTGATGTTGAAGCTGAAACTCCAGTACTTTGGCCACCTGATGCGAAGAGCTGATTCATTGGAAAAGACCCTGATACTGGGAGGGATTGGAGGCAGGAGGAGAAGGGGATGATAGAGGATGAGATGGCTGGATGGCATCACCGACTCGATGGACATGGGTTTGAGTAAATTCCGGGAGTTGGTGATGGAGCAGGGAGGCCTGGTGTGCTGCGATTCATGGGGTTGCAAAGAGTCAGACAGGACTGAGCGACTGAACTGAACTGAAGTGAAAGAGGAATGAAATTATCTTAATTCTCAGATTACGCTATTGTCCACATAGACTATCATATGGAATTTACAAAATAAGATACAGATGACTTTAGCAAGGTCACCACATATAAAGTCAGTATAATCAGTTGTATTTCCACATGCTAGCAATAACTAGTTGGAAGTTAAAAATAAAAATTATAATAGCAAAACCCCCAAATGCTTAGGGGTACATTTAACAAAATGTATGCAAATTTGTACACAAACTAAAAAATTTTGAGAAAAAGGAAAAACAACTTAAAAGGTACTATATAGGTCAGAAGAGTTAATATTGTTGTGATGTCAATTATCCTCCAATTAATCTATAAATTGAGTGTAATCTCAAGCCAAATTCTAGAAGATTTTTTTTTTTTTTAGAAAATTGATAAGATTTTCTTTTAAAAAAAAGAGTTGGATTTTTTTTTTTTTCAGGCTCAAAAGGATGAGCAAGGGATTGGAGCTGCAGGAAGAAGCAGAATCATGTTTTAGGGTACCCAGAGGAAAGGGATTGGGAAGAAGATGTGCTGTGGATGGGAGTTTGGATCAACTTGGTGGAAGGCTAGAGCAGTAGGGATGAGAACACAGGAAAAAATGTATGAATGTATGATCAAGAGGTACTTGTATTGGGGGCATTGTCTAAGGGTGAATTTTGGCAGCCTCAGCAGTTCATTTAAAAAATTAGTCTCAGCTGTTCCAAGTCTATATTGATTTTTATTGTTCTTATAGTAGAATCTCCATGGAGAAAGCAATAATAACCCCTTAGGTCCAGGGACGGGGAGGAAGAACCTGAATTTCAGCTGGAATTGGTTGTGCTTCAAAGCTCCAATTAGGTTGATGTGTGTATGTATGTGTGCAGCTGTAGCTTTTCAATAACACAGAAGTCTCAGGAAATTTGTGTGTTGATATATACCTATTAGACCTGGCTATGGACATGAGTTAAAAATATAGAAACATGGATGGACCTAGAATCTGTCAGGTAGAGTGAAGTAAGTCAGAAAGAGAAAAACAAATACCATTTATTAATGCATACGTGTGGAATCTAGAAAAAAATGGTACAGATGAACCTAGTTCCGGGGCAGGAATAGAGATGCAGATGTAGAGAACAGACATGTGGACACAGCAGGGGAAGCGGGGGTGGGATGGATCAGATTAGGGCTGACATATGCATCCTACGTGTGTAAAATAGACAGCTAGTGGGAAGCTGCTGCATTACCACCGCTCGGTACTCTGTGATGGTACGCTAGGTTGGTAAGAATGGGGGGCAATGGGGGAGAGGTCAAAGAAGGAGAGTATATATATATATATACACACACACGCATATATACATACATACACATAGATGATTCACTTCATTGCACACCAGAAAATAGCACAACATTGTAAAGCAACTATAGCCCGATTAAAAAAAAAAAAGCGCTACCATAAAGACTACATTTCAGAAACAAGGACCAACTAGGTAGAAAAATACACATAGTTATGGTTTTAATTGCTAGTGTAGAAAAGTTTGTTTCAAAAATAACCAGTCAGTGGACATATGTCTGGTCAACAATTGAGTCATAAAATACCTGTTTGAGAACTGATCAGTGAATTTGGGGGAACAGAATCAGTCTGAAGCAATCAATGTCTTGAGAAATAAAGCATAAACTTTACAATGCCATATCTGATCATGGATTAATTTAGAATTGCTTCTTCTGGGTAAACTTTTGCTCTTTTAGGTACTTGGTTACGCCCAGATTGATTTTTTTTTAAAGTCACTTTTGGTTTAAAAAGGTCTTTACGCAAATATATATCTTATATGAGGTTCCCAACCAGTCACTGAAATAGTAGATAAGTATTATTTGAATTTTATGAATAATTTAAACAAAGCTAGAGAGGCTGTTATTTGTCCAGCCTCACACAACTAAAAATGACCCAGTAGATAAATATTTTCCTGCCGAGACCAGTCATCATCCAACTACACCTCACCATTACACCAGGGCCTCTGCATTCCTGTCTGAGATGGTGACTTCACAAGGAAAGCATGGTCATGAACTCCTGGGAACCGCACATCTGCACTATCCAGAGCCACAGGCTGCATCTTGAGATAGTTTTAGATTCTTCTTTGGAGCGTTGGAAATGTCTTGAGTTCTGTAACTAGACTCATTTTCCAGTATTTCATGTCTGATCAAATTATCCAATTCCAAGAAAGCAGTGGCCTTTTAAAACTGGTCACTGAGTAAGATGGTCTGCTTCAAGGCAGTTAATATATAACAGCATTTTCTCTCTGACGGTCACAAGATGAGTCATGAGTTCTCCTGTAAAGCGGCTTTGTCACTTAGCTACCAGAGTCCTGATTCCTCCTGCTGCTAGATGGGTATCCTAAATGACTTATTTGAATTAGACTTCTGAATATCCTACTTTTGGCTTAAATTAATTGATAAAATATGTGGATAAATGTTGGAATTTTTCACTGACTATGTCATGGGGTACCATTTTCAAAAATTTATTTCAGGCATGGAGACATATATGTGAGCTAACCCAAAAAATTTAACAAAAATATATAAGGAAAGATGTGTTTATTTTCCTGCTTCATTTTTGGTCAGTTTGACTATTTTACAAAATGGTCCAAGGCATTTGCTTTTTTTTTTTTTTTTAAATAAAGGCCATGGGTCTTCTGCCTCCACACTGTGGACTGAAGTTGTTCGCAAATAAAGACAACCTATTTTTCCTAGAAAGCTGGAGCCTTAAAAAAAAATGATTTGGCTGTCTCAGGTCTTAGTTGTGGCAAGCAAGCTCTTTGTTGTATCACTCGAGATCCTTCGTTGCTGGAACAGACTCTCTAGTCCTGTACCTGGGCTCTGCGGCACCCAGGCTGGGTTGTTGTGGTGTGCGCGCTTAGCTGCTCAGCCGCTAAGTTCACCAAACAGTGACCGAACCTGTGTCCCTGCATTGCAGGGTAGAGTCTTAACCACTGGACCACAAGTCCCCCAAGGCATGTATTTTGATTCTATCACTCAGTTCAGTTCAGTTCAGTCGCTCAGTCATGTCCGACTCTTTGCGACCCCATGAATCGCAGCACGCCAGGCCTCCCTGTCCATCACCAACTCCCGGAGTTTACTCAAACTCATGCCCATCGAGTCGGTGATGCCATCCAGCCATCTCATCCTCTGTCATCCCCTTCTCCTCCTGCCCCCAATCCCTCCCAGCATCAGGGTCTTTTCCAATGAGTCAGCTCTTCACATGAGGTGGCCAAAGTACTGGAGTTTCAGCTTCAGCATCAGTCCTTCCAATGAACACCCAGGACTGATCTCCTTTAGGATGGACTGGTTGGGTCTCCTTGCAGTCCAAGGGACTCTCAAGAGTCTTCTCCAACACCACAGTTCAAAAGCATCAGTTCTTCGATGCTCAGCTTTCTTCACAGTCCAAGTCTCACATCCATACATGACTAGTGGAACAACCATAGCCTTGACTAGACGGACCTTTGTTGGCAATGTAATGTCTCTGGTTTTTAATATGCTGTCTAGGTTGGTCATAACTTTCCTTCCAAGCAGTAAGCAGTCAAATAAATTTCAAATCATGTTAGCACTTTCCTGTGTGTGTTCTTTTGCTTACTCTTACTCTCACACAGTATCTTTAAAGTGTCAGTGTCAATCACTTGGTTTTGTCAAATCATGTTTCAAAGGTAGTTAATTTAGTGAAGAACTTTTACTTAGGACATTCCTTTGATTTATTATATTGACTGCATTTGGGGAGTGGGATATTTTATACATTCATTAATACGTTTCATTATCAGCTTCTGATTCTAATTCTACACTTGTTAATTGTAGAAAATGTAGTAGATACATAAAAGTACAAATAGGAAGTAAAATCACTCGTTACACCACTACTTGGAATGAATCACTGATAATGAGGAGTGTGTGTTATTTTGAATTTCTGATGTCATACTTTACTTCAATTTTTGTATCTCAAATTATTTAGTTAAAGTTTAAAAGGCCAATGAAGTTATCCAGTTATTTTAGTCTTTAAAACTAGCAATAGGGTGATTCTTATATTGCTTTTTACTTTTAGAAAATCATTGCCCAAGAACTTGGCGATTTCAAACAACTTATCCTGCAGTTTGTCTGGAGAGGAATTCAGGAAAGCGTGTCTGTCTGGGTCCTCTGCTTCAGGGTATCTTACCAGGCTGCAGCCAGAGCTGCACCTGGGACCACTGTCGCCGGTGTCTCAGTTCATCGGAGGCAGGATCTGCTTTTAGGCTCACTCCTTGGTTGACTGGTTATCAAGATTCCATTTCTCACGGGTTGTTGGACTCAGGGCCTCAGCTCCTTGCTGGCTGTTGGCTGGAGACCACTCTCAGTTCCTGGTCACAGAGGCCCCTCCGGCATGGCAGCTCACTTCATCAAGCTGGACAAACCAAGACAGCAATAGGTTCCGAGTCACAGTCTCCCAAACTGAAGCACAGAAATTATGTCCTCTCAATTTAGCCATATTCTCCTAGTCAGGAGAAAATCGCCAGGTCCAGCCTACATTCAAAGGAAGGGAGTTAACAGGCTTGAACCAGAAAGAAATAGAAAATATGAACAGAGCAATCACAACTACTAAAATTGAAACTGTGATTTGAAAACTTCCAACAAACAAAAGTCCAGGACCAGATGGCTTCAAAGGCAAATTTTATCAAACATTTAGAGAACAGTTAATACCTATCCTTCTGAAATTCTTCCAAAAACTTGCAGAGAAAGGAACACTCCCAAGCTCATTCTATGAGGTCACCCTCAACCTGGTACCAAAACCAGACAAAGATGTCACATAAAAAAGAAAATTACAGGCCCATATCACTGAAGAACATAGACACAAAATCCTCAACAAAATACTTACAAACTGAATCCAACAACACGTTAAAAGGATCATAAACCATGATCAAGTGGATTTTTCCCAGAGATGCAAAAAATTCTTCAACATAGGCAAATCAATCAATGTGATACACTACATTAACAAACTGAAGAATAAAAACCATATAATAATCTCAAAAGATGCAGAAAAGTCTTTTGACAAAATTCAACATTCATTTATTATTTAAAAAAAAACTCTCCAGGAAGTGGGCATAAAGCGAACCTACCTCAACATAATACAGGCCATGTAACAAACCCACAGCAAACATCATTTCATTCTCAACTGTGAAAACTGAAAGCATTGCCTGGAAGATCAGGAAAGAGGCAAGGCTGTCCACTCTTGTCACTCTTATTTAACGTAGGTTTTGAAATCCTAGCCATGGCAATCAGAGAAGAAAAAAGAAATAAATCCAAATTTGAAAAGAAGAAATAAAATGGTCATTGTTTGCAGATGACATGATACTATACATGGAAAATCCTAAAGACACTATTAGAAAACTACTAGAGTTCATCAATGAATTTGGTAAAGTTGTAGGATACAAAATTAATATGCAGAAATATCTTGCATTCCTGTATACTAACAACAAAAGATCAGAAAGAGAAATTAAGGAAACAATCTCATTTATTTATTCAAAAAGAAAAAATACCCAGGAATAAACCTACCTAAGGAGGCAAAAGACTTATACTCGGAAAAATATAAGATAATGTTGAAAGAAATCAAAGATGACACAAACAGATGGAGAGATATACCATGTTCTTTCATTGGAAGAATCAATATTATGCAAATGACTATACTGTTCAAACAATCTACAGATTTAATGCAATACCTATCAAAATACCAATGACATCTTGCACACAAGAACAAAAACTTTTACAATTTATATGGAAGCACAAAAGACCATGAATAGCAAAAGCAATCTTGAGAAAGAAAACCAGCTGGAGGAATCAGTTTCCCTGACTTCAGACTATACTGCAAAATAATCAAAACAGTATGTTACTGGCACAATAACAGAAATAGAAGTTAATAGAATAGGTTGGAAACCCCAGAGAAAACCCAGGCACCTATGGTAACCTAATGTACGACACAGGGGGCAAAAATATACAATGGAGAAAGGACAGTCTCTTCAATAAGTGGTGCTGGATAAACTGGACAGCTACATGTAAAAGAATGAAATTAGAGCACACTTTAACACATACACAGAAATAAACTCAAAATGGATTAAAGACAAATTTAAGCCTGAATAGTTTAAAACTCTTAGAGGAAAACATAGGCAGAACACACTGACATAAATCACGGCAAGATCCACCTCCTATAGTAATGAAAAATAAAAACAGAAAAAAAGGGAGCCTAATTAAACTTGGCAATGGCAAGCCACTCCAGTACTCTTGCCTAGAAAATCCCATGGATGGAGGAGCCTGGTGGGCTGCAGTCCATGGGGTTGCTACGAGTCAGAAACGACGGAGCAACTTCACTTTCACTTTTCACTGTCACGCACTGGAGAAGGAGATGGCAACCCACTCCAGTGTTCTTGCCTGGAGAATCCCAGGGATGGGGGAGCATGGTGGGCTGCCGTCTCTGGGGTCGCAGAGTCGGACACGACTGAAGCGACTTAGCAGCAGCAGCAATTAAACTTGAGATTCCCTGGTGGCTCAGGCGGTAAAGCGTCTGCCCGCAATGCAGGAGACCAGGGTTTGATCCCCTGGAGAAGGAAATGGCACCCCACTCCAGTACTCTTGCCTAGAAAATTCCATGGATGGAGGAGCCTGGTGGGCTACAGTCCGTGGGGTCGCAAAGAGCTGGACACGACTGAGTGACTTCACTTCACTTCAATTAAACTTAGTCTTCTGCATAGGAAAGGACACCATACACAGAATGAAAAGATAATGCTTAGAATGGGAGAAAATATTTGCAAATGAAGAGACAAAAAAGGGATTAATCTCCAAAATATACAAACAGCTCATATAGCTCAATATCAAGAAAACCAACCAACCCATTCAAAAAATGGGAGGACGATCTAAATGGACATTTCTCCAAAGAAGACAATAGATGGCCAAAATGCACATAAAAAGGTGTTCAACATCATTAATTATCAGAGAAATACAAACCAAAACTACAATGAAATACTGCTTCACACCAGTTAGAATGGCCGTCATCAAAACATCTACAAATAATAAATGCCGGAGAAAAGGGAACGCTTGTACACTGTTAGTGGGAATTTAAACTGGTACAGCCACTATGTAAAACAGTACTGAGGTTCCTCAAAAAATGTCCATCAAGAGATGAATGGATAAAGAAGATGTGATAATCCACAACAGAATGCTACTCAGCCAAAAAAAAAAAAAAAAAAAAGTGAAATAATGTCTTTGCAGCAACATAGATGGGCCTAGATGTTGTCATACTGAGTGAAGTAAGTCAGACAGAGAAAGACACATATCATCTAATACCACTTAAATGTAGAATCTTTAAAAATAGTACCAATGAACCTATTTACAAAACAGAAATAGAGCCAAAGATTTGAAAAACAAACTTATAGTTACCAGTGAGGGAGGAGGAAGGGATAAATTGGGACGCTGGAATTGCCATGCACATACTACTGTATATAAAGTAGGTAACCAACACAGACTACTGCATAGCACAGGGAACTCAATACCCTTTGATGACCTATATGGGAAAAGAGTCTTAAAAAGAGTAGATATTTGTGTACGCATAACTGAATCACTTTGCTTATACCTGAAACTAATACAACATTGTAAACCAACTATACTTGAGTAAATTTTAAAAATAAAAATCATGGCTTTCCTATGAAAAAAAAACAAAATTTAATGACCAGTTCAATGCAATCTAGATAGGAAGAGGAATGTTTCTTGTAAACTTTACTAAACTTTACTAAAGAGTTGCTTATACTGGGAGATGAGCAACAAAAACATCCAAAACAGGTTAGAGTACGAATAGGCATCAATGGCCCCATAAAAAGAACCAGAGAGATGAACAGGGCAGTTGATGAACAGCATTCTACAAGTACGGTGAGAGCATGAGTGGGGGAGTAATGAGGACCACCATCACCCCTTCTTGGTTAAGCGCTGCCCTGCCTCATCCTCCACCTCTGACTCCCACTCCTTGTAATGCTGGACGCTGCGAGTTGCTGATATTTGGAAACATTGGATTCTCTCCACTGGGGACACCCAGATTCCATGGCCGGGCACAAGTACTTGTGATCATTGGCACCTAAGTGAGCCCCTGCAGACCTAGGAGCTCCCAGGAATTAACTATCCAGTCAGCCTTAATCTCATTCCCTTTTTCTTCCAAAGGATCCCACATATACAGCACACACATTTTAAAGGCCTCTTGTGAAGCAGAGGAATCAAGTGTGGTAGCAAATAAAATGTGCCCCTAGGGCCTCCTCCCTTGTACCAAGTCCTCTGCAGTTTGACATCTGATTTGTGCTGGTGAGATCACATTCATATTCAGAGGAACTGCTTCATAGGGTTTCCTAGAAAACACCTCGTGAGCAGGCACTGTTTGTGGACTCGGAACCGAAGTTAATCCAAGAAATTCTATGTGTAATGAAGCAACACTAGCTGGAGATTTTTGTAGCAGCTGTGAGGCAGCTTGCCTATGAATTATTGTTAAAAGTCCATAAACAATTGAGATAGCACTTTTCATACCATATAAGTACATTGGCTTTCAGGGGCCAGAGTGGTTTTTCCTGTTTTCATTACTTCTAGAGAAAAGCCAAAAGCTATTGGCGCCATTTTGGAGATCTTGACTGCCCCCACACACTGTGGACAGTCCTGAAAGGATGGCAGGAATCAGACATTCTGGCAGGTTTCTCTGTGCCAGGAACCATGTTTTTTCCATTCTCATCCACCCCTTTGGGGGAGCAGTCATCCCAAACTGCCGGTTAGGAATTTAATGAGGCTGAGGCTCTGAGAATTACACGACCAAGGTCACTAGCTATTAAGTAGAGGGATTCATGTTTTCCAGCCCAGTTCTGGCTGAACAAAAGCCTATGGTCTTTCTATGAGAGGTATCACATTGTGTTAGCCATTATTTTTCAGATTTATTTTTTTGTGACCTGGTCAACATCTTATTCATCAGTTTCTTTTCTTATTTGCTCCTAATTTGAGTGCTTTAGAAAATTAAAAATCCTGAAAATATATTTTTCCCCATCCTGCTTCTCCCACCACCACCACCACCAACAACAAAAGAGTGAGATAAAGCACATATTTAAAAAAAATAGAACTCACCTAGTTTGCACAAACATTCCTTCCCTGACAGTTACATATGGGGAAAGATCAGAAAGACAGAGGCAGAAGCATTTAAGATGCCAATTGGGAAGCACCCAGAAATGTGGCTCTTTAACATTGTGAAGTCAAGTCAAACCACACAACTGATCTGTGCTCAGCTTTGCAGGGAAATCCTTGGCTTTAGAGGATAATATGTAAACACTGTTTAGGATTAGGCTGAATTATGGCTCTAAGTGGGTGGAGGGGTGTATCTTCCATGCCAAGAATCAGTGATCTTGGCTTTGAGTTCCCTCCTATCTCTTTGGCATGTGGTGCTTGGGTCTCTTAAGATGGAAGACTGCTTTTGGAGTGAATCTTCCAGACAGAAAGCTGCTCCTAATCTGGATATATGGCTATAAACGTGAGAACTACAACATTATATCACATGCACATATCAACAGGTTTGTGGGAAAATACTGGGAAAGAACTGAGGCCAGAGGTAGATGCCCCACCATCACCTCTCACCCAGGGTAAAGCAACTGGAGATTCATTCCCTGTGGACCGAAACTCCAAGACAAGAATAGCAGAACAATTAAGGGAAGAGGCTGGGCCCTGCCCAGACCACACCCAGGCCACATATTTCTCATTTTCAAAGTCAGGAGACCTCACCAACCACAAATGCACAGAGAGGATCCTTGGAAGTCAAAGGGGAGCAATGTCAAGGGATGCTCTACCTATAAGCCCCTTCAGTAGAATCCATCTTGGCCAAGAGGTGTGTGTATACACGTGGGAGGATCCTGATATATACCAAATATGAAATGTGAACCAGGCAAATCAGCATGGATTTGGCCAACTGGCCAAAGGAAACCTAGAAGAAATGCCCCATAAAAGTAATTTAAACTGCCAGGAGGGCACAGCTCAGAGACTCTCCTTCAAGTCTGCCCATGGGTCTATCCACACATACTGTACTCTTTTTCCTCTAAATATATTCTTTACCTGCTTCACTACTTTTTGACTTTGTGGAAATTCTCTTCTGCAAAGCTGAAGGGCCAGGGCCCTTGTCACCGACCACTGGTTTAATGGTAGGACTTGGCCCCTTCCCCTCTGTGACCGGGCCTCAGTCTCTGGCTGGGAACCCAAGCCCTGCTCCAAGCCACTGCTGGTCAAGGCCGCCTGAGATCAGAACGACCACCTGATCCTACTACGTGTTCTAGGATAAATGTTTGAAAATGCAAAATAAATCTTATATATTTTTCCTGCTCAAAATACTGCAAAGACCTTTGATCTTTATCAGTTACCTCCCGGTCATGACCTCAGACTTGATTACTCATCTAGTCGAAAGCGCTGTCTGGTAATTGACATCACCAAACGATTGCTGGTGAGAACTGCCCCCCACACAGTCCAGTACTATAAATCTACACGGGGGTGGAGGGAGAGGGTCTCTTAGTTTTTAAACCTGAGTTGTTCTTCAAAGCTTGAGTTTCTATATCATGGAGCATTTAAAAAACAAATAGAAGGTAGATGAAGAAGTAGAGGAGTGCAGAAGCAACCCTTCCATGCAAGACTGATGGCTTAATGCACAATCAGAAATTTCAACAAGGTTTATAAATGGGAATGAGAAAGCCAAATTTAGGATATAAGGTAGTTTTTTCTCTTATGCTATGGATAAATTTGAGTTGACAGCTGGTGGCAGTCAGTTGATGATGTGTAAATGACCTTGAACTGCATTAATAGAAAGGCAGCGCCCAGCACAGAGGAGTTGGAGAGGTCGTCCTCCACTGGGGTACCTCATTATGAGATGTGGGCACCCTGCCACTTCCACAAGTGAGGGGTCAGTATGCAGCTCAGAACTTTATCGGAAATGGACATCATAATGTGGAAAAATGAGATTTTACATTGTGTTTTAATGGAAATGCCTGCAAGTAAGTTATTCCTAGGAAATTAATTTTTGCAAGAGAACCTGCACAGCTTGTATACTGCTTACTTTATAACAAGTTAGTGAAATCATAATTAACAGATTACTTATCACAAGTTTGATGAAATACTCTCTGAAACTTCTAAGTAAAATAACAAATAATTTTCTGACAACTAATATTTTCTCTCCTAAACAAGTATACTCACAAGGTAACACTGAGAAATGATTATTAAAACTTCTGAATATTACAGGAATGCTCTTTATACTTTTAAGAGAAAAGGCTTAGGAATATGACTCTATGAAGGTTAGAGACAGAATATATCTAGAGTAATCAGCAAGTAAACATTCTCTAATCATTTCTCTAATATTCTTTCTTATCCCCTAAGAAAGGATAGTAGCAAGCTTAGTATTTATCCTTATGAAAACATTCTTTTCTAGATTTCCATTATCATTCAGATCTGTAGAATTGTGACCCCTTTAACTGGACGACATAACATTCTGAAAAACCACCACTGGGTAGAAGATAGATCTTTATTTCATCATGAGAAACAGCCCTTTATCCATTACCAAAGGTGGCTGTCTTGGTAGTAGAGCTACCAAATAAAATACAGTACACCAGCTACATTTGAATAATGATGAAAAATTATAGCATAAGTAAGTCCCAAACACTGCATTAGGCATTCTTATACTAAATATCATTCACTGTTTATCTGGAATTCAGATTTAATCCTGTTTTCTTATTTGCTAAATCTGGCTACCTATTTGGAAATAGTTGTGTTTCTAGGTGCTGTGATTAAAACACTAATGATCACATGGAGTTGTGTTATCGAGGTCCTAGAGTCAGACTGTACAGTAGGGACTATATGAAGAGTGGGGTCCGAATTTTGTCTTCATAGACATCTCCTTTGAGTTCAGAGCTGGGCTACGTTTGGGCCGGGGGTGAGGAACAAATGACTCTACAGTTCATGACTTTGAGGGAACAGTGGCTTTTTATGATCTTCCCATTTTCTTTGTTTCTTGTTCCTTTGGCAGGATCAACTTACTGCTCTCCAATCACTAGCAGGGAGGGGACAATGGGAAGTGCAAAATAAAAAAAACACTTGCTTCTTATTAATATTTCTTGACCCATGTTGGTGGTGGGGATACTTGGGAACACATCTACTTGGAGGGTTGTGTTCCCACAAGGAGCTCTGGAATTTTCATAACCAAGATGCAGCACGTCCAATATATTTTTCTGTCCTATTCCCCAAAGATTGGGGCATAAGAACAATTCTTCCTAGAGAAGGGGACTAGGATAAATGACTTCTGGCAGACCCTCCAAATCACATAAGAAGATAAGTTAAAAGTTGGGCCTACTTTCAAGTTGATGAATCCACTGCTTTGGAAACATTTCTTAATGTTTCTGAAGAAAACTCTTTAGAAGGATTCTTGCTTAATGGATGCTTTACAGGACATAGTATTAATGATCTGTTGCATGAAATCCTAAAGTTGCTCCATGCTGATAATTGACAAACAGTGAAAAGTTCAACTAAGGCCCCTTTCAAATTTGGTTTTCCCATGCAGGGTGATCTGTTTACTGGAGACTGTTGTTAAGACTATAAAAACAACTGGGTCTGGGTGCTAGGACAGACTGCAGGATTTCCAGAGCATGATGATCCAATTGTACATAGTGGTACATATTGCTGTAGATGTGTTTTTAGGTTACAACAATGAGGAAAACAACAATACCTTTGGAGAGCTGGGACCGGAGCCATGATGTCTTCAGGGAACCAAAAATGCCCAATTATATGAAATGTTTTCATTATTTTTAGGTTCCCTGGTAGCTCAGCTGGTAAAGAATCTGCCTGCAACACAGGAGACCCCAGTTTGATTCCTGGGTCAGGAAGATCTGCAGAAGAAGGGGTAGGCTACCCACTCCAGTATTTTTGGGCTTCCCTGGTAGCTCAGATGGTAAAGAATCTGCAGGCAATGTGAGAGACCTGGGTTCAGTTCCTGGGTTGGGAAGATCACCTGGAGAAGGGAATGGTTACCCACTCTAGTATTCTGACCTGGAGACCCAAGGAACCTGGCAGGCTACAGTCAGTCCATGAAGTTGCAAAGAGTTGGACATGACTGAGCAACTTTGACACACTTTTTCACTATTTTAACTGGTATAAACCTGCTTTCCTTTAAAATAAGACCCTGTTAATGTTCCCTACCCAGACCAAAATTGAAAAAGTCTGGCAATATGAGAGAGAATTAAAAAAATATATACACTTCAGGAGTTTAGCCAAAGATGGAAGACTAGAAGGATTAAGCTCACCTCCTCTCAAAAGGGTACCAAAATCACACCTAACAGTTGAACCACCATCAATAAAAAAGACTACAACCTTCCAATAAAGATATTCTACATCCAAAGACTTAGAGAAGAAACCATAGTGAGGAGGGTCACACTCACAGTATAAGCAATTCCCGTCCCCCAGGTGAGTGACCCACAAACTGGAGAATAAATATATTTCAGAAGTTCTCTTATAGGTGTGAGAGTTCTGAGCCCATGTGAGGCTCCCCAGGCTGGGGGTGGCGTGGGGGGGTCTGGCATCTAGAGGAGAAGGCCCCAGATAACTTGGTTTTGAAGGCCAGTGGGTTTGACTAAAGGGGCTCCACAGGGCCGAAGGAAACAGAGACTCTACTTTTAGAGGGGACACACAAGCTCTTGTCCACACTGAAACCAGGGACAAAAGCAGTGACGTCTCTGGAGCCTGTGTCAGACCTACCTGCTGGTCTTGCAGTTTCCTCTGGGAAGATAGGGTGTGGATGTGGCTCACTCTGGGGACAAGGGTGCTATTGATGAAAGATATTGGGGCGTATTCATTGGCATGGGCTCTTTTGGAGTCTGGCGTTTTGGTACCAAGACTTGGCTCCACCCAACAGCCTGTAGGCTCCAGCGCTGGGACAACTCAGGCCAAACAATTGACGGGGCAGGAACACAGCCCTACTCATCATCATACAGGCTGCTTAAAGGGTTCCTGAAGCCACAGCTACCTCTAGACTTTCCCCATGACCCAGCACTGCTCACTAGAGGGCCAAGACCCAGCTCCATAATAACTGAAATGAAAAATAAACTAGAAGGAATTAGTAGCAGAATAAATGAGGCAGAAGAACAAATAAGTGAGCTGGAAGACAGGGTTGTAGAAATTTACTACCATGAGACAGAATAAAGGAAAAGATACTTAAAAGAAATGAGGACAGTTTAAGAGATCTCTGAGATAACATCAAATGCACCAACATTCACATTATAGGGGTCCCAGAAGGAGAAGAGAGAGAGAAAGGGCCTGAGAAGATATTTGAAGATAAAATAGCTGAAAATTTCCCCCACATGGGAAAGGAAGCATTCACTCAGGTTCAGAAAGTACGAGAGTCCCATACAGGATTTCCAAGGAGCAACATGCTCAGACACATAATAAGCAAATTAACAAAAACTAAAGATAATTGAGAAAATGTTAAAAACAATAAGGGAGAAGCAAAAAATAATATTCGAAGGAATTCTCATAAGGTTATCAGAAACACTACAGGCCAGAAGGGAAAGGCATGATGTATTTAAAGTGAAGAAAGGGGAAAACCTACAAACAAGAATACTCTACCCAGCAAGACTTTCATACAGATTTGATGGAGAAATAAAAAACTTTACAGGCAAGCAAAAGATAAAGAAGTTCAGTACCACCAAACCAGCTTTACAACAAATGCTAAAGGAACTTCTCTAGACAGAAAAGCAAAGCCCAGAACTAGAAATAAGAAAATTGCAAAGTGAAAAATCTTATTGATGAAAGCAAACACACAGTAAAGGTAGGAAATCATCCACACACAAATGCAATAACAAAACCCAGTAATCATGAGCAGAGAAGAACACAAATGTGGGATATTTGAAATTTATTTGCAATTAAGAGATCAGCAACTTAAGACAATCACATGTATATATGTGGACTGCTATATCAAAGTCTCGTGATAACCACATACCAAAAATCTATAATAGACACACACACACACACATACACACACACACACACAAAGGAATCCAAATGCAATACTAAAAGTTAACATCAAATTAAGCAATAAGGGGGGGTGGGGAGGAAGGAAAGGAAGAAAAAAGACCTAAAAAAATATCTGAAACAATTAACAAAATGGCAATAAGAATGCACATATTGATAATTAATTTAAATGCAAATGGATTGAATGGTCCAACCAAAAGACATAGACTGGCTGAATAGGTAAAAGACTTGTGCATATACTGTCTAAAAGAGACCCACTTCAGATCTAGGGACACATACAGACTGAAAGTGAAAGAATGGAAAAAATATTCCATGCCAAATGAGATCAGAAGAAAGCTGGAGTAGTAACTCTCATATCAGGCAAAATAGACTTTAAAGACTGTTACCAAAGACAAAGAAGGACACATAATGATCAAGAGATCAATCCAAGAAGAAGATAAAACAAGTGATGGATGCACCCAACATAGGAGCATCTGAGGCAAACATTAATAGACATAAAAGGAGAAATTGACACTAACAAAATAGTAGTGGAGGATTTTAACACCCCACTTACATCAATGGACAGATAATCCCCCAGAAAATAAATAAGGAAATGGGTCTTAAATGATGCATTAGACCAGATAGATTTAATTGTTACTTGTAGAGCATTCCATCTGAAAGCAGCAGAAAATGCATTCTTTTCAAGTGCACATGAAACATTCTCCAGGATAGATCACACACTGGGCCACAAAGCAAACTTCAGTAAATTTAAGAAATCTGAAATCAAATCAAGCAATGCTATGAGATTAGAAATCAACTACAAGGAAAAAAAACACTGGAAAAGAAACCTATGAACACATGGAGGCTAAACAATATGCTACTAAGAGTATACAATGAAGGAAAGACAATCTCTTCAAAAAGTGGTGCTGGGAAAACGACAGCAATCTGTAAAAGACAGAAATTAGAACACTCCCTAACACCATATACACACAAAAACATTCAAAATGGATTAAATACATAAATGTAAAGCTGGACAGTCTAAAGCTCTTAGAGGAAAACAGGCAGAATATTCTTTTCATAAACTGAAGCAATATCTTCTTGGATCTGTCTCCTAGAGTAATGGAAATAAAAACAAAAATAAATAAATGGGACCTAATTATACTTAAAAGCCTTTTGATAGCAAAGAAACCATAAACAAAAGGAAAAGACAACCCACAGAATGGGAGAGAATATTTGCAAATGATGCAATAGACAAGGAATTAATCTACAAAATATACAAACAGTTCATACAGCTTTGTTTCTTAACCTTTAAAAATATCTTTATTTTTAATAGGCAATATATTTACATGATTCAAAAGTTAAAACTATAAAAAGTGAACATAAGAAATCTCAGTCCCACTGCCCTCCATCCCATTTTATTCGTTTCCCAGTTGTTCTTCTACTGGTTCTTGATATAGATGTGTTCATGTGTCTACCTATCTATATTTGTGTGTATATAAACCATGACATAAAGAAGATTATGCTAAAATGCATCCCACTTTCTTAAAAATATTTATATATGATATAAACTGTACTACCTCTCTCTTTTTTTTACCTAAAAATAACTGAGTTTATATGTATACATTTAATGGGACAAAATACACATAACAGGATTTACTGTTTTAACACTACTGACCTATGCATTTTAAAAATGGTTAATTATAGCCACATTGTTGGGCAATTTCCAGTAGTCTTTTCATCTTGCAAAACTGAAACTCTGTAATAATTAAAATTGGTACAGAATTAAATTCTGTACTCTTCCTCCAGTCAGTTCAGTCACTCAGTCATATCCTACTCTGCTACGCCATGGACTGCATCATGCCAGGCCTCCCTGTCCATCACCAACTCCTGGAGCTTACTCAAACTTGTGTCCATCAAGTCAGTGATGCCATCTAACCATCTCATCCTCTGTTGTCCCCTTCTCCTCCTGCCTTCAATCTTTCCCAGTGTCAGGGTCTTTTTCAATGAGTCAGTTCTTCTCATCAGGTGGCCAAAGTATTGGAATTTCAGCTTCAGCATCAGTCCTTCCAATGAATATTCAGGACTGATATCCTTCAGGATGGACTGGTTGGATCCCCTTGCAGTCCAAGAGACTCTCAAGAGTCTTCTCCAACACCACAGTTCAAAACATCAATTCTTCAGTGCTCAGCTTTCTTTATAATCCAACTCTCACATCCATACATGACCACTGGAAAAACCATATCTTTGACTAGACAGACATTTGTTGGCAAAGTAATGTCTCTGCTTTTTAATATGCTATCTAGGTTGGTCATAGCTTTTCTTCCAAGGAGCAAGCGTCTTTTAATTTCATGGCTGCAGTCACCATCTGCAGTGATTTTGGAGATCAAAAAAAAAAAAATAAAGTCTCTCACTGTTTCCACTGTTTCCCCATCTATTTGCCATGAAGTGTTGGGACCGGATGCCATGATCTTAGTTTTCTGGATGTTGAGCTTTAAGCCAGCTTCTTCACTCTCCTCTTTCACTTTCATCAAGAGGCTCTTTAGTTCTTCACTTTCTGCCATAGGGTGGTGTCATCTGCGTATCTGAGGTTATTGATATTTCTCCCAGAAATCTTGATTCCAGCTTGTGCTTCACCCAGCCTAGCATTTTGCATGATGTACTCTGCATATAAGTTAAATAAACAGGGTGACAATATACAGGCTTGACATACTCCTTTCCCGATTTGGAACCAGTCTGTTGTTTCATGTCCAGTTCTAACTGTTGCTTCCTGACCTGCACACAGATTCATCAGGAGGCAGGTCAGGTGGTCTGGTATTTCCATCTCTTGAAGAATTTTCCACAGTTTGTTGTGATTCACACAGTCAAAGGCTTTAGCATAGTCAACAAAGTAGATGTTTTTCTAGAACTCTCTTGCTTTATTGATGGTCCAGCAGATGTTGGCAACTTGATCTCTTGTTCCTCTGCCTTTGCTAAATCCAGTTTGAACATCTGGAAGTTCCTGGTTCATGTACTGTTGAAGCTTAGCTTGGAGAGTTTTGAGCATTACTTTACTAATGTGTGAGATGAGTGCAATTGTGTGGTAGTTTGAGCATTCTTTGGCATTGCCTTTCTTTAGGATTGGAATGAAAACTGATCTTTTCCAGTCCTGTGGCCACTGCTGAGTTTTCCAAATTTACTGGCATATTGAGTGAAGCACTTTAACAGCATAATCTTTTAGGATTTGAAACAGTTCAACTGGAATTCCATCACATCCACTAGCTTTGTTCATAGTGATGTTTCCTAGGGCCTACTTGACTTTGCATTCCAGGATGTCTGGCTCTAGGTAAGTGATCACACCATCGTGGTTATCTGGGTCATCAAGATCTTTTTTGTATAGTTCTTCCCCCAATCGCTGGCCACCTCCATTCTACTTTGTTTCCGTTAAGTTTGACTACTCTGGATACTCTGGATACCTCATAAGTATAAGTGGAATTACAATATTTGTCTTTTTGTGACTGGTTTATTTTTCACTTAGCATACTATCCACAAGGCTCATCCATGTCATAGTTTATGTCAGAATTCCCTTCTTTTTCTAGGCTGAATAATATTCCACTGTATGTATAGACCACATTTTGTTTATCCATTCATCTACCAGTAAACAGCTGGGTTGCTTCCATTTTTTGGCTCTTGCCAGTAACGCTGCTATAAACAGGGATATACAGATATTTTTCTGGGATTCCATTTTCAATTCCATTTGAGTCAATACTCAGAAGTTGAATTGCTAGATCATATGGTAGTTTTGCTTTTAATTTTTTGAGGAAATTCTATACTATGTTCTGTAGTGGTTGCACCTTTTTATTCCCTTCTATAGTGCATAACGGAGAAGGCAATGGCAACCCACTCCAGTACTCGTGCCTGGAAAATCTCTTGGGCAGAGTAGCATGGTGGGCTGCCGTCTATGGGGTTGCACAGAGTTGGACACGACTGAAGCGACTTGGCAGCAGCAGCAGCATAGTGCATAAGGATTACAGTTCCTCCTCATTCTCTCCAACAGCTGCTATTTTCCGTTTTGTTTCTTTGCTTCACTTTTGATAATAGCCATCCTAACTGGTGTGAGGCGATTTCTCATTGCAGTTTTAACTTGTGTTTCCCTGATGCTTAGTGATCTTGAGCATCTCTTCTTGTGCTTGTTGGCCATTTTGACCCAGCTTGTGACTATTCCAGGCCTTGACTAACTTATCAGCCTCAGTGGCAACAGAAACATGCTGTCCCCTTCTTCAGGTTACATCTTTCTCTGTACAAGTGGGGTATCCCATTATGTTTCATTTCCCTACTCCTTTCTCCTTTACAATCTTCATCCTCACCTAAGGTTAGTTCTTATCCTTACACTGGCTGTAAAGATGCTTTTAAGAAGGAGAGATCAGGAAGCAGAATAAGGATATGGAACTCACCTACTCCCACAAATACATCAAGAATATATCACCATGTTGACAAATTCTCACTCCGTTTCAACCCACCTCACCCCACACCCTTAGAAACAGATCCGAGGCTTCTACCCCAACAACTGGGGAGCAGACCTGGCCCCTGGCAGGGCTGTAACAACCACAGAGCAAAAAGGAGGCCCTGCTCAACATCCAGTGTAGATTCTGGTTACAACACAAATCACACTTCCTTTTAAGGGGAGATGAGCCTGCATATCCTGAGGAAAGACATGGCAGGCATTCATGCTAAAAACAGCCCTTACACCAAAAATATTAAACTTATGTGGGCGAGACAGGGAGGCTCCCAGATAAAAACAACCCTTCAAGACCACAGTAGATAACAGTTTCTTTGTAATTTACAAAGTCAGAGAAATATAAGTAAAATGAAGTAACAGAGGAGCCACTCCCAATTAGAATAATAAGAAAGTCTCCTGAAAGAACAAACAATGAAACAGACCTCTCCAGTGTACCAGATCATGAGTTCAAAAATGAGATGGTAAAAATACTGAAGGAATTAAAAAAGCTTATCAGTAGAAATGCAGATCACTGTAACAAGGAATTAGAAATTATAAAGAGGAGCCAATTAAAATTTGAAAATTCACATGCTGAGACAATAGCCAAGCTAAAAGCAATAAATAACAAAATGCAGAAGAATGCATGAGTGAACTCCCAGAAGAGAATGCAGGCAAAACATTCTCTAACAGAAGTTATAGCAGTTTTCTTAGGTTGGTCTCCCAAGGCAATAGACATAAGAACAAAAATAATCAAATGGGACCGAATCAAACTTATAAGCTTTGGTACAGCAAAGGAAACCATAAACAAAATGAAAGGACAGCCTATGGGCTGGGAGAAAATATTTCCAAACCATGCAACTGACAAGGGCTTAGTTTCCTAATTATACAAACAGCTGATCCAACTCAACAACAGAAAAGCAATCAAAAAATGGGCAGAAGATCTAAACTGACATTTCTCCAAAGGAGATATCCAGATGGCCAACATGTCCATGAAAAGATGTTCAACATCACTAATTATTAGAGAAATGCAAATCAAGACTACAATGAGGTACCACCTCACACTGGTTAGAAAGGCCATAATTTAAAAATCTACAAATAACAAATGCTGGAGACGGTGTAGAGAAAAGGAAACCCTCTTGCACTATTGGTGGGAATGTAAGCTGGTGCAGCCGTTTTGGAAAACAGTATGGAGGTTCCTTAAAAAGCTAAATAAAATTACCATATGATCCCAGCAATCCCACTTCTGAGCATATATCTGGATGAAACTAATTTAAAAAGATACATGTGTCCCTATGTTCATAATAGCACTTTTCATAATAACCAATACATGGAAACAGCCTAAATGTTTATCCACAGGTGAATGGATTAAAAAGTGGTACATATATACAATGGAATATTACTCAGCCCTAAAGAAGGAAACAATGCCATTTGCAGCAACATGAAAGGATTTAGAGATTATCATTCTAAGTGAACTTAGAAAGAGAAAAACAAATACCATATAACATCAGTTGTATGTGGAATCTAAAGTAGGACACAAATGAACTTATTTACCAAACAGAAACAGACAGACGTAGAAAACAAACTGATGTTTACTAAAGGTTAAAGAGGGTAGGGATAAATCAGGACTTTGGAATTAGCAGACTCAAAATGCTGTATGTTATCACTAAGTCCTGTCCGACTCTTTGCAACCCCACAGACTGCAGCATGCCAGGCCTCCCTGTCCCTCACCATCTCCTGGAGTTTGCCCAAGCTCATGTCCATTAAATTGGTGATGCCATCCAACCATCTCATCCTTTGTCAACCCTCTTTTCCTTCTGCCTTTGATCTTTCCCAGCATCAGGGTCTTTTCCAACGAGTCAGCTCTTCACATCAGGTGGCCACAGTACTGGAGTTTCAGCTTCAGCATCAGTCCTTCCAATGAGTATTCAGGGTTGATTTCCTTTAGGATTGACTGCTTTGATTTCCTTGCAGTCCAAGGGACTCTCAAGAGTCTTCTCCAACACCACAGTTCAAAAGCGTCAATTCTTTGGCGCTCAGCTTTCTTTATGGAACAACTCTCACTTCTGTACAGGACTGTGGGAAAGACCATAGCTTTGATTATATGGATCATTGTCAGGAAAATGATGTCTCTGCATTTTAATATGCTGTCTAGGTTTGTCATAGCTTTCCTTCCAGGAAGCAATCGTCTTCTAATTTTATGGCTGCAGTCACCATCTGCAGTGATTTTAGAGCCCAAGAAGCGAAAATCTGTCACTGCTTCCAACTTTTCCCCTTCTATTTGCCATGAAGTGATGGGACTGGATTCCATGATCTTAGCTATTTTAACACTGAGTTTTGAGCTGGCTTTTTCACTCTCCTCTTTGACAAAATGTGGTCCACTGGAGGAGGGAATGGCAAACCACTGCAGTATTCTTGTCATGAGAACCCCATGAACAGTATAAAATAAATGCAAAAAAGGATATATATGAAAATAAACAATAAAATCCTACTGTAATGCACAGGTACTATAATTCAGCATTCTATATTGAATATATGTAATTTTCCTTTCCATTACTGTTCATTATCTGTGTGTGCTGTGCTGTGAGCTGTGCTTAGTCACTTAGTCGTGTCCAACTCTTTGTGACCCCGTGGACTGTAGCCCGCCAGGCTCCTCCGTCCATGGGATTCTCCAGGCAAGAATACAGGAGTGGGTTGCCATGCCCTCCTCCAGGGGATCTTCCCAACCCAGGGATTGAACCCAGGTCTCCCGCATTGCAGGTGGATTCTTTACTGTCTGAGCTACCAGGAAAGCCCAAGAACAATGGACTGGGTAGTCCATCCCTTCTCTGGGAAAGTTCCTGACCCAGGAATTGAACTGGGATCTCCTGCGTTTCAGGAGGATTCTTTACATATGTATGTGTGTGTGTGTGTGTGTGTGTGTGTGCATATATATATATATATATATATACACATGTTAAAGCATTGGAAGTCAATTAAACTTCAATTAAAAAAAAAAGAGGTTGTCTTCGTTACTTTAACTCCTCACACTCTGTCTGACAGCCTTCTCCAGATTCTGCATTATGTAGCACCACCATGGAGAGATGAAGTCAGTAAATTATGGGTCTCCTGAAAAGCTCCATGATTTGAACACTCCTAAGCACTGAGAGATTTCTTCTCCTCAGTGCTGGATAATTTTGTTACCTCCTGCTCTGAGGGGTCTGCCTGGTCTCACCTGAACCTGGGCAGGTTCCCTTTTAGATGATCAATACTTCCACCCAGAGTTTCTTGCACTCTGAAAGCCACCTAATAATGCTGGAAATAATATGTCCTGTTCTTTTCAATCTGTCTTTCTCCATCCTGCCTACATCAGCAGTTCTCAATTTTGGCTGCAACTTGGGATCCACTGGAGAGATTTTTAAAGACAGGTTTAAAGACTGAAGTTCCACCCACAGTGGTTTTTACTTAGTTGGTCCATTTGTAGCCTGGGCGTTGAGATTCTAATGTAGCATCAGGGTTGGGAGCTTCTCACCTAAATTTTTGGAACAGTTGATTGATATTCTTAATGAATGGTATTAATAAACCCTCATAACACCCCATCTCTCAATAGCATCCTACCATGGGCTCTCTGGGGGAGCCACCAGTGAGTGGCTCTTGGAAGTCTGGTCCTCTGTCAAATATCTTCTGCATCCTGGGCTTCTTCTGTGATTTACTCACAAGTCCCTTTCCTAATTCCAGCTGTAAAAGGAGTGTGTCTCTTTTGATCTTTCATCTCTCTCTAGCCAGTCAGGAACAGAGTAGTAGAAAATATCTTTTCTACCCCACCTTGAACTTTTTCCACAGGTAGGAATACATACTGGCAAATATGAGGTTCAAGGCTTATTGGAAAAACCTCTGAGGCCTGGTTTCTATGATTCTAAAATCCAATTGAACGTTACTTATTTCTAAGTATATTCAGCTGGCAGCTTCCACGTTAAAGGCACATGTGCAGCTGGAAAGGCAAGACACTTTGAGTCTAGCAGAAAAAAAGGGGAGAATGTTTGGCTGCACTCCACAGGCCTGCATGCCCTGCAGTTAGTTGCCCAGTCTTGAGACCAAAGAAAAAGCCAAGAGACAGCATCAGGGACATCACTGGTTAATACACGGGGTGTCGGTTCAGGAGGAACGTGTCCACTGAGTGTGACAGCTGGAGGGGAGGAGTGGGCGCATCTATGCTTCTGGGGGAGGAGGGGGCTGCCCGGTGCTGGGAGAATTTACACCAGGTGGGCTCATCCGTTATCCCGGACACCTGTGGCTGGGGAAAGGGGCGAACACACAGGCAGCTACTAACTGCGCCCCATAATGAAGAGGGCTGACAGCCATGTGAGGGAAGCAGGGACTGCCTGAGTGTGCAGAGAGCAAGAGGACCACCACCTTCAGCGGTCTGACCACACAGAAGAAGACAGACAACCGGGATGCTTCGGAGCTCAGGCAATTTCCCCCTGAGTGGAGACTCCAGAATTCTTACCCTTAGATCAGTTCCCATGATTGCTATGAGGTGTTCCACCTCTCGAAGCAGCACACTACGTATGTTTTTCCTGGTGTTCATAGGGGTCTGTGTGGACTGCTTACTGATAGGAGCAGGAAGGGGGCCTTCCCTCTGCATTCACAGGTGCCGCTTGGTGGAAGCTGTCTTTGCTTTAAGTACCATCAGCAGCCTTGGCCCATTCTGTTTGGGCCATACGAGGACAGAAGGTGTGATACATACCGCTCAAAGTAACAGGCTCTCTGGCCAGAGCTCTCCCAGGAGTCAGAGGTCAGTGTGGTTCAGCCAAAAGCTGCAGTTTGTCAAGACGCAATTAACCTGCCAGGTGGAGCCCTTTCACCGCCTTTCTCTGGAAGGAGTAGAGGGTTGTTCAATCTCCTCCGTGTCTTTGACACCCTGGTCTTAGTCGACCCGGGGGGCTACAGCAAACTACCACGGATGGGAGGCTTAAGTCACAGACCCGTGTGTCTCAGTTTTGAAGTCTGGGAAGGCCAAGATCAAGGTGCCAGCAGGTTTAGTTCTTGGTGTGGGCTCACCTGGTCTGTGCCTCACCTGGTGCAGGGCAGAGAATCAAGCTCTCTCAAGTCTCTTCTTTTAAGGACACTAATCTCATCATGGGGGCTCTGCCCTCATGACCTTAGCACCTCCCAAAGTCCCCACCATCATGCTGGGGTTAGGGTTTCAACATGTGAATTTGGGGAGGACACAGCACTATGAGGCACCCCTGGTGGCTCAGCTGGTAAAGAATCCAGTGGATTGTTGGAGACCTGGGTTTGATCCCTGCTTTGGGAAGATCCCTAGAGAAGGGAATGGCTACCCACTCCAGTACGCTGGCCTGGAGAATTCCATGGACTATATAGTCCTTGGGGTCTCAAAGAGTTGGACACGACTGAGCGACCTTCACTCACAGCGCTGTAATAGGGCTTCCCTGTGCTCTGACCTCATCAGTGTCCAGGAGCCCTACTGATGTTATTCACTGCTGCCCACCTGCCAGCCTGCTCTGGAATCCATTATCACTTCGCCTGATGGACACCCATCAGGTTAGGGGTCACTGTGCCCCGTACACTGAGTTGCTGCCTCCAGCCGAGCTTCCTCCCAGGTCTAAGTGCTGGGCATGGCTCGGCAGAGCCTGCACCATTTCTGTGACTCAGCCCAGCCCCCAACTTCACCCTGACTTCATCCTGTTGTGGGCACACATGCCCATGCCCAGCTCTGTGGTGCTGAAGAGCATCCCAGCAGCAAGGCTTTAGGGTTCAAGTTCAAATTATGCTCTGACACCTGCTAGCTATGAGAGAACTTCCCAAACCTCCTTTTCCTTAGGTGTAAAAATGATACATGTCAATATATGATAAAAACCACCACAATATTGTAAAGTAGTTAGCCTCCAATTGTAATAAATAATTAAATTTAAAAAATTGAGAAACATCAGAAATTACCCCATAGGGTTGCTATGAGGTTCAATGAGATAGTTCATATAAAGCTGTTGGCACAATGCCTGACATATTATCAGTAAATGCAATAAAAATATTTAATAGAATGTTTAAGTCACAAGGACTTTCAGTTCAGTTCAGTTCAGTTCAGTCACTCAGTCATGTCTGACTCTTTGCGATCCCATGAACCACAGCACGCCAGGCCTCCTTGTCCATCACCAACTCCCAGAGTACACCCAAACCCATGTCCATTGAGTTGGTGATGCCATCCAACCATCTCATCCTCCATTGTCCCCTTCTCCTCCTGCCCTCAATCTTTCCCAGCATCAGGGTCTTTTCCAATGAGTCAGCTCTTTGCATCAGGTGGCCAAAGTATTGGAGTTTCTGCTTCAGCATCAGTCCTTCCAATGAATATTCAGGACTGATTTCCTTTAGGATGGACTGGTTGCATCTCCTTGCAGTCCAAGGGACTCTCAAGAGTCTTCTCCAACACCACAGTTCAAAAGCACCAGTTCTTCTGCGCTCAGCTTTCTTTATAGTCCAACTCTCACATCCATACATGACTACAGGGAAAACCATAGCCTTGACTAGATGGACCTTTGTTGACAAAGTAATGTCTCTGCTTTTTAATATGCTCTCTTGGTTGGACTTTAAACCCTTTTTAAAGTTTTTATTTATTTTTTGACTGTACTGTACAGTATGCAGGATCTTACTTCCCTGACCAGGGATCGAACCCATACCCCTATTGTGGAAGCACGAAGTCCTAACCACTGAACTGCCAGGGAATTCCCTGGCATGGGAATGCAATAAATGCAATAAATATTATCTGCATTAGTTCAATTTCAAGAAACATAAATTGACTCGTTTTAGCTGTAGAAACAAAGGGGCTCTATGAAAGGCTACAGAAGAACTTCACAGAATCTGGTTTCTATCACAGTGAGGACACACAGATGTCCGGGACTGGGGAGGTCACAGACACCCACTCTGTGGCTCTCTGATTCTGTCTCTACCTGTGTCATTTCTGCTTCTTGCTACATGTGGGGATTCCTGGCTGCTATTTCTCTCTGAGCACCTCCTTCCTTAGCTTTAAACCCTTCTGTTACATCCATTCTTTTTTGCTTTTATCAACAGAACCCTAGCATTTGGCTGGACACATGGCCTCTCAGTAAAATTATATTTTCTGGACTCTGTTACAGCCAGGTTTGGCCATGTGACCAAGGTCTGGTTTGGTGGGGAAGCATTGTATGCAACTTTGTGATTATAGAAAGGGGCATTCTCCTTCCTTCATCGTCCTGTCTGAACCATGAAGATTGTAGTGATGCAAATTGGAGGATGGATAGGAGCCTGGGGGCCTAGCAATGAGGAATTGCTACATCAAGTCTAGACTATTTCTATTCAGACTATTGCCTGAGAGAGAGATGTTCTGTTATCTAGGGAGAAAGCCAAGATCTGCCATCTTGCTTAAGCCATTTTCAGTTCAGTTCGGTTGCTCAGTCATGTCAGACTCTTTGGAACCCCATGGACTGCAGCACGCCAGGCCTCCATGTCCATCACAAACTCCCGGAGTTTACTCAAACTCATGTCCATCGAGTCGGTGATGCCATCCAGCCATTTCATCCTCTGTTGTCCCTTTCTCCTCCTGCCCCCAATCCCTCCCAGCATCAGGGGTCTTTTCAAATGAGTCAACTCTTTGCATCAGGTGGCCAAAGTATTGGAATTTCAGCTTCAACGTCAATCCTTCCAATGAACACCCAGGACTGATTTCCTTTAGGATACACTGGTTGGATCTCCTTGCAGTCCAAAGGACTCTCAAAAGTCTTCTCCAACACCACAGTTCAAAACCATCAACTCTTCTGCGCTCAGCTTTCTTTAGAGTCCAAATCTCACATCCATACATGACTACTGGAAAAAACCATAGCATTGACTAGACGGACCTTCGTTGACAAAGTAATGTCTCTGCTTTTTAATATGCTATCTAGGTTGGTCATAGCTTCCCTTCCAAGGAGTAAGCGTCTTTTAATTTCATGGCTGCAATCACCATCTGCAGTGGTTTAGGAGTCCCAAAAAATAAAGTCTGACACTGCTTCCACTGTTTCCCCATCTGTTTCCCATGAAGTGATGGGACCAGATGCCATGATCTTAGTTTTCTGAATGTTGAGGTTTAAGCCAACTTTTCCACTCTCCTCTTTCACTTTCATCAAGAGGCTTTTTAGTTCCTCTTCAATAGCTCTGGGACTTTGAAATGTTTCCTGATATAGTTCCTCTCCTTTCTGCCATAAGGGTGGTGTCATCTGCATATCTGAGGTTATTGATATTTCTCCCAGAAATTTTGATTCCAGCTTGTGCTTCATCCAGCCCAGTGTTTCCCTTGATGTACTCTGCATATAGACTAAATAAGCAGGGTGACAACATCCAGCCTTGACGTACTCCTTTTCCTATTTGGAACCAGTCTGTTGTTCCATGTCCAGTTCTAACTGTTGCTTCCTGACCTGCATACAGGTTTCTCAAGAGGCAGGTCAGGTGGTCTGGTATTCTCATCTCTTTCAGAATTTTCCACAGTGTATTGTGATCCACACAGTCAAAGGCTTTGGCATAGTCAATAAAACAGAAATAGATGTTTTTCTAGAACTCTCTTGCTTTTTAGATGATCCAGCAAATGTTGGCAATTTGATCTCTGGTTCCTCTGCCTTTTCTAAAACCAGCTTGAACATCTGGAAGTTCACGGTTCACGTATTGCTGAAGCCTGGCTTGGAGAATTTTGAGCATTACTTTACTAGCGTGTGAGATGAGTGCAATTGTGCAGTAGTTTGAGCATTCTTTGGCATTGCCTTTCTTTGGGATTGGAATGAAAACTGACCTTTTCCAGTCCTGTGGCCACTGCTGAGCTTTCCAAATTTTCTGGCATATTGAGTTCAGCACTTCCACAGCATCATCTTTCAGGATTTGAAATAGCTCAACTGGAATTCCATCACCTCCACTAGCTTTGTTTGTAGTGTTGCTTCCTAAGGCCCACTTGACTTCACATTCCAGGATGTCTGGCTCTAGGTGAGTGATGACACCATCGTGATTATCTGGGTCGTGAAGATCTTTTTTGTACAGTTCTTCTGTGTATTCTTGCCACAACTTCTTAATATCTTCTGCTTCTGTTAGGTCCATACAATTTCTGTCCTTTATCGAACCCATCTTTGTGTGAAATGTTCCCTTGGTATTTCTAATTTTCTTGAAGAGATCTCTAGTCTTTCCCATTCTGTTGTTTTCCTCTATTTCTTTGCATTGATCAGAGTAAGGCTTTCTTATCTATCCTTGCTATTCTTTGGAACTCTGCATTCAAATGGGAATATCTTTCCTTTTCTCCTTTGCTTTTTGCTTCTCTTCTTTTCACAGCTATTTGTAAGGCCTCCTCAGACAACCATTTTGCCTTTTTGCTTTTCTTTTCCATGGGGATGGTCTTGATTCCTGTCTCCTGTACAATGTCACGAGCCTCTGTCTATAGTTCATCAGGCACTCAGTCTATCAGATCTAGTCCCTTAAATCTATTTCTCACTTCCACTGTATAGTCATAAGGGATTTGATTTAGGTCATACCTGAATGGTCTAGTGGTTTTCCCTACTTTCTTCAATTTAAGTCTGAATTTGGCAATAAGGAGTTCAGGATCTGAGCCACAGTCAGCTCCCGGTCTTGTTTTTGCTGACTGTGTAGAGCTTCTCCATCTTTGGCTGCAAAGAATATAATCAATCTGATTTCGGTGTTGACCATCTGGTGATGTCCATGTGTAGAGTCTTCTCTTGTGCTGTTGGAAGAGGGTGTTTGCTATGACCAGTGCGTTCTCTTGGTAAAACTCTATTAGCCTTTGCCCTGCTTCATTCTGTACTCCAAGGCCAAATTTGCCTGTTACTCCAGGTGTTTCTTGACTTCCTACTTTTGCATTCCAGTACCCTATAATGAAAAGGACATCTTTTATGGGTGTTAGTTCTAAAAGGTCTTGTAGGTCTTCATAGAACCGTTCAACTTCAGCTTGTTCAGCGTTACTGGCTGGGGCATAGGCTTGGATTACCGTGACATTGAATGGTTTGCCTTGGAAACGAACAGAAATCATTCTGTCATCTTTGAGATTGCATCCAAGTACTGCATTTCAGACTCATCTCACACACTAGTAAAGTAATGCTCAAAATTCTCCAAGCCAGGCTTCAACAGCACATGAACCGTGAACTTCCAGATGTTCAAGCTGGTTTTAGAAAATGCAGAGGAACCAGAGTTCAAATGGCTAACATCTTCTGGATCATCGAAAAAGCAAGAGAGTTCCAGAAAAACATCTATTTCTGCTTTATTGACTATGCTAAAGCCTTTGACTGTGTGGATCACAATGCACTATGGAAAATTCTGAAAGAGATGGGAATACTGGACCACCTGACCTGCCTCATGAGAAACCTATATGCAGGTCAGGAAGCAACAGTTAGAACTGGGCATGGAACAACAGACTGGTTCCAAATAGGAAAAGGAGTACGTCAAGGCTGGATATTGTCGCCCTGATTATTTAGCCTATATGCAGAGTACATCAAGGGAAATGCTGGGCTGGAGGAAGCACAAGCTGGAATCAAGATTTCTGGGAGAAATATCAATAACCTCAGATATGCAGATGACACCACCCTTATGGCAGAAAGTGAAGAGGAACTAAAAAGCCTCTTGATGAAAGTGAAAGAGGAGAGTGAAAAAGTTGGTTTAAAGCTCAATATTCAGAATACTAAGATCACGGCATGTGGTCCCATCACTTCATGGGAAATAGATGGGGAGACAGTGGAAACAGTGTCAGACTTCATTTCTTGGGCTCCAAAATCACTGCAGATGGTGATTGCAGCCATGAAATGAAAAGACGCTTACTCCTTGGAAGGAAAGTTATGGCCAACCTAGATAGCATATTAAAAAGCAGAGACATTACTTTGCCAACAAAGGTCCGTCTAGTCAAGGCTATGGTTTTTTCCACTAGTCATGTGTGGATGTGAGAGTTGGACTGTAAAGAAAGCTGAGCGTCGAAAAATTGATGCTTTTGAACTGTGGTGTTGGAGAAGGCTCTTGAGAGTCCCTTGGACTGCAAGGAGATCCAACCAGTGTATCCTAAAGGAGATCAGTCCTGGGTGTTCATTGGAATGACTGATGCTGAAGCTGAAACTCCAGTACTTTGACAACCTCATGTGAAGAGCTGAGTCATTGGAAAAGACCCTGATGCTGGGAGGAATTGGGGGCAGGAGGAGAAAGGGACAACAGAGGATGAAATGGCTGGATGGCATCACCGACTCGATGGACATGAGTTTGAGTAAACTCCGGGAGTTGGTGATGGACAGGGAGGCCTGGCATACTGCGATTCATGGGGTCACAAAGAGTCGGACACGACTGAGCATCAGTCAGTGAACTGAACTGAACTGAATCTTAACTCATTGCTGGTTTGTCAACCATGGATGGGAATAAATATCACGATGTAAAGCAATCCAAGCCTGTGCCCTGAGACTGGGAAACAGTGAAACAGTCATAAGCCTTATCCTCTTACTGCTCTAAGGGACTGTAAGTCACTGATTTCTTCCCCTAGTTCCTCCTAAGAGCAGGTTAGGGTGTCTCCAATGGTAAACATTTCATTGTCATAGGCCCACTCTAGGTAATAACAGAAGTAATGACAAAGGAGTGGGTTATCTGGCCAGGTTAAGGGCATTAGGGTATTTTAATAATAGGCTGGGTGGAGCAACACTGTCTACAAGGGGTCACAGTCATAACTGTAGGAGTTAGTAATTGGCTCAAGAACAAATTGGTAAGAGGCAACAGACCAGATGGTCCATAAAAGTGGAGTGGAGATTTGATCCAAGGGTATGTTTGTAACTTTAGGAGAAGGGTGGTAAGGATTTGGGCCCAAACGGCCTGCAGGGCTAACTCCCAAAGTGGCAAACATTATCCCGGGAAGCCCAATTACCTTTGAGGGGATGCCAACTGATGGCCTTCTAGCAGGCACTGTGTGCCTGTCGCTCGCCCAAGCGGGTCCAGTGGGAGATGCTGGTGTTGCACGTGTTGTGGGAAACATGGAAGATGAAAGCCTGAATATCCAGAGGGGTGGATATTATACAGTATTTCCCTTCCAAGGACCATCTATTTTCCGGTTGTCCCTCTAGAAGACTGTAGAGGCGACACTGTGGGCCTGGAGGGGCTCAGGAAAAGAGCATGAAACAGGAGGGAAGGGGGCGGGGCACAACCTTTGAAAGAATGACATGGCACAAGGGCATAACGTAAACTGATTAAAATCAATTGGGTCCAAGATGACAAGTCAGATTCAAGTAAACCTTAATCCCCAATCTATAAGCCGACAGACACACCCAGAGGTGGCAGGACAGCTCTAAGGCACTGTCAAAAGAGGGAGGAGTGGGTGGTTCCCCAATGGTTGGGATGATCCTCCCACTCATTAGCATCTGAGTTCACCCCACTGGCAAAACCTAGCCAGGCCACATTCCATGGCCTGTACCCTGTAGAGTGCGGTGCTTCTCTCTGAATCTTAACAGATCTACCTCTTACCTATAGCTTTGTCTCTGACTGAATTTTTGCAATGAGACATCAGAGCCTGAGCTTCATGGGTTTGTCCTGGGAGGGAGCTGAAGGACAGGAGCAAAAAGCAGTGGGAAAAACATGCCAAGGAATCCCCTTCATAGCCTGCTGGAAAATCTGCTAAATACCTGACCCGTGCTTACAGTTTTCATTGGCCTGATCCTTGGCACAGAGAAGATTAAGGACAGAAGAACCCCCACCAGCTTGGGTAACAGCTACTGGGGCCCAGCAGATAGTGCCTTTGGGACATACCAAAGAGTAGCCTCTCCAGAGTGCCTCAATTGCACCCACTGCCACCTGTCTGTTTGCGGGGGTGGGGGAGGGGGGTTCAAGGAAACAAGAAATGAGAGATTGTAGAGGAATTAAGATTTTGTTAGGCATATGTCCCTCCAGCCATAGGAGTGAGGACCTCCTACCTTAACCGGAGGTCTTCTGGAGTCTGAGAGTGAGTCACGTGAGCTTTCTGCTAAGCTCGTTTTTCGGTGTCCCGGTTTCCAGCACGATGGGCCTCTTGTCACTTCCCCTGCGCTGGGTTTTCTTCGCGTCCACTCCTAGCTCGGAAGCTTCGCTGAGTTGGGCTCCTGCTGTGCTTGGCCTCCTCCTTGCGGGGGGCCGCGCTGAGGTTGTTTCAGCCAGGTTAAACCTGAGTCACGGCACCGCAGATGTCAGGGGAGTGTATGCTCCTCGGTTCTGTCTCAGCACAACAAAGATTTGGAGCGATGGACATTAAAGCCCTTGGCGGGTCACAGCTCTTGGGTCTTGGACAGACCGTGTTACAGCTCTCAGGTCTCAAACGGACTGGGTTATAGCTCTTAGACAAATCAGTGTTACAGCTCCATGTTATAGCTCTATTTTATTTAGAAAATAGCAGGAAAATCCATCTTTGAGGCGTGAGGGCATGTCAACCCAAAGACGTGAAGAGAAGAGCGCCCCAGCATGCAGGAGAGAGAGAGAGACAGAGAGAGAGTGACCCCCGGCCCTTTGGCTCCTCTTTTTATATGTTTTTTCCTCCCCCTGGGCCTGCCCTATGTAAATTGGGCTAGCTAGGAGTGCTGTTTGTTCTACCTGAGGTCCTCACTCCTGTCCTCGGAACTTCCTTTGTTCTATTTTCGCAGGCTTTTCCCTTCCTTGTCTTTTAGCCACCTCCATTTTGGACTCCTGTTTCCTATTCTAACTACCTAATCCCTAGATGTTGCAAAATAAAGAATAAACCTTGTCCACAATAAACATAGGTACTTTACAAGAATGGACATACAGACCTATCATTATAACCTAAAGCTGTCTTCTAGATGTGACGATATTAGCCAGGGAGTCTTCCCCTCATCCTTCCTCTTACCCCGCCTCCAGCATTTCAGAGACTAAGTACTGGGCTACATCTAGCTCCAAGAGGTGGATTAACATAGACACCCCCAGAAGACATAGCTCTTCCTAAATACCAACAAAAGGGCTTTTAGTAAGAGTTATTTTATTACCTCTACTTTTAATGCACTTTGAGCACTAGACTTGCTTATTTTTTTTGTACCATTCAATTCAACATATTTATTGAGAACTAGAAATATATAAAAGTTACATCAAGCAAAAGAAATTGATTACATAATTATACTATATGTTAAATGACAATTTAGCTGCTTCTGTGAGATACAAATGTTTCATAAATAATTGCTATTTAAAAGCCTGACATGGATTTTAAAATATCCTTTGAATTATTTCTACATATATTTTCCTGCGTCAGTTAGTTATTGCTGTGTAACACATCATCCCAAAACATAGCAACTTAAACGACAGCCATTTCTTCAGTGCCAATTCAGTGGGGCAACACTTCAGCCTGGGCTATCCTGGCTTGTTCTGGTCTTGACTACCTCCCTCGCGTGTGTGGTCAGCCCTGAACCTGCTAAGCTGCTCTAGTCCTCAGAGTTGGTTGGCTGTTGTCTGGAGTGATTCAGTTCTTCCCTGTCTCAGTCTCCTCTCATCCTCCAGAGAGTAGGACTTGACTACTCTTTAATACAAAGTGATGATAACTAACAGAACAATGGCTAGACAGTCCCAACAGTCTAAAGACTGATGGGCATCGAGCCCTTCTCTCTGCATTTCCTTCCTGTTCTGCCCCCACCACACAATGAACAGTCAGCTTACTCTCCAAAGTGCACATTTAACAATTCCACTCCCCAAACACAGCCATTCCTATGAATGAACAGAAAAAAGTACTTCAAAGCTGATACTTTAACTCTCTACTTTAGAAATATATTGTGTACTTTTATACATCTAGAAAGGCTGGATGTTTCAAACAAGACTTTAAGTTTGTCTGCTATACAAACATATAATGGCACTGAATAAACTGCACACAAAAGCTAGTCTCAAAATGCCATCTAAACAGGAACACTCTGGCCAAGAGCCCTTTCACTTCTCATCTCTATCAACCCAGTGGACAAGTCTAATTAAGCTTCTGTGATGCTTAGAGGGGATTTTACCAATTTCACATCTGCCAATTGTTTTCAGAAGTCTTTCCTATGAATTTTAACATGAAGTGTACACAATGTACTTATTTGCTAATTTTGTCATACACTGGCAACTTCTTTAACATCTAGGAAGACTAGATGCTGTAATTTGGATGAACACTGTATACACAGCTAAAGTAAAACAAAATGCAGACACATATGTGACAATGGTTAATCTTGCCTAACTATAAACATACTGGTATAACCCACCCCCTTGCACTTTCTTCTTCCCCCCTGAATCAGCACAAATAAAATAATGTGTACTGCTCAGAGAGATGCTTTGATCATTTTAATTGTTCCATTTCTAATAGTATTTCATTTTAATTTTAACAAAAGGATATAGATATGCAAAATATGTTATTTCACTACCTCTACTTTTAACATAACTTGTGTTCTTCTAAACATCTAGAAAGACTAGATGTTTCAAATAAGGACTTAAGTTTGTCCACTATATACACAATAGTGTTGAATAAACTACACACATGTAACAATAGCTATATCCAAAAGTGTCTTCTACCAAGGAACATTCTAGTCTAGAACCCTTCATTTCTCTCAATTCTTCCTTTTCACCATCTGTCCAAAAGTAGGCAAGTACAGGCACATGTATTACCTAGAAGTGATTTATAATTTCATTTCCAAGGTCCTTTTCAGAAGATGGGCTTTCAGTGAATTTTAACACACAGTGTACAAAATGTGTTAGATTACTAACTCTACTTTTGTCATGCCTTGGCAACCTCAATCTAGAAACTAGATATTTTAAAATTGTGATCCATTTGTCCAGCATATACCTAATGTATACAGTAAAGTGAAATGCATTTAACATATAGAGCAATGGTAAGCTGAAATCTAGTACATACTAGCAAAGTATCTTTTGCAATCTTCCCTCCCACCTCCCTCAACCCAATAAAAAAAGCACAGAGCATACTGTTCAGAGAAGACGTTTAACAATTCCATTTCCGAAGACAGTATTTCCCATCAGTTTTTTTTTTTTTTTTTTTTTTAAATTTTTTAAATTTTTATTAGTTGGAGGCTAATTACTTTACATCATTACAGTAGTTTTTGTTATACATTGATATGAATTAGCCATGGATTTACATGTATTCCCCATCCCAGTCCCCCCTCCCACCTCCCTCTCCACCCGATCCCTCTGGGTCTTCCCAGTGCACCAGGCCCGAGCACTTGTCTCATGTCCCCAACCTGAGCTGGTTATCCATTTCACCCTAGATAATATACATGTTTCGATGCTGTTCTCCTGAAACATCCCACCCTCTCCTTCTCCCAGAGTCCACAAGTCTGTTCCATACATCTGAGTCTCTTTTTCTGTTTTGCATATAGGGTTATTGTTACCATCTTTCTAAAGTCCATATATATGTGTTAGTATACTGTAATGGTCTTTATCTTTCTGGCTTACTTCGCTCTGTATAATGGGCTCCAGTTTCATCCATCTCATTAGAACTGATTCAAATGAATTCTTTTTAATGGCTGAGTAGTATTCCATGGTGTATATGTACCACAGCTTCCTCATCCATTCGTCTGCTGATGGGCATCTGGGTTGCTTCCATGTCCTGGCTATTATAAACAGTGCTGCGATGAACATTGGGGTGCACGTGGCTCTTTCAGATCTGGTTTCCTTGGTGTGTATGCCCAGAAGTGGGATTGCTGGGTCATATGGCAGTTCTATTTCCAGCTTTTTAAGAAATCTCCACACTGTTTTCCATAGTGGCAGTACTAATTTGCATTCCCACCAACAGTGTAAGAGGGTTCCCTTTTCTCCACACCCTCTCCAGCATTTATTGCTTGTAGACTTTTGGATAGCAGCCATCCTGACTGGCGTGTAATGGTACCTCATTGTGGTTTTGATTTGCATTTCTCTGATAATGAGTGATGTTGAGCATCTTTTCATGTGTTTGTTAGCCATCTGTATGTCTTCCTTGGAGAAATGTCTGTTGAGTTCTTTGGCCCATTTTTTGATTGGGTCATTTATTTTTCTGGAGTTGAGCTGGAGGAGTTGCTTGTATATTTTTGAGATTAATCCTTTGTCTGTTGCTTCATTTGCTATTATTTTCTCCCAATCTGAGGGCTGTCTTTTCACCTTGCTTATAGTTTCCTTTGTTGTGCAAAAGCTTTTAAGTTTCATTAGGTCCCATTTGTTTATTTTTGCTTTTATTTCTGAAATTCTGGGATGTGGGTCATAGAGGATCCTGCTGTGATTTATGTCGGAGAGTGTTTTGCCTATGTTCTCCTCTAGGAGTCTTATAGTTTCTGGTCTTACATTTAGATCTTTAATCCATTTTGAGTTTATTTTTGTGTATGGTGTTAGAAAGTGTTCTAGTTTCATTCTTTTACAGGTGGTTGACCAGTTTTCCCAGCACCACTTGTTAAAGAGGTTATCTTTTTTCCATTGTATATCCTTGCCTCCTTTGTCAAAGATAAGGTGACCATAGGTTCGTGGACTTATCTCTGGGCTTTCTATTCTGTTCCATTGATCTATATTTCTGTCTTTGTGCCAGTACCATACTGTCTTGATGACTGTGGATTTGTAGTAGAGTCTGAAGTCAGGCAGATTGATTCCTCCAGTTCCATTCTTCTTTCTCAGGATTACTTTGGCTATTCGAGGTTTTTTGTATTTCCATACAAATTGTGAAATTATTTGTTCTAGTTCTGTGAAAAATACTGTTGGTAGTTTGATAGGGATTGCATTGAATCTATAGATTACTTTGGGTAGTATAGCCATTTTGACAATATTGATTCTTCCAATCCATGAACACGGTATATTTCTCCATCTGCTTGTGTCCTCTTTGATTTCTTTCATCAGTGTTTTATAGTTTTCTATGTATAGGTCTTTTGTTTCTTTAGGTAGATATACTCCTAAGTATTTTATTCTTTTTGTTGCAATGGTGAATGGTATTGTTTCCTTAATTTCTCTTTCTGTTTTCTCATTGTTAGTGTATAGGAATGCAAGAGATTTCTGTGTGTTAATTTTATATCCTGCAACTTGACTGTATTCGTTTCCCATCAGTTTTTAACAGCTATTTATAAGAAGTTATTTAACAGTATTTTAAAATGTGTCAAGCACTTCTAAATATCTAGAGAGACTAGATATTTCATATTAATAGCTTGTTTGTCCACTTGTACACTATGTACACATTTTGTTAAATAAAATTGCACACATGTAACAATGGTTATAATCTGAGGCATCTTTTAAATGCAACCGTTTCTTCTCTCACTTCCTTCTCTCCACCGCCAATCCAGTGGACAAGTTCAGGCATATGTATTGCTTAGAGGTGATTGAACAAATTCATATCCAAAAGTCATTTACAGAAAACAAGCTTTCCTGTGAATTCCAACACTAAGTGTACAAAATGTGCTAATTTTACTACCTACTGTGTCATACGGTGGCAACCTCTTTAACATCTAGAGACTAGATGTTGCAAAATTAGGACTCATTTGTCCCTTATATATACTATATACTTAGCAAAACAAAATGCACATGCCATAAAAAAGTGGTTTCGTTTGAAACTGTCCAGGTATGTCCATATTATGTTTTGCAGTTCTTTCCTTCTCACTTCCTCCAAACCACTGAACAAGTATAGGCAACAATACGCTGCTCACAGAGGAGGTTTAACATTTAAGTTTCCCAGAGACAGTGCTTCCTATGAATCTGAGCAAAAAGATAATTACAAAGTGATATTTTACTATCTCTACATAACATTGGGGCTTCCCTAGAGGCTCAATCAGTAAACAATTGCCTGCAATGCAGGAGACACGGGTTCAGTCCCTGTGTTAGGAAGATCCCCTGGAGAAGGGAATGGCAACCCACTCCAGTGTTCTTACCTGGAGAATCCCATGGACAGAGGAGACTGGAGGGCTACAGTCCATGGGGGTCACAAAGAGTCAGACATGACTGAGTGATTAACCCACCCACCCCCCACACACATTTAACATACATCTGGCACTTCTAAATATCTAGATGGAATAGATGCTTCAAAAAGGACTTAATTTGTCCATTACGTATGGGAGCAGTCTTGAATAAATTGCCTCAGTGTAACAGTTTCAGTCTGAAAGTGTCTTCAAAATATGAGCACTCTGGCCTAGGACCAGCCCCCTTCCCTCCTCTCCTTCCTCCCCCAATACTACTTTTAAGAGCAGCTGCTCATCATTGTCCAACTGGCTCAGAGTTCTAGCTTTCGTTTTCACATTCTGATTGGACAGGCTCGTGTGCGCTATGTTGAGCCCTGCCCCCAGGCCACAGGAGTGTGGCCTTACACCGAGGCCACAGCTGTGGATCCCGAACCAAGGCCACCGCTGAAGCTGACTGAGCCCCTTGGCAACCGCTGCCAAACTACCCGCCCTGATCTTCACTAACAAGCCTCCTGACTCCCAGTTAGGCAAAGATGCCCACTCCAGTAAACACCCTAAAGTGGCCAACCTTCTAGCAGAAATTTTCTTTGTCTTGAGGCTATAAAAGTTGGCTACTAACCCGAGAAAATTGTCGCCTCGCCTTGGTCTGTCAGAAGGTCAGCCCACTGTACTGGTAGTGACCAATTATCTCTTCTCTTTGTTCTTAATAAACTCACTCCCTTCTGAAACGCTCCATATCTGGAAATCCTTTTCTGCCCCTTGCTCAGACTGCCCCAACAAGCTGTTCACCCTGGTCCAGTTGTGTGTGGCCTGGGGCTTGGGGTGGAGTGGGAGAGGGTGAGGGCAGCCTTCTGTCCAAGGACTGTCTACACACCGGTGAGGAGACAGTCTCTTCAATATGTGGTGCTGGGAGAACAGGACTGCTACATGTGAAAAAATGAAATTAGAATATTTTTAATTCCATGCACAAAAATAAGTTCAAAATGGACTAAAGACCTAAATTTAGACTGGACACTATAAAATTCTTAGAGGAAAACATAGGCAAAACACTCTCTGACAAAAATTGCAGGAATATTTTTTTTCAATCTGTCTCCTAGAGTAATGGAAATAAAAACAAAAATAAATAAATGGGACCTAACTAAATTAAAAACCTTTAGCACAGCAAAGGAAACCATAAACAAAATGAAAAGACAACCCTCAGATTAAGAGAAAATATTTGAAATGATGTGACCTTCAAGGAATTAGTCTCCAAAATTTATAAACAGCCCATGCAGCTCAATATCATCAAAGCAAACAATTCAATCCAAAAAAGACAGAAGACCTAAATAGGCATTTTCCAGAGAAGACATACAGATGTCCAAGAAGCACATGAGCAAATATTCAACATCACTAATTATTAGAGAAATGCAAATCAAAAATACAATGAGATATCATCTCACACCAGTAAAAATGACTATCATCAAAAAAACCCACAAACAATAAATGCTGGAAAGCATGTGGAGAGAAGGGAACTCTCCTACACTGTTGGTGGGAATGTAAATTGGGACAGCCATTATGGAGAACAGTGTAGTTTCCTTAAAAAACTGAACATAGAGCTACCATATGGTCCTACAATCCCACTTCTGGACATATTCTGGAGAAAGAAATGTGATCCAAAAGGATACATGCACCCCAGTGTTCATTGTAGCACTGTTAACATTAACCAAGACATGGAAGAAACCTAAATGTCCTTTGACAGAGGGATGGATAAATAAGATATGGTACACATATACAATGGAATAATAGCCATAAAAAGAATGAAATAATGCAACACAAATGTCCAGAAAACAAGCTATCATTGGTTTTTAAAAAAACTTTCCTGGCTCAGTCAGGCATCAGGGAAGAGTCAAAACAAACCTCCAGAACCCTCTACTTTTGTAGGACTGCATAATTATCACTGAATAAAGTAAAGTGAAAGTTGCTCAGTTGTGTCCGACCCTTTGCGACCCCATGGACTATACGGTTCATGGAATTCTCCAGGCCAGAATACTGGAGTGCGTAGCCTTTCCCTTCTCCAGGGGATCTTCCCAACCCAGGAACTGAAACTGGGGTCTCCTGCACTGCATGCAGATTCTTTACCAGCTGAACTATGAGGGAAGGCTCCCTACTCCCTGCTTTTTTCTAACACCTAAAGTAACCTGAATTAGCTAGAAAACTCAATATAGTCAGGCATTTTGTACACTGGGAAATTTAGGTTATTCAGATTTTGCTGTCTATGAAAGATTTTTTAGCTGTGACATTGTCAAAATGCTTTGATGATAATATAATTACTTGGGTACATGAGGCACATTTAGCTCCTATTAAGAGTCATAGCCTACTTAAACTCCAGATCAATATCAAAGTGATACCAACCAGGGTTTCACTTGATCTTAGCCAAAAGGCTGAGAAGCGATCCAACCAGGGTTTCTTGGCCCTCCCCAATCAATAGAAATTGACTAGAGACCAGACAAGAAATTCAGGCAAGGCTCTATTAGGGTTCTTCTGCTGGCTGCAGGAGAAAATGAAAACAAGGAACCCCCCCTTGCTTTCTTCTGGAGAGGGTGTGAGCTCATTCCTTATACGAGGAAAGGGCAGGGGTATGTCCGAGGGTCAGGCTGGAGGGATGGCTTAGGTGTTTGCCCGCCTTCACTCTGTGGTGTTGAGTGCGTGCTTTTGCCCCTGACACCCATGGCTCCTGGCTCTTCAGGAATGGAAATCAGGGATTTTTTTCTTTTTGGTCTTTTTTTAATCTTTTGGTCCAGAATTTGCCCCAGCAGCATACACACAGAGTTATTTTCAGTTGTATATAATTTCTCTGTATTTTGTATCTCAAGGAGGGGTGTGTCCAGGTGCAAGCTTTGCTGCACTGTAGCATGGAGTGCCAGTTCTTAGACTCTCAAAAGACAATGTGAAATTATTAAGGATACAGTCCCTGAGACACTCCTTTTCTAGCAGAGAAGCCATTTCATGTCCACCAAGCCTAAAGTAGCATTTCCAAAAGTGCGTTCTGTAGATCATTGGGATCTCCAGGATAAGAGGGGCTCCATTGTAAGATAAATTTGGAAAATATACTGCAAGTTAGAGTTTCCTCTTGGAGACTCACAGTGTTATACATAATGAAGGTTCTGGGACATCCTGCTGAAATGAAACATCTCACACCTGTTGAACATTGTTTAGTTCTGAGTTTCCCCCAAAGTTCACATTTTGGAAAATGCTGTGTGCACATATGTACTAGCATTTGGAAGGAGAGCTGCAGTGATGAAGCTGTGAATAGAACCATGGGAAACAGAGGTCCAAGTAGCACAATCAGAGAGGAGGTTGTTCAAAAAGGCAACATTTTCATGCTTTTAAGCTGTGAAGGGTTGAGACAGTTATAAATAGAGCAAAAGAAGTGAAGAGAAATATTTTAACCTTTACCACCAGAGTTATGCCCATGCCTAACAACACAGCGATTTGTATTATACTTGATCATTTGTAAGGCAATTATATATATTTATAAACTTAATTTTTGCTGCAGTTTATGAGGTTGCAGGGAGTCAGACACGACTTAGCAACTGAACAACAACAACATATTAACCTCATGACATAAAGTGTTACTCCATTTTTAAAATGAGAAAGATGAATGTCTGAGTGGTTGGTGACTGGATCTAAAACATGAGGACACATATCAAGGAAAAGATGGATGTCAGAGAAAAGGGTGATCTTCAAATAAATTTGGAGAGGAACAATACACAATAGATCACTGAACATTCTAAAATATCATTAGTAGAAAAACACACTTACCTTCAATTTCACCTGGTATTTGCCAAACCTTTTTGCCTGCAAGACCATTTTAAAGTTATTTTTTCCCATATTAATTTCCTATCAGCTTTCTGTGAAATGCACTTTGAGAATGGCTGTTCATTCTCATGAACACTGCTTTCTTACTGTCATCACGGCAACAGCCCTCACACAAATCATAGCTTGTTAGACAACATTATATAGAAATATACAAGAATTCCTGGAACTGGATTAAAGGTTATTTTTGTGGTTTATATAAAGAATGTCCTTGCTAAGTAATTAGTATCAATCGGATCTCCCTTCAGACTGCCATTTGCCCAAATTGTTCAGGTGTGACTTAGCTCATAGAAGTTTCTGTTGTACTTCCTTTCCAAGGACTGAAACAGGCTGGAGCCCACCATGAGTTGCTTCAAGTATTTGGAATCTTATATACCTTCTGAAAAATAAGTGGGAAGCACGGGCCAAACTTTAAAAATGAATATTCCAGATGAAAACAAAGATAACCATACCCAGATGTTAATTTGGTGAATTCATCTCATGTGATGCCATTGCAATAGCAAATTCCAAGTTTTTGGTGGGCTTCAAGTCTTCCTAACTCCAGTTGAAAGTCATATGCCCTTTGTTGGGGAGTGCTGCCTTTTTCAGGTGCCATACTTAATTAGATCAGTCTCCAAGCAGACTATGAGAAGTCCTTATGAACACATTGAAGGATAATTCTTGGAAAGGAACCTAACAGTGTACTGTGCAAATACAAATACAGCAAGGCATACAAGCCATAAACCAAATCCTGAAAGTATCTGGGGGGAGAAAAAGTTTATCCTACTTAACTTTTTCTTGATTCAAACTTTCCTTTAATTTGTTTTTACTCTAAGTGACTAACTGAACAGAATAGCGGTAATTTGTAAGAAATTTTGATCTTTTAAGTACTTTTTTCAAGCTTTATTGAGATGTAATTGACATATAACATTGTGAAAGTTTAAGGTGTATAACATGTTGATTTGACACACACATATAAATTACATGTACACATTATGGTCTTCCCAGTGGTTGTGAGAATGGGACCATAAAGACAGCTGAGCGCCCAAGAACTGATGCCTTTGAACTGTGCTGCTGGAGAAGACTCTTGAGCGTCATTTGAACAGCAAAGAGATCAAACCAGTTGGTCTTCAGAGAAATCAACTCTGAATATTCATTGAAAGGACTGATGATGAAGCTGAAACTCCAATAACTTTGGCCCCTTGATGGGAAGAGCCAAGTCATTGGAAAAGACCCTGACATGGAAAAAGATTTAGGGCAGGAGGAGAAGGGGGTGACAGAGGATAAGATGGTTGGATGGCATCACTGACTCAATCGACATGAGTTTGAGCAAACTCCTGGAGACAGTGAAGGACAGGGAAGCCTGGCATGCTGCAGTCCATGGGGTCTCAAAGAGTCAGGCAGGACTGGGCAACCGAACAACAGCATACATTATGAAACACCTTCGTCATCTCACACAATCACCGTTTCTTCCCCAGTGGAAACAACATTTAGGGTTTTCCAGGTGGCGCAGTGGTAAAGAATCTGCCTGTCAATATAGGAGATGCAGGTTCGGTCCCTGGGTTGGGAAGATGCCCTGGAGTAGGAAATGGCAACACACTCCAGTATTCTTGCCTGGAAAGTTCCATGGACAGAGGAACCTGGCGGCTACAGTCCGTGAGGTTGCACAGAGTCGGACACGACTGAGCAACTGAGCAGGAGCAGCCTGGTATTATTAGCTGCAGTGACCGTATTTTACCCTGAGGCCCACGGAACTTGTTAACTTTAAATAAAGGGTGTGAGTTTATACTTTTTGTCCAAAACATCTACATTTGCCTAATTTCTCAGTCCTTTTTTGCCTATTTCTCAACCACCATTTTGCTCTATGTGTGTTGTTGTATCCAATCGCTAAGTCGTGTCTGACTCTTTGTGACCCTATGGACTGCAGCACGCCAGTCTTCCCTGTCCTTCACTATCTCCCGGAGTTTGCTCAGACTCTTGTCCACTGAGTCAGTGATGCCATCCAAACATCTCATCCTCTGTCATCCCCTTCTCCTCCTGCCTTCAATCTTTCCCAACATCAGGGTCTTTTCCAATAAGTCAGTTCTTCACGTCTGGTGGCCAAAGTATTGGAGCTTCAGCTTCAGCATCAGTCCTTCCAGTGAATATTCAAGACTGATTTCCTTTAGGATGGACTGGTTGGAGCTCCTTGCTGTCCAAGGGACTCTCAAGAATCTTCTCCAGCAACACAATTCGAAACCATCATTTCTTTGGCACTCAGCTTTCTTTATGGTCCAACTCTCATTTATGTACATGACTACTGAAAAAACCGTGCATGGACGTTTGTGGGCAAAGTGAAGTCTCTCCTTTTTAGTATGCTGTCTAGGTTTGTCATGGCTTTTCTCTCATTCTCTTTGTATGAGTTCAGTGATTTTTTATTTCATGTATAAGAAATCATATACTATTTGTCTTTTTGTGTCTGTCACTTAGCATATATATTGTCACAAATGAGGAAATTCTCTTTTCTCATGGCTGTGTGTCTCCTTTATCAGTTCATCCTTTGACAGATACTTATAAAGTTTCCATGTCTTGGCTACTCTAAATAATGCTCTGGTGAACATGGGAGTGCAGATATGTCTGAGATAGAAATTTTATTTCCTTTTGATCTATACCTAGAAGTGGGATTGCTAGATCATATGGTAGTTCAATTTTTAATTTTTTGAGGAACTACTATACTGATTTTCATAGAAGTTGCACCAATTTACATTCCTACAAATAGTACACAAGAATTGTCTTTTCTCCACATCCTCACCAGCATTTGCTATCTCTTGCTTTTTGGATAGTAGTCATTCTAGCAGGTGTGAGGTGATATCTCATTGTGGTTTTGCTCTGCATTCCCCTAAGGATTCATGGTGTTTAGCATCTTTTACATGCCTGTTGGTCACTTGTATGTCTTCCTTGGAGATGGGTTTCCTCAAGTCCTCTGCTAATTTTTTAACCAGGTTGTTTGAATTTTTTTTTTTTTTGCCTCTGAGTTGTTTGATTTTCTTATATATTTTTGATATTAACCCCTATCAGATACATGATCTGCAAATATTGTCTCTCTTTCCATGGGTTGCCTTCTCATTTTGTTGTTTATTTTGTGATACAGATGTTGTCTAGGTTGATGTAGACTCACTTGATAATGCTTTTGTTGCTTGTACTTTTGGTATTATGTCTAAAAAATTGCCAAGATCAATGTCAATGAGTTTTCTCCCTTTTTCCTGGGAGATTTATAGTTTGAGGTCTTATATATAAGTCCTTAATCCATTTTGAGACACTTCTCGTGAGTATCTCACTAAAAGTGAATCATAAGATAGAGGTCCAATTTCATTTTTTTTTGCATGTGAATATCTGGTTTTCCCAGGACCATGTCCTCCCCCTTCCCCCACTGTGTATTCTTAGCTCTTTGCCAGTTATTAGTTGTGTATATACCAGGGGACTGTGTAAGCCATAGTTTGCTTCTAGGCTCTCTATTCTGTTTTCCTGGTTTATGGGTTTTTACATTAGTGTCATACTGCTTTGATTACCATGGCTTTGAAGTATCATTTGAAATCTGCAAGTGTGATGCCTTAGTTTTATTCTTTCTCAGGATTACTTCAGCTTTTCAAGGTATTTTAAAAATAAATTTTAGAATTTTTTTTCTATTTCTATGTAAACTTCCAATGGAATTTTGATAGGGATTACATTGAATTTGTAGACCACTTTTGACAGTATGCACAGTTTAGCAATATTAATTTTTCCAATTCATGAACATGGAATATCTTTTTATTTATTTGTGTCTTCTTCAATTTCTTTCATCAAACTATATGCAGTTTTTGTCTAGTTTTTTGGTTAAATTTATTTCTAAGTATTTTATTGCTTTGGATACTATTGTACATGGGGTTTTCTTCTTTATTTCTTTTTCAGAAAGTTTAATAGTAGTGTATAAAAATGCAACTGATTTCATATGTTTATCTTATACCTTAGAACTTAGTTTACTGGTTTTACCAGTTTTTTGGTGGAATCATTAGGACTTTGTGTACACAAGATCATGTTACCAGCAGAGACAATTTTACTTCTTCCTTTCTCATTCTGATTTGGGTGCGCTGGAAGCTGCAGGGGTCCTGGCTGTCAGCTTGCACTTCTGTGACTGCAGGATCTCCCAGGAGAGTGGACATAGCAGTAGAGGCAGGGGTCAGGGGTCAGACCAGGGGTGCACAGCTGGGGAGATGAGCATCAAGCTCATGCATGATGGCAGAGCCAGTCATAAGTGCTCTAAGCTTGCATTTTGCACCCCTGAAGATTCAGAAGCCTAGGCACAATGTTACTGGTGGGAAACCTGGGGATAGGAGTGGCGCAGGGAGTGAGAAGCAGTTCAGTGACTGGTGTCCGCTAAGGTGGACACTTCGGGGGTGGACCACCACTGAAATCTGCAGGGGCAGGAGGATCTGCAGCAACTGTATGGCCATTGCTTTCTTTGGTGGTGAAAGCAGCTGGGCTCTGCGGAGCAGGTCTCTGGAGACTGTGGTTGCTTCCTGTGAGGCTGATCATGGTAGCCCTGCTCGCTCTCATTCTTAGCATTTCCATTTCAGCTTTGCTTGTCTCAAGGTGGAGTAAACCCAGGCTAGTTCATTGAAAGCCTGGGGAAGCTGCACCATGTCCCTGCTTGCTCTGTCCCCAGAAGGGGACCTCTTTGTAGCTGGGGACTTTCCTCTGGGTGCTGAGCAGCACTGGTTTGGGATGGAGTGATGCAGGAAAAATGATGCTCTTCTTCCTAGCTCTTCCTTCCTTTTACATGCAGTTATTTTCAGGTGCTTTCTTCCTCTGTGTTGCTGAGGTTCCTCAAGTGACCTTGACCTCTCCTGGAGTTGCTTCTGCTTGTGGATAGCTACCTCACTGTTAATCATTGTCAGAGGTCAGATGCTGAGGTCTATGACTGTGCCATCTTGGTGATGTCACCACCTAAATATTATTTATTTATTTTTAAATAAAAATCCATAGACCTATCATTTCTCCTGTTTTCTTAGCTTTGTCTTCCCTTCATAGCTGACAAAGATAGAATGGCACTTTGTTATAAAGTCCCTCGATTTCTGTGGGCTTCAGGTTTTTAAACCTAAAATGAGAAGACTGGGTCAGAAGTGTTTAAGGTCCCTTCATTTTATAATTTTAGTGTAGTTTGTGGCCACGATGGGGGCTGGATAAATACTTCCTGAATGACTCTAGATATTCGGTCACATATTCTGACCTCTACTAAGCACAATAGTTCTGGCATCCAACAGACCCAGGTTAATGCCATGGTTGTACAATTTTTTTAAAAAATTTATTTTTAATTGAAGGATAACTGCTTTATAATATTGTGTTGGTTTCTGCATATATCAACATGAATCAGCCATAGGTATGCATATGTCTCCTCCCCCTTGAACCTCCCTCCCACCTGCCACCCTATCCCACCTTTCTAGGCTGTTACAGAGCCCTGGTTTGATCTCCCTGAGTCAAACAGCAAATGATCAGTTCTAACCCCTTGAACAAATTCAAGGGGTTAGATCTGATAGAGTGCCTGAAGAACTGTGGATGGAGGTTTGCAACATTGTACAGGAGGCAGTGATCAAAACCATCCCCAAGAAAAAGAAATGCAAAAAGCAAAATGGCTGTCTGTGGAGGCCTTACAAATAGTTGAGAAAAGAAGAGAAGTGAAAAGCAAAGGAGAAAAGGAAAGATATACCCATCTGAATACAGAGTTCCAAAGAATAGCAAGGAGAGATAAGAAAGCCTTCCTCAGTGATCAGTGCAAAGAAATGATCAGAGGAAAACAATAGAATGGGAAAGACTAAAGATCTCTTCAAGAAAATTAGAGTTAACAAGGGAACATTTCATGCAAAGATGGGCACAATAAAGGACAGAAATGGTAAGGACCAAACAGAAACAGAAAAGATTAAGAAGAGTTCGTAAGAATACGTGGAAGAACTATGCAAAAAAGGTCTTAATGACCCGGATAACCACGATGGTGTGACCACTCACCTAGAGCCAGACATCCTGGAATGCAAAGTCAAGTGGGGTTTAGGAAGCATAACTACAAACAAAGCTAGTGGAGGTGGTAGAATTACAGCTGACCTATTTCAAATCCTAAAAGATGATGCTGTGAAAGTGCTGCACTCAATATGCCAGCAAATTTAGAAAACTCAGCAGTGGCCACAGGACTGGAAAAGGTCACTTTTCATTCCACTCATAAGAAAGGGCAATGCCAAATAGAGTTCAAATTACCACACAATTGCACTCATTTCATACGCTAGCAAAGTAATGCTCAAAATTCTCCAAGCTAGGCTTCAACAGAATGTGAACCAAAAACTTTCAGATGTTCAAGCTGGATTTAGAAAAGACAGATGAACCAGAGATCAAATTGCCAACATCCACTGGATTATAGAAAAAGCAAGAGAGTTCCAGAAAAGCATCTCCTCATGCTTCATAGACTATGCTAAAGTCTTTGACTGTGTGGATCACAACAAGTTGGAATATTCTTCAAGACCTGGGATAGTAGACCACTTTACCTGCCTCCTGAGAAACCTGTTATCAGGTCAAGAAGCAACAGTTAGAACCAGACATGGAACAATAGACTGGTTCAAAATTGGGAAATGAGTACATCAAGACTATATTGTCACCCTGCTTATTTAACTTACATTCAGAGTATATCATGTGAAATGCCAGACTAGATGAAGCAGAAACTGGAATCAAGAATGCAGGGAGAAATACCAACAACCTCAGATATCAGATGATACCACCCTAATGGCAGAAATTGAAGAGGAGCTAAAGAACTTCTAGATGAAAGGGAAAGAGGAGAGTGAAAAGCTGGTTTAAAACTCGACTTTCAAAAACTATGATCGTGGCACTGGTCCCATCACTTCCTGGCAAATAGAAGGGGATAAAATGGAAACAGTGAGAGACTTTATTTGCTTGGGCTCCAAAAGCACTGCAGATGGTGACTGAAGTCATGAAATTAAAAGACACTTGCACCTTGGAAGAAAACCTATGACCAACCTAGACAGCATATTAAAAAGCATTACTTTGCCAACAAAAGTCTATAGAGTCAAAGCTATAGTTTTCCAGTAGTCAAGTATGGGTGTGAGAGTTGGACCATAAAGAAGGCTGAGCGCTGAAGAATTGATTGCTTTTGAACTGTGGTGTTGGAGAAGACTCTTGAGAGTCCCTTGGACAGCCAGGAGATCCAATCAGTTAATCCTCAAGGAAATCAGTCCTGAATATTCATTGAAAAGACTGATGCTGAAGCTGAAGCTCCAATACTTTGACCACCTGATGTGAACTGACTCCTTGGGAAAGATCCTGATGCTGGGAAAGATTGAAGGTGGGAGGAGAAGGGGACAACAGAGGATGAGATGGTTGGATGGTATCACTGACTCGATGGACATGAGTTTGAGTAAGCTCTGGGAGCTGGTGATAGACAGGGAGGCCTGGCGTGCTGCTGTCCATGGGGGTCGCAGAATCGGACATGACTGAGCGACTGAACAATAAAATCTATTTTACGTATGATAATGTATATGTTTCTATGCTGCTCTTTCCATTTGTCCCACTCTCTACTTCCTCCCCCACCCCTCTGTCCATAAGTCTGTTCTCCATGGTTGCATTGATATTGCTGCCCTGCAAATAGGTTTATCAGTTCCATCTTTCTAGATTCCATATATAAGAGTTAATATACAATATTTGTTTTACTCTTTCTAGCTTACTTTAGTCTGTAGAGTAGGCTCTAGGTTCACCCACCTCATTAGCACTGACTCAAATGTGTTCCTTTTTTATGGCTGAGTAATATTCCATTGTATATATGTCCCACACCTTCTTTATCCATTCATCTATCAGTGGACATTAAGTTGCTTCCACGTCCTAGCTACTGTAAATAGTGCTGCAATGAACTTTGGAGTACCTGTGTCTTTTTTTAAAAAATTAATTAATTAATTTAGTTTTTCCATTTATTTTTATTAGTTGGAAGCTAATTACTTTACAATATTGTAGTGGTTTTTGCCATACATTGACATGAATCAGCCATGGATTTACATGTGTTCCCTATCCCGATCCCCCCTCCCACCTCCCTCCCCATCCCATCCCTCTGGGTCATCCCAGGACACCAGCCCCAAGCACTTGTCTCGTGCATCCAACCTGGACTGTCGATCTGTTTCACACTTGATAATATACATGTTTAATGCTATTCTCTCAGATCATCCCACCCTCGTCTTCTCCCATAGAGTCCAAAAGTCTGTTCTATACATCTGTGTCTCTTTTTCAGTCTTGCATATAGGATTATCATTACCATCTTTCTAAATTCCATATATATGCATTAGTATACTGTATTGGTCTTTATCTTTCTGGCTTACTTCACTCTGTATAATGGGCTCCAGTTTCATCCATCTCATTAGAACTGATTCAAATGAATTCTTTATAATGCCTGAGTAATATTCCATAGTGTATATGTACCATAGCTTCCTTATCCATTTGTCTGCTTATGGGCATCTAGGTTGCTTCCATGTCCTGGCTATTATAAACAGTGCTGCAATGAACATTGAGGGTATATGTGTCTCTTTCAGATCTGGTTTCCTTGGTGTGTGTGCCCAGAAGTGGGATTGCTGGGTCATATGGCAGTTCTATGGCATGTCCTAGCTACTGTAAATAGTGCTGCAATGAACTTTGGAGTAGCTGTGTCTTTTTGAATTATGATTTTCTCCGGGTACATGTCCAGTAGAGGGATTGTTGAGTCATGTGGTAGTTTTATTCCTAGTTTTGTAAGGAATTTCCATACTGTCTTCTACAGTGGCTGTATGAATTTATATTCTAACCAACAGTCAAGAGAGTTCCCTTTTCTCCACACCTTCTCCAGCATTTATTCTTTGTAGATTTTTTTTGTTGATGGCCATTCTGACCAGTTTGTGGTGATATCTCATTGCAGCTTTGATTTGCATTTCTCTAATAGTGAGTGCTGTTGAGCTTCCTTTCAAGTGTTAGCTATCTGTGTGTCTTCTTTGATGGCTCCACAATTTGTTAGTTCTGAGAACCTGAGATAATTATCCCCTTCAAGGCTTTGTGGCAACATGCATTATACATTAAAAACATGCACACCACTGTACTAGCAGAGGATAAGCTGAGGCAGCTTCCAGAGCCCTCAGTGCAATGCTCCACCCAGAGCAGGCACACGACAGATAGTTAAAGCTCTTATCATGTGACTAGGTGCTTATGAGAAAGAATTCTCTCTAACAGCTCTGTGGGAATTCTCTGGAAGTCTTGCAAGAACAATTCCATTTAAGGGCACTTGTCTGCCTCACACAGCATCCATTACCCTGGAGGATACGTTGCTGCTGCTGCTGCTAAGTCACTTCAGTCGTGTCCGACTCTGCGACCCCATAGACAGCAGCCCACCAGGCTCCCCCATCCCTGGGATTCTCCAGGCAAGAACACTAGAGTGGGTTGCCATTTCCTTCTCCAATGCATGAAAGTGAAAAGTGAAAGTGAAGTCACTCAGTCGTGTCCGACTCCTAGTGACACCATGGACTGCAGCCTACCAGGCTCCTCCGTCCATGGGATTTTCCAGGCGAGACTACTGGAGTGCAGTGCCATCGCCTTCTCTGGGGGGATATGTTAGAGATTTCAAAAAGTTCTAACATCTCCTTATTTGTGGTACCTAGGAACTCACTTGCCTCATTATGAATGTTCCCAAGTTCCTCATCTCTATCTCAGCTTCTCCATCTGAACACAATGTCTTTGCCCCATGTTCCCTGTGCATCCCGTCTTGCCAGCTTTGCATCCTGCCCTTTCCTAATCATGGCAATGACACTGTCTCCCAGCTCTGTCTCTGAATGTGAGCTGGTTTACCATTATGATTTTATCTATACTACCTAACTCCTTATTGCCAAATTCAGACTTGAACTGAAGAAAGTAGGGAAAGCCACTAGACCATTCAGGTATAACCTAAATCATATCCCTTATGATTATACAGTGGAAGTGACAAATAGATTCAAGAGATTATATCTGATAGAGTGTCTGAAGAGCTATGAATGGAGGTTCATGACATTGTATAGGAGGCAGTGATCAAGACCATCCCCAAGAAAAAGAAATGAAAAAAGGAAAAATGGTTGTCTGAGGAGGCCTTACAAATAGTTGTGAAAAGAAGACAAGTGAAAGACAAAAGAGAAAAGGAAAGATATATCCATTTGAATGCAGTTTCATAGAATAGCAAGGAGAGATAAGAAAGCCTTCCTCCGTGATCAATGCAAAGAAATAGGGGGAAAAAATAGAATGGGAAAGATTAGAGATCTCTTCAAGAAGATTAGAGATACCAATATAAGGGAACATTTCATGCAAAGATGGGCTCAATAAAGGACAGAAATGGTATGGACCTAAAAGAACCAGAAGATATTAATAAGAAGTGGCAAGAATACACAGAACTATACAAAAAAGATCTTCACTACCCAGATAATCATGATGGTGTGATCACTCACGTAGAACCAGACATCCTGGAATTCAAAGTCAAATGGGCCTTAGGAAGCATAACTACAGACAAAGCTAGTGGAGGCTATGGAATTTCAGTTGAGCTATTTCAAATCCTAAAAGATGATGCTGTGAAAGTGCTGCAATCAGTATGCCAGCAAATTTGGAAAACTAAGCAGTGGCCCCAGGACTGGAAAAGATAATTTTTCATTCCAATCCCAAAGGAAGGCAATGCCAAAGAATGCTCAAACTACTGCACAACTGCATTCATCTCACACACTAGCAAAGTAATGCTCAAAATTCTCCAAGCCAGGCTTCAACAGTACATGAAATGTGAAATTCCACACGTTCAAGCTGGATTTAGAAAAGGCAGAAGAACCAGAGATCAAATTGCCAACATCCGTTGGATCATCAAAAGAGTGAGAGAGTTCCAGAAAAACATCTACTTTTGTTTTATTGACTATACAAAGACTTGACTGTGTGGATCACAATAAACTGTGGAAAATTCTTCAAGAGATGGGAATATAAGACCACCTGACTGCCTCCTGAGAAATATATATGCAGGTCAAGAAGCAACAGTTAGAACCAGACATGGAACAACAGACTGGTTCCAAATTGGGAAAGGAGTACCTCAAGACTGTATATTGTCAACCTGCTTATTTAACTTATATGCAGAGTACATCATGAGAAACACCGGGCTGGAAGAAGCACAAGCTGGAATCAAGATTGCCAGGAGACATATCAATAACCTCAGATATACAGATGACACCCACATGTATGGCAGAAAATGAAGAAGAACTAGAGTCTCTTTATGAAAGTGAAAGAGGAGAGTGAAAAAGTTGGCTTAAAGCTCAACATTCAGAAAACTAAGATCATGGGATCCAGTCCCATCATTTCGTGTCAAATAGATGGAGAAACAAAACAGTGTCAGACTTTATTTTTTGGGGCTCCAAAATCACTGCAGATGGTGATTGCAGCCATGAAATTAAAAGATGCTTGCTGCCTGCTTGGAAGAAAAGTTATGACCAACCTAGACAGCATATTAAAAAGCAGAGACATTACTTTGCCAGCAAAGGTCTGTCTAGTCAAGCCTAGATTTTTTCCCGTAGTCATGTATCGATGTAAGAGTTGGACTATAAAGAAAGGTGAGCAAGAAGAATTGATGCTTTTGAACTGTGGTGTTGGAGAAGACTCTTGAGAATCCCTTGAACAGCAGGGAGATCAAACCAATCAATCCTAAAGGAAATCAGTCCTGAATATTCACTGGAAGGACTTATGCTGAAGCTAAAATTTCAATACTTTGGCCACCTGATGTGAAGAACTGACTCATTTGAAAAGACCCTGATGCTGGAAAGATTGAGGGCAGGAGGAGAAGGGGACAACAGAGGATGAGATGGTTGGATGGGCTCACCGACGTGATTGACATGAGTTTGAGCAGGATCTGGGAGTTGGTGATGGACAGGGAGGCCTGGCAAGCTGCAGTTCATGGGGTCACAAAGAGTCAGACATGACTGAGTGACTAAACTGACTGACTATATCCCAAGCACTTAAGCGCATAATAGGAGTATAACAAATATTTATTAAATAAACAGATAAATAGTGTATGCATAGAGACTTCCCTGGCAATCCAGTTACTAAAACTCCATACTCTCAATACAGGGGGCCTGGGTTCAATCCTTGGCTTGGGAAATAGATCCCACAGGTTGCAATTAAAGGTCCCTCATGCTGCAATGCAGATTGAGGACCCTGCATGCTGCAGCTAAGACCTGGTTCAGCCAAATATAAATAAATAACCATTAAAAAATGATTAAAAATAGTGTAAAAGACTAAGGGTGGCTCAGACAGTAAAGAATCTGCCTGCCAATACAGGAGACCTGTCTCCTGAGAAACCTGTATGCAGGTCAAGAAACAGCAGTTAAAACTGAACATGAATTAACAGACTAGTTCAAAATTGGGGAAGGAGTACAACAAGGCTGTATATCATCACCCTGCTTATTTAAGTTCTATGCAGAGTACCTAATGTGAAACGCCAGGCTGGATGAAACACAGGCCAGAATCACGATTGCCAGGAGAAATATCAACAACCTCAGACATGTAGATGATACTACTCTTAAGGCAGAAAGTTAAGAATAAGTAAAAAGCCTCTTGATGAGAGTGAAAAAGTTGGCGTAAAATTCAACATTCAAAAAACTAAGATCATGGAATCCAGTCCCATCACTTCATGGCAAATAGATGCGGAAAAAGTAGAAACAGTGGCAGATTTTATTTTCTTGGACCCCAAAATCACTGTGGACGGTGATTGCAGTCACAAAATTAAGACACTTTCTCCTTGGAAGAAAAAGTGTGCAAACCTAGACAGTGTATTAAAAAGCAGAGACATCACTTTGCCGACTAAGGTCTGTAGAGTTAAAGCTATGGTTTTTCCAGTAGTCACGTATGGGTGTAGAGTTGGACAGTAAAGAAGGCTGAGAGCTGAAGAATTGATGTTTTCAAATTGTGGTGCTGGAGAAGACTCTTGAGAGTCCCTTGGACAGCAAGGAAATCAAACCAGTCAATCCTAAAATAAATTCTTCCTGTAGGAAAATGTTCTGGATTTTCACTGGAAGGAATAATAGCTATCTTAAGTGTAATCTTTTAGAAAACAGACGAAGAGGGAACACGTCTCAATTTACTTTATGAAGATAGTGTAACAGTGAAACCACAAGCTGACAAAATAAATAGAAGAAAGGAAACTATAAGCCAATATAGTTCATGAAAAGTGAAAGTGAAATCGCTCAGTCATGTCCAACTCTTTGTGACCACATAGACTGTATGTAGCCCGCCAGGCTCCTCTCCCATGGGATTTTCCAGGCAAGAATACTGGAGTGGGTTGCCATTTCCTTCTCCAGGGGATCTTCCCAACCCAGGGTTCGAACCTGGGTCTCCCGCTTTGCAGGCAGATGCTTTACCATCTAAACCACCAGGAAAGCCAGAATATAGTTCATAAACATAGGAAAAAAAACCCTAGACAGAATATTACCAAATGAGACCTGTATCATGACCATTATTCAACAGAATAATTGTCAGCACATGCTAAGCGAGGAGGCAGCAGGCCTCTACAACAAGCAGCCCTCGCATCAAAAATATTAAACTCACAAAAGCTGCACAGGGATGCTCCCACATAAAAACAGCCCTCCAAGACTGCAGTGTACTGTGCCATGTGCTTAGCCACTCAGTTATGTCTGACTCTTGCGACCTCATAGACTGCAGCCTGCCAGGCTCCTCTGCCCATGGGATTCTCCAGGCAAGAATACTGCAGTGGGTTGCCCTTTCCTTCTCCAGGGGATCTTCCTGACCCAGGAATTTAACCTGGGTTTCCTGCATTGCAGGAAAGAGTCAGGACTCTTTACTGACTGAGCTGTCAGGGAAGCCCCAAGACTACAGTAGATAAGTGTTTCTCCTAAACTCATAGAGTAAGAGAAATGAAAACACAATGAAAAAGCAGAGGAGGCACTCTCCATTTAAGGACCAAGAAAATTCACCTGAAAGTACAATGAAACACTCTTTTTCAGTCTAATAAATACTGAGTTCAAAAAGGAGATAATGAAAATACTGAAAGAATTAAAAAAGGCTATGGACAGAAAAGCAGATTATTGTAAAAAGGAACTAGAAACTATAAAGAGGAGCCAAGAAAAATTAGAGAATTTATTTGCTGAGATGAAAGTGGAGTTAAGGCAATGACTAGCAGAATGAATAATCCAGGAGAATAAATAAGTGATCTGGAAGATAGAATAATAGAAATCATCCAATCAGGTAGAATAATAGAAATCACCCAATCAGGTCAACAAAGAGAAAGCCAAATTAAAAAAAAAAAGCAATATAAGAGACTTATGGGATAGTATAAAGTGGGCCAATCTACACGTAATAGAGAGCCTATTGGGTGAAGAAGGAAAAAAGTGGATCAAAAATGTATTTAGAGAAATTACGACTGAAGAATTCCCAAACCTAAAGAAGGAAACAGATATCCAGGAACAGAAAGCACAGAGAGGTCCCAAACAAGATGAACCCAAACAGATCTATACCAAGATATTATAATTAACATGGCAAAAGTTAAAGATAGAGAATTTTCAAGGCAGCAAGAGAAAAAGAGTTATATACAAAGGAACCCCCATAATGCTATCAGCTGATTTCTCAACAGAAATGTCGTAGCAGAGCACAACTTTAACATATAGAAATCAGTTGCACTTCTTTATATTAACAATGAAATATCAAAAAGGAAACGTAAAAAAAAAAAATAAAAAACAAAACTTTTAAAAACACATCCCCCCCCAAAATATTCAGAAATAAATCTGACCAAGGAGGTGAAAGATTTATCGAGAAGTATAAAACATTAATAAAGAAAATTGAAGATGATTCAAAGAAATGGAAAGATATCCCATGCTCTTGTGTTGGAAGAATGAATGTTGTTGAAATGGCCATGATACCCCAAACAATTTATAGATTTAATGCGATCCCCATCAAATTACCCTTGACATTTTCCATAGAATTAAAATAAATCATCCTAAAATTGATATTGAATCATAAAATACCCAGAATTGCCAAAGCTATTCTAAGGAAAAAGAACAAAGCAGGAGGAATAACCCTCCCAGACTTTGAAGCTACACTAATCAAAACAGCATTGTACTGGCACAAAAACAGATGTATGAATCAATGGAAAAGAACAGAGTGCCCATAAATAAACCCATACAACTACAGTGAACTAATCTTCGACCAAGTAGTCAAGAATACACCCCAGAGAAAAGACAGTACCCTCAATAATTGGTGCTGTGAAATTTGGACCGCTGTATGCAAATCAGTGAAGTTAGAACACTCCCTCACACCATACACAAAAATAAACTCAAAATAGCTTTCAGATTCAAACATGAGATGACACCATCCAACTCCTAGAAAAGATTATGGGCAAAACATTCTCTGACTTAAATTGTACCAATGTTTTCTTAGGTCAGTCTTCAAAAGCAATAGAAAAAAAAAACGATGTCACCTAATCAAACTTATAAGCTTTTGCACAGCAAAGGAAGCCATAAACAAAATGAAAAGACAACCTACAGACTGGGAGAAAATATTTCCAAACAATGTGACTAACATGGGCTTAATTTCCAAAAGATGCGAACAGTTCATACACCTCAACAACAAACAACCCAAACAAATTCAAACAACCCAATTAAAAAAACTGTCAGAAGACCTATTATAAACAGATACTTCTCCAAAGAAGACATACAAATGGCCAATAGGTACTTGAGAAGATGCTTAAAATGTTAATTATTAGAGAAATTAAAATTAAAACTATAATGAGGTACCACCTCACACCAGCAGAATGCCCATCATCAGAAAGTCTCTAAGTAAAAAATGCTGGAGAGTGTGTGAAGAAAGAGAATGCTCCTACACTGTTAGTGGGAATGTTAGTTGAAATGACCACTATGGAAAGCAATATGGAGGTTCCTTAAAAACTAACAATAGGATTACCATATTATCTAGGAATCTAACTCCTGGGCATATATCTAGCAAAACTATAATACAAAAAGACACACAAATCCTTATGTTCATAGCAGCACTACTCACAATAGTCAAAACACAGAAACAACCTAAATGTCTATCAAAGTATATGGCACATACATACATACAATGTATATGGCACATACATACAATATATATGGCACATACATACCATGGAATAATGTTCAGCCATAAAAAGAATGAAAGAATAAAATAATGTCATTTACAGCAACCTGGATAGACCTAGAGATTATCATATTAAATGAAGTAAGTCAGAAAGACACATACCATATGACATCACTTACATGTGGACTCTAAAGTGAAGTGAAAGTGAAAGTCGCTCAGTTGTGTTTGACTCTTTGCAATCCCATGGACTATTCAGTTCATGGAATTCTCCAGGCCAGAATACTGGGGTGCGTAGCCTTTCCCTTCTCCAGGGGATCTTCCCAACCCAGGGACCAAACCCAGGTCTCCCACATAGCAAGTGGACTCTTTACCATCTGAGCCACAGAGAAAGCCCATAGAATCTAAATAGGACACAAATGAACCTATCTATGAAACAGAATAGATAAGTTTGACTTATCTTTGACTGTGTGGATCACAACAAACTGTGGAAAATTCTTCAGGAGATGGGAATACCAGACCACCTGACCTGCCTCCTGAGAAATCTGTATGCAGGTCAAGAAGCAACAGTTAGAATTGGACATGGAACAACAGACTGGTTCCAGATCAGGAAAGAAGTATGTCAAGGCTGTTTACTGTCACCCTGCTTATCTAACTTATATGCAGAGTACATCATGCGAAATGCTGGGCTGGATGAAGCACAAGCTGGAATCAAGATTGCCAGGAGAAATATCAATAACCTTATATGTAGTTGACGCCACTCATATTACAGAAAGTGAAAAAGAACTAAAGAGCTTCCTGATGAGAAAGGAGGGTGAAAAAGTTGGCTTAAAAGTCAACATTCAGAAAACTAAGATCATGGTATCTGGTCCTATCACTTTATGGCAAATAGATAAGGAAACAATGGAAACACTGAGAGACTTTATTTTTGGGGGGCTCCAAAATCACTGCAGATGGTGACAGCAGTCATGAAATTAAAAGTCGCTTGCTGCTTGGAAGAAAAGTTATGATCAACCTAGACAGCATATTAAAAAGCAAAAATGGAAAAGGATGGCAGAGGAGTAGGTGACATGGCATACATCTCTCTCCACGGATACATCAGGAATGCACCTTCATACACAGAAGTGCATGCAGAACACCAGCTGAGAGTGGAGAGGAGTACCTGACCAGTGGAAAATAATATATAGACCCACACAGAACTTGAGATCAAGCCCTGAGCCTTTGGAGTGGTAGCACTGACTCCAAGACACTAGACTACCAGAGAACTAAGCCTACGGGGTATCGAACAGTGAGAACTCACACCAAGGAAATCACTGGAATATAAGACCCAGCATCACCCAACCACCAATAGAACCCTGTGCAGGATGCCTCAGCCACACATCAGCAACAAGAAAACCCCCAATCATCAGCAGACAGGATTACCACCTCACTCAGCCTGGCCCATCAGAGGAAAAACAAACAAACGAACAAAAGCTCAGCGCAAATCTCACCCTGTAAGATGCTTACAGAATCCACTGGACCAACCTTAGAGGCAGAAACCAAGGGAGGAAAGAATTCAGCCTTGAAGCCTGGGAAAAGGAGACCTCCAACACAACAAGTTAAAAAAAAAAAATGAAAATGTAGAGAAAATACTACACAAATGAAGGGACAAACTAGAAACACAGAAGCCCAAATAAATGAGGAAATCATTCTAAAAAGAATTTAGAATAATGATAGTCAAGATGATCAAAAACCTTGAAAGCAAAATGGAGAAAATGCAAGAATCAATTAACAAAGACTTAGAAGAATTAAAGAATAAGCATGCAGAGACAAACACAATTACTGAAATTAAAAAGGCTCTAGAAGGAATCAATAGCAGAATATCCGAGTCAGAAGAATGAATCAGTGAGCTGGAAGATAAAATGGTGAAAATAACTTCTAAAGAGCAGAATGAAGTAAAATGAATGAAAAGAACTGAGGATAGTCTCAGAGACCTCTGGGACAATATCGAATGAACCAATGTTTGAATTATAAGGGTCCCAGAAGAAGAAGAGAAAAAGAAAGGGTATGAGAAAATTTTTGAAGAGATTATAGTTGAAAATTTCCCCAACATGGAAAAGGAAATAGTCAATCAAGTCCAAGAGGCACAAAGAGACCCACACAGGATAAACCCAAAGAGAAACACGCCAAGACATATACTAATTAAACTAACAAAAACTAAACACAAAGAAAGAATATCAAAAGCAGCAATGGAGAAGCAACAAGTAACATACAAGGGAAATTCCATATGCTTAACAGCTGATCTTTCAGCAGAAACTCTGCAGGCCAGAGGGGAATGGCAGGATACATTTAAAGTACTGATAGGGAAAAAAAAAAAAAAAAAATCTACATCCAAGATTACTATACCTGGCAAGGATCTCATTCAAACTTGATGGAGAAATCAAAAGCTTTTCAGACAAGCAAAAGTTAAGAAAATTCACTACCACCAAAACAGCTTTACAACAAATGTTAAAGGGGCTTATTTAGTCAAGACATACAAGAGAAGAAAAACAGAGGTACAAAATCAACCCCAAACAGTTAAGAAAATAGCAATAGGAACATATATATCAATAATTACTTTAAATGTAAATGGATTAAATGCTCCAACCAAAAGACACAGACTGGCTAAATGGATACAAAAACAAGACCCATATATATACTGTGTACAAGAAACCCACTTCAGACCTCAAAACACATATAGACTGAAAGTGAGAGGATGAAAAAATATATTCCATGCAAATGGGAAGCAAAAAAAAGCTGGAGTAGCAATCCTCATATCAGACAAAATAGACCTTAAAATAAAGAGATTACAAGAGATAAGGAAGGACTCTACATAATGATTAAGGTATCAATCCAAGAGGAAGACATAACAATTATAAATATCTATGCATCCATCATAGAAGCAACTCAGTACATAAGACAAATACTAACAGATCTAAAAGAATAAGTTGGCAGTAACACAATAATAGTAGTAGACTTTAACACCCCACTCACACCAAAACAGAAAATTAATAAGGAAACACAAGTCTTAAATGATACATTAGATGAGATGGATCTCACTGATATCTTCAGGACATTCCATCCAAGTGCAGAAGTACACATGGAACATTCTTCAGGATAGAACACATCTTGGGTCACAAATCAAACTTGAGTAAATTTAAGAAAACTGAAATTGTATCAAGCATCTTCTCTGACCACAACACTATAAGACTAGATATCAATTACAAGAAAAATACTGTAAGAAACACAAACACATGGAAATTAAACAACACATTTCTAAAGAACCATCAGGTTACTGAAGGAATCAAAAGGGAAATCTAAAAATTTCTAGAAACAAATGACCATGAAGAGATGACAACTCAAAACCTACGGGATGTAGCAAAAGCAGTTCTAGGAGGGAAGTTTATAGCAATACAATCCTACCTCAAGAAACAAGAAAAACATCGAATAGACAGCCTAATTTTACAACTAAAACAACTGGAAAAAGAAGAACAACAAACACCCCAAAATTAGTAGAAGGAAAGAAATCATAAAGATCCAAGCATAAATAAATGAAACAGAAATGAAGGAAACAATAGTAAAGAATAGTAAATCTAAAAGCTGTTTCTTTGAAGAGATAAACAAAATTGACAAAACTTTAGCCAGACTCATCAAGAAAAAAAGAGAGAAGAATCAAAGCAATAAAATTAGAAATGAAAAAGGAAGGGTTACAACATACAATGCAGAAATGCAAAGGATTATAAGAGACTATTATGAACAACTATATGGCAATAAAATGGATAACCTGGAAGAAATGGACAGATTCTTAGAAAAGTTCAATCTTCCAAGACTGAACCAGGAAGAAATAGAAATTATGCAACAACCCAATTACAAGCACTGAAATTGAAGCTGTGATCAAAAATCTCCCAAAAAACAAAAAGCCGAGGACCAGATGGCCTCAAAGAAGAATTCTATCAAATATTTAGAGAAGAGCTAATGCCTATCCTTCTAAAACGCTTTCAAAAAATTGCAGAGGAAGGAACACTTCCAAACTCATTCTATGAGGCCACCATCACTCTGATGCCAAAACAAGACAAAGACAACACCCCCAAAAAGAAAACTCCAGGCCAATATCACTGATGAACATAGATGCAAAAATCTTCAATAAAATTTTAGCAAACAGAGTTCAGCAACACATCTAAAAGCTCATACACCATGACCAAGTTGGGTTTATTCCAGGGATGCAAGGATTCTTCACTATATGCAAATCAATCACTGTGATACACCATATTAACAAATTGAAAGATAAAAACCATATGATAATCTCAATAGATGCAGAAAAAGCCTTTGACAAAATTTAGCACCCATTTATGATTAAAACTCTTCAAAAAATGGGCATAGAAGGAACCTACCTCAAGATATTAAAGCCCGTAGTAAAGGCCATATATGACAAACCTACAGAAAACATTCTCAATGGTGAAAAACTGAAAGCATCACCCCTAAGATCAGGAACAAGACAAGGGTGTCCACTTTCACCACTATTATTTAACATAGTTCTGGAAGTCCTAACTACAGCAATCAGAAAAGAGAAAGAAATAAAAGGAATCCAAGTTGGAAAAGAAGTAAAGCTCTCACTGTTTGCAGATGACATGATACTGTACATAGAAAACCCTAAAGATAGTATCAGAAAATTACTAGAGCTTATCAGTGACCTTAACAAAGTTGCAGGATACAAAATTAATACACAGAAATCACTTGCATTTCTATATACTAACAATGAAAAATCAGAAAAAGAAATTAAGGAATCAATCCCATTCACCATTGCAACAAAAAGAATTAAATATCTAGGAATAAACTTACCTAAGGAGACAAAAGAACTGTACACAGAAAATTATAAGACACTGATGAAAGAAATCAAAGATGACATAAACAGATGGAGAGATATTCTGTGTTCCTGGGTAGGAAGAATCAATATTGTGAAAATGACTATACTACCAAATACAATCAATGTGATCCCCATCAAATTACCAGTGGCATTTCTCATAGTACTAGAACAAAAAATTTTGCAATTCATGGGGAAACACAAAAGATCCCGAATAGCCAAAGCAGTCTTGAGAAAGAAGAACGGAGCTGGAGGAATCCACCTTCCTGACTTCAGACTATACTACAAAGCTACAGTCATCAAGACAGTATGGTACTGGCACAAAAACAGAAATATAGACCAATGGAACAAGATAGAAAGCCCAGAAATAAACCCATGCACCTACATGTACCTTATTTTTGACAAAGGAGGTAAGAATATACTATAGGGCAAAGACAGCCTCTTCAATAAATGCAACTGGGAAAACTAGACAGTTACATGTAAAATAATGAAATTAGAACACTTCCTAACACCATACACAAAGATAAACTCAAAATGGATCAAAGACCTAAATGTAAGACCAGAAACTAGAAAACTCTTAGAGGAAAACATAGGCAGAACACCCGATGACATAAATCAAAGCAAGGTCCTTTATGACCCACCTCCTAGAGTAATGGAAATAAAAGCAAAAGTAAACATGTGGGACCTGATTAAACTTAAAAGCTTTTGCACAGCAAAAGAAACTCTAAGCAAGGTGAAAAGGTAGCTTTCAGAATGGTAGAAAATAATATCAAATGAAACAACTGACAAAGGATTAATTTCCAAAATATACAAGCAGCTCATACAACTCACTATCAGAAAAAACAAACAATCCAATCAAAAAGTGTGTAAAATGCCTAAACAAACATTTCTCCAAAGACAAACAGATGGCCAACAAACACATGAAAAGATGATCAACATTTCTCATTATTAGAGAAATGCAAATCAGAACAGCAATGAGATATCACCTCACAACAGTCAGAATGACCATCATCAAAAAGTCTACAAAAAATAAATGTTGGAGAGGGTGTGGAGAAAAGGGAACACTCTTGCACTGTTGGTGGGAATGTAAATTGCTACAGCCACTATTGAAGATGGTATGGAGACTCCTTAAAAAACTAGGTTAAAACCACCATATGACCCAGCAATCCCACTCCTAGGCATATACCCTGAGGAAACCAGGTTTGAAAAAGACACATATATCCCATTGTTCATTGCAGCACTATTTACAATAGCTAGAACATGGAAGCAACATAAATGCCCAACAACAGATGAATGGATAAAGAAGTTGTGGTACATATACACAATGGAATATTATTCACCCATAAAAAGGAATGTATTTGAGTCAGTTCTGATGAGGTGGATGAACCTAGAACTTATCATTCAGAGTGAAGTGAGTCAGAAGGAGAAAGATAAATATTGTGTTCTAATGCACATGTGCAGAATCTAGAAAAATGGTTCTGAAGAATTTATTTACAGGGCAGCAATGGAGAAACAGACATAGAGAATAGATTTGTGGACATGTGGAGAGGGGAGGAGAGGGTGAGATGTATGGAAAGAGTAACATGGAAACTTACATTACTATGTGTAAAATAGACAGTCAGTGGGAATTTGCTATATGGCTCAGGAAACTCAAACAGGGGCTCTGTATCAGCCTAGAGGAGTGGGATGGGGAGGAAGATGGGAGGGAGGTTCAAAGGGGAGGGGATATATGTATACCTATGGCTGATTCATGTTGAGATTTGACAGAAAACAACAAAACTCTGTAAAGCAATTATCCTTCAATAAAAAAATTAAATAAATAAATAAAAGCAGAGACATTACTTTGCCAACAAATGTCCATCTAGTCACAGCTATGGTTTTTCCTGTAGTCATGTATGGATGTGAGAGTTGGACTATAAAGAAAGCTGAGCACCGAAGAATTGATGCTTTTGAACTGTGGTGTTGGAGAAGACTCTTAAAAGTCCCTTGGACTGCAAGGAGATCAAACCAGTCCATCCTAAAGAAGATCAGTCCTGGATATTCATTGGAAGGACTGATGCTGAAGCTGATGCTGAGCTGATGCTGAGCTGAGCTGATGCTCCAATACTTTGGACACCTGATGTGAAAAACCAACTCATTGGAAAAAGACCCTGATGCTGGGAAAGATTGAAGGTGGAAGGAGAAGGGGATGACAGAGGATGAGATGGTTGGATAGCATCACTGACACGATGAACATGAGTTTGAGTAAACTCTGGGAGTTGGTGAGGGAAAGGGAAGCCTAGCGTGCTGCAGCGCATGGGGTTGCAAAGAGTCAGACACGGCTGAGCGGCTGAACTGAACTGATAAACAGAAACAGACTCATGACATGAAGAACAGACTTACGGTTACCGAGGGGAAGGGGGGTGGGGAAAGAATGGACTGGGAGTTTGGGATTAGCAGATGCAAATGATAATATATAGGCTGGATAAACGACAAGGTCCTAGTTTACAGCATGGAGAACTATGTTCATTACCCTGTGATAAACCGAAGTGGAAAGAAGATTTTTTAAAAAATTAAAAAAAGAAAACAAAGGGCCTAGCACAGGGTCTATAAGCAGCATTAATTATTACAATTCTACAACAGGGCCTGGGTTGGAAAAGAAAAGAAAGTATAAGCATTCTGGAGGAGATGATGCCAGCTTGGCACTGACGGAGCTGGTGGTGACAGCTAGACCAGAAAGCCAGATGACACTTCCTTGATAAAATAAAGTATGTTGAGTAGCCTGTGCCAGGCACTGCTGCACTCAGAGAATTAAGTAAGTAGGATCCAGCCCCTGCCCTCTCAGTAGAGGAGACAGACCTGTCAATTAAAAATGATGATGCTGTAGGTCATTCTGCCTCTCCCTCTGTGAGTGCCATGTGGATATAAACACAGGAAGGCAGGGTGGGTTCAGGAGAGGCCTGGGATGTGGGCACCTTTGAGCTGACTTTTAAATGTAATTTTCATGAGGCTGAGCTGTCATATGGCTCAGTCACTGGGAGAGGGAGAACATTAAAAAAAAAAAAGGCCATCAACAACAAATAATGAAAAGAAATTGAAATCTTTCCCACCAGTTATCCCCAAAGACCAAGTTGTTTCCATTTTTGTTTTAGAACAGTGAACAAGGGAGAGAGGTGGAGGGGCTTGTGGTCCTTTTATAAACTACAGTTTTATAAACTTCTTTAAACTTCTTCTCCTTCCTCGTATTCACACCCAGGTTCTCTACTAGTTCACTTTCCTGAGTCCAAACTCATCATAAACCCACATGATGCAGATTCTTCCCTCCTCTACCTGTCCAGCTCAGCCCTCGTCCCATGGGCTGGTATCACTTCCCCAAAATCTTCCACTTGCTTTGGTTCTCATCGTTGCTTTAGATGTAGTATCATCAACAGCCCAGAGCTGATCAAGCCAGTCAGCATCTCTCCTAGTCGGGAAGGCGGGCAATGAGAATGGAAGAATGACTGAGAATTCTGCTTAGAGGCACAGACAGAGGCTACAAATATGCATTGACTAACGATTTGCATGTGTGTGTTTGCTTACTTTTCAATTAATTTATTTTTTAGTGGAATATAATTGCATTACAATGTTGTATTCATTTCTGCTACACAACAACATGAACCAGCCATGTGCACACATGTGTCTCCTCCTTGAGTCTCCCCCCACCCCCATTCCCCCATCTGGGTCAGTAAGGGCGCCAAGCCGAGCTCCTCGTGCTATACAGCGGCTTCCTACCAGCTGTCTGTTTGATACATGATGGTGTGTGTATGACAATCCCAATGTCCCAGTTTGTCTCCCCCTCCTCTCCCCCTTCTGTGTCCACATGTGCCTTCTCTATGTCTGTGTCTCTATTCCTGCCTTGTAAATAGGTGCATGGTGGGAATGTAAATTGATACAGCCACTATGGAGAACAGCATGGAGGGTCCTTAAAAAGCTCAAAATAGGACTACCATATGACCCACTCCTGGGCACATAGCTGAGAAAATCATAATTCAAAAAGACACATGTACCCCCCGGTTCACAGCAGCGCTATTTACAATAACCAAGACGTGGAAGCAATCTAAATGTCCACCAGCAGATGAATGACACAGAGATGTGGTACATATATACAATGGCATACGGTATACTCAGCCATAAAAAGGCATGAAGTTGGGTCATTTGTAGTGAGGTAGATGGATGGAACTGAAGTCTGGCATACAGAGTGAAGCAAGTCAGAAAGAGAAAAACAAATATCATATATTAATGCATATATAAAGAATCTGAAAAAATTGACTAATGATTTTTGATACTGTCTTAAAGAATGATTAAGAGTGAATCTGAAAAGAGGGAAATTTGAATTTTCCATGTTAGCTACCTTCCACAGCACAAAGGAGCCACCTGCCTCTGCTTGAACTGTAAGATATTATCAGCACTTTGGTTTGTTATTGCATTGATAGTGTCCTCTGGTCAGAGATGACCAGGGATCCACCTGCAGTGGAAGAAAATTTGCTTTTATTCCAGTGAGAGCACCTTCGCTCCATGGGGAGTTGTGGGGGCATCTCAGTAAGGGGGGACTGAAAGGACTTATTACAGGGTTTAGGCTGGAGGCAAGTGATTTTGGTGAGAGTTCAAGGAAGCTGGGTTTTATCCTGGGTCAGACGCCACAGGAGGCAGAGGTCACTCTGATTGGGTGGAAGTCTCTTTAGGAAGCACAGAAGAATCTTTCTTGATGCTTCCTCTGCTCTCCTTCTGGCCCCTTGCTGCAGAAAGCCAGGGCATAAAAACAGCAGAGGAAAGTCTCTTAACTCATTTATTTTTGGAGAGCTTCCTAGATAATCCTCATTTCAACTCTAGTTCTATAACTAGAATGTTATACAAACTTATTCTTAGTCCCAATGAGGCTTGTCCCACAATGAAGCCGTTCCTATTTTAATTTTTATGGAGTCTTTTCTAATTTTTAAAAGCCATCCCAGAAAGTGATAGATGCTCTTCCTGGGCTTGGCCACAGTTTGCCTCCAGACGCAATTTCATGGCTTGCTGGGTAAATCTGTGGTCGGTGGGACAGGAAATGAATTGCTGTAGCTGGCTCTGACTGCTCTGTCACCTTGGGCATGGTGACCTAGCTTAATGTTCCATAGAGATCATTTTCCTCTGTCATCTGCGCACGTCTCCTTGTGAGTTAAATATTTGTGAACTTCCCCTTTTGTAGTTACTCTGTTTGTTTGTGATACAGATTCTTTAAACACCAGACCTCTAGCCTCATCTCCTCACCATATGGTCGTCCTTTAAGAAAAATACACATTAGACTTTCCACAAATAGCCTGTAATGGGTGGTGTGCACTGCACAATTCTTGACCTCCTCCTGAACTCGACGACCAGCGTGACTGCAGGCCTTTGCCAAGGTTGCCGCGCTGGCTCTTATTCCGTGACTTGGGGCTTCTGGGGACAGTGACTCTCAAGGAGGGTTCAGTGCATCTATCACCTTGTGTCCCGGGAGGGTCATCAGTCAGACACAGTTCTCCCAAGGGTTCAGTGCCTTCCCCAGACTCATGGGTGGACTTCCAGATAGAGGGCAACAGAGTCTCTTAACTTTTGTCTATGCTTTTATCATTTGTAGGACGCTAAATGCTTTTGCAACTTTTAAATAACAGACTAAGAAGATTTCATAGTTCTCTTATCATTAGGCTTTTGACCAATAAATCTACCTCATGTGATCTTTCTGGCCTTGGAGCAAGATTCCTTTCCAAAACTGGAAAGGCTGCAGTTACAACCAGGTCCTTGATGGAGAGGATGTGGGTCCGAGTGCCTTGGCGCACGCGCTTGGCTCTCTAGGGTCCTTTGGGTTTTGTAACTAAAGCCAGACCTTATCTAGCATCCAGCTTTCAGGGAAATAGAAATAGCCTCCAAGCAGTGGAAGGAAGAGAAGGGTGAGGCTCCAGTGCTCTGAGGTCTCTGACGGCCCTTCCAGAGTGAAGGCAAGAAACGGAACTGACTATGATCAGATCGCAAAAACAAATGGAATTTTGACCCTCGAGACTGAAGACCCTCGAGCCTTTGGGACTGGACCATTGAGGACCATTACAGGAGGCCAGCCACCACTCTGCCAGCCCCGAGGAAGCAGTAGCACCATTCTTACAGACCCGGAGCCGGCTGTGCACAAGGGCATTCTCCCAGGAGACTTTGTGGGGATGGTCATAGCCCAGAGGGCGTCTACGTGTGTGTGCATGCACAGTCCATGGTGCATCCCGTGAACACCCTAGTGCTGAGCCTCCAAAACGATGCCTTTATTTTATTTTTTAATTAAAAGGATACCTTTAAATGAAAATGTTCCCAAATGTTCCCAAAAGTTCCCTTATGTGATCTAGCAAGGTCAGTCTAAAAAGTCATCCTGCTAGCTAACCAGGCCTCTATCACACTGGGTAAATGTTCTATTAATTAAAGCAAACCCGGGAGAACAGCACTTGTTCCAAACCAGCAGTTTTGACATAGTGGATGCATCCACGGGGAGAGAAGCGTCCTACTGTAGGCTGATTGTTTTGGATTACTGATTTGAACTGCCTCAGGGAAAGACAGATTTTTCCCTGAAATGAGGATGCTTACTTTTTCTTTCAGGGCTTCCCAGGTGGCTCAGTGCTAAAGAATCCGCCTGCCAAGGCAAGAGAGGCGGGCTGGGAAGATCCCCCGGACAGGGAAATGGCAGCTCACTCCAGCATTCTTGCCTGGGAAATTCCATGGATGGAGGAGCCTGGTGTCCATGGGGTTGCAAAGAGTTGCACACGACTTGGTGCCTGAGCCGCAGCAGCAGCGGTGTCCGTCCTTTCTCCCTGCCCAGCTGTTCATGGCCCCACAGGTCCTCCTCAGACACGTTCCAGGACCTGTGTGTGGAAATGCTCAGAAGTGTCAGGAGTTGTGGAGCTGCCCGGCTTCCTCCTTGTTTCCTTCTGAGGGCACATGTCTAGTGAGTTCAAGAAAAGGGAAAGTCCCAGATGAGTCTCAAAGCCTGCACATCTGTTGCTGAAGCTTCCCTTAGCCTGGTTCTTGGCTCCCCGGGGGAAAACTTCATCCTCCCCAGGCCTGCCTGTTGCTGTGACCCCGCGCTTCCCCCACCAGAGGAGTGGCCTGGGTCCAGGGTTTCCAGAACCTGATTGTCGCATTTCTTTTCTTTTTTTTTTTGATTGTCGCATTTCTAAAGGAACAAGTGGTTAAGCTTATGACTAATGGATACTAGATTCCCCGCACCATTCTTGTCACTGCGGTGTCTTCTAGGGGGCATGGATATACTGGTGTGGCTGGCTAATTCCACAACGAAGTGGATAGGATGAGCCCCTAGAGAGGCCAAGGCCCTCTTCAATCAGCAACCAGCTTTGCATCTTAGACAAGTTGCCTTTCTGAGTCTCGGTTTCCTCAAGTTTAAATCTGGGGAAATAATAGCAACAGGTAACATTTATTGAATGCTTACTCTTTGCATACTGTTCTAAGCATACCGTTATCTGTTAAATTATAGAAACGTGACAACAAACTTCACTTTGCTTCTCTGAGGTGTATATGTGTGTTTAGTCTGGAAAATTTAGATAATTTTATTGACATGTTATGAAAACAAGTGTAATATGCACATAATGAATCTGTGTGTGATGAATGGGTGTGAGAAATACTATGATGGTTCTTACTCTGTGAATGGAAAATCTGCTCTTTTACTTAAGGAACACTTCAAAGGAGCTTGACTTCTTCCTTTCATGAATTAATAAACTTTCCCCATATTGTTGAGCAGTAACCTATTTCCATGTATTGGTTTTTGGGTCTTGCTTCTTCAAAAAGTTATTTAAACCTAACTGGAAATATGCAAAACAGTCATGTTGTGTTTATGAGGATGTAAGTGACAGGAGAACAGGGATTTTGTCCGTTCATTTTCCCTTTGCTGGGCTCACAGAGTTTAGAACAGTGTCTGGCACATTGAAGGCAATGAGTGCTTATTGACTGAATGAATGAATGGGACAGCAGACAGGAATGCATACCCTATCTTTGTAGAACTGTTCTAAGTAGGGCTGTAAGAAGCTTAAGCTTGTTGTTTTTTTTATCAAATGAATGAATACAAATGAAAGAGTGAATGTTCTTCAAGAAATGAATGCCCGTTAAAGAATCTTGAAAACTGTACAACACTGCAGAAATAGACAGTGTCACTTTTATTTCCTGCTGGGTAAGAGACTGGGGGAAAAAACTATAGGGAACAATATCAGACTTTCTAAGTTTGTCCTGAGTTTATTTAAGGAAAATGCATGTAAGCAATAATCAGAGCATTGTATTCTATTTGAAAATTGGAAAGGGTCCAGGAAGTAAAATGTGAGGAAAATCTGGCTTCTCTGATCATTTGCTGAGTGTGTGGCAGATGTCTTTGTAATTCACCATAATTGTTTTTCCACCGAAAGCCAATGCTAATCTTTTAACAGCTTCTTACCACATTAGACTCTGTCTTTCACTTTATCAATTCCATCTGAAGAGTCAGTTTCATCTGTTTGAAAGAAAGCCGAATGACACTCACCCAGATGCTCCAGGATGTGCAGGGAGAGCATTAGGTCACAGTCTTCTGTTCCCAACATGATGCCTTGAACCCCAGCAACTGGCTGAAACCCCATGACATCCTGACACCACTTTTGACTGCTGGGGCCCTACTGTATGGTTATTTAAAGACTGATTTTATTGCAGTAGTTCACAACGTTTCATTAATTTCTTCTGTACAGCAAAGTGATTCAGCTATACATAAATTAATATATACAGGTTTTCGTATTCCTTTCCATTATGGTTTAGCATATGGTATTGAATACAGTTTCCTGTGCTATACAGTGGGGCCCCTTTGTTTGCCCATTCTATACATAATGGTTTGTGAACGTTGTTGCCAGTGCCAAGTTGGTTCGGCTCTCTCTAGACCGCCCTGCCATGTTCAGTAGTGCACTTAAAGAAGCATAAATTATAGATTTTAATGCTGATGGTATACAACTGGTGATTAAGTTGTTTATTGCCCTTTTCTGTTGGTGATTTTAAAATGTGATTTATTTAAAATGAAATTTCTCAAGGAAACTTTATGAACTTCTCTTGATAGAGGAGAATTCATATTTTTGTTATATTTGCTTTTTTTTTTTTTTGCAAATTTATACCTCCTTACTTTATCCTTAATTCTATGACTTCTGGATAGTTCTTTCATTAAAAGAATTATTGCCACTTTTTTTCCTTTAAACCCCCAACATTAATGGAAGTAATAGAAATGCTTATTGCCCACAAGTTCACTCTGTAGGGATGTTACTTGAAATCATTGGTAATTATTATAACTTAGTCCCCCAACTTTCCCCAGTAATATATCTTGAGGGTTTTTTTTTCCCAGGAAATCTGGCCCTATTTCAGATGATGTTATAGGAAATTTTATGAGTGTTCTGGCCTAGGGATTTTTTCTCTTCCATTTATTTAACCACTTATTATACCCCAAGGATGAGAATTGTGAGACTATTAGCAAAGAACAGAGCAATGACCAAAGAGGATTATCCCCGGGGTAGAAGTCCTGTGGATCTATCCTCTGAATATGTTAGGCTGCTGTCTGCTGAAAAGACCATAAAACCCCAGCCCAGTTGGCTTGAACAAGGAGATTCATTAATTCACATCAGAAGATATCCCAAGGGAGGGTGGGTTTGGGACACTGCTTGTTAGGCTCTGATTTTGCTTCTCTGTGACCGTCTTGGCACCACCATCCTCTGAGGGTGACAAGAGGCTACCAACCCTAGGCATCACCTCCAGACATGACTCAGAGAAAATGTGGGTCCTTTTTCCTGTATGTCTTTTGAAAATCATGTCTTTCCCATGCAAACCTCCCTTAATATGGAGTGGCTGCAACTGCATGAACCAATCAATGACAAGGTGATGGGATCGCTGTGGACGGTTGGCTAAGGCTTTGGCTTTTGGAGGAAGCAGGTTATCCAGGTTAAATTGGGGTTTAGTGTAGGCAACCAAGAACTTCAACTATGCCTTTGGAGGACAATCTAGCGAAGACTTTTGAAAGAGAAGAAATTTAAATAGTGTTCTTGACTTCTTCCAGGTGTGCATTTGTGGAGGGGTGAGCTCCAAAAGGCACAAATCAGTCTCTTAAACCTTTGAAGTCAGGAGTGTTATGCAGGACACTAAAACCTTGGGATTACACAGCCAAAGGAAATGTATTTCTTGGCCTTGCTATCCAGAGATTTCTAACTCTAAAAGGTTTGGTTGCCTCAATGCATCTTCCAGTTAGCAAACCAGTAAATAAGAAAAGTAGAGAAAGAGCTTTGGAGGTGCTGATGACATTAGAACTTCTGCATGAGTGGAAGATTTCATTTATTTTTCCAATCACCCTTCCCCACTATTTACATAGTATTGTTAAATTATCCTGTTTTGGGTACTGAGATGTCAGTTGAAAGATGACTGATGGAATTAAAAATGCTCTTTTGCCTCTGATTAAGGGTGGGCTGGTGAGGTGGGTGGAGAGCTGCGCTGGCTGTGTTCTGACCTCTAATTCTGAAAGTCCTGGTGATTACAGGGTGGCTCACAGCCCTCTCCTCTAAACAGTTTACAGAGGTCACCTCTTAAGTGCTCAACCATTTGACATGTCTTTTATCATATCCTTGTGACTCACTGCTTATGATTAATATAGGCCTCTTCTGATTTTATTCTTACTTCTTATTTTTTAATTCCTTTGGGAGTTTTCCCACATTAAGGAAAACATGTAAGGGAAGCCTCTTAACTAATTGTAAATAAAAATTCCTGCTGACAAGGGCTTTTTTTGGGAAAAGCAGAGTAACTGAAAGGACTTTAGTGAAATTCAGTGGACTAAAGGCCCAAATATGGAAAAGTAGTGCTTTCTGGGGGTAGCTTTTCATCTTTATCAAAAAATAATTGGAGAGGAGAGAGTAGCTTTGCAAGTGACCAGTTCTAGAAAAGCTAAAAAATAAAAGAATTTCCTTCAGTGTTGTGTGAGTGTCTGGCAAAATCTTACTTAATTTCTTTCTTTTAGGTAGGGATGACTGCCAACGTGCAAAAAAAGAGTGACTTAAATATTCTTCTGCATTTTATAACTGATGTTATTTGGCATCCTTTGAGTTTGGCAGAGGCTCTAAGTGAATTATAGATTACCAAAGGGAACAACTGGTATAAAGTCTTGCTCTATAGCCAATTAATGTGCAACTGAAAAAGCTCACTGATTCAAAGCCACTCTGGACTAGAACTTCACCTAGCACTTCTTAATTTAGTGGAGTTTTTTTGGTCTGTGTGTGTCTTCTTTAATATAGCTCACAACCCTAACACAGATCCCAGCAAATGACTCAAAATCTGGGGAAAATGTTTTTCTGGCCATTTTTTTGCCTCCATAATGTTTGAAGACTTTCTTATACCAACTCCAAACATTCATGTATCAAATTCCATGGGGGCCTAATCATCTTTAATGTGAAAAGAATTTGGTTTTAGTTTCTTTCATCTTTTGTGGTCAAAGTGGGTCCAGAGATGAAACCATGGACCAACACTTTCCAACTCAACAGTATCACTCATGGAGAGGAAACCTGTAGAGATCGGATCTGTGTGATCAAATGTCCAAAGTGGAGGTGAATTGTTTTCCTTCACTTTTGAAACGAGGAGAACTATTTGACATGGGAGAGGAAAACTGTCCTCGGGTCTCAAAACCGCTGAGGGCAGGAAATAATTTTAGAGCTTCATTTCTTAGAGAAAAGCTCCCGGAGCCTCTGTCTGAGGCCAATCTTTGCTTTCATCATCACCTTGGACTCCCCTCATCTCTCTTCTGATTGGACCACCTGCCTGAAGGAGTTAGACTTTTCATTATCTTGGTTTGCTCCATGATTTTTCTAGAACATATTTTTGAATAACATTCCAAGGAAGATTGCATGCGCAATAAAAGTTTGGAGATTTTGCATGTTCGAAATGTTCTAATTCTGCCCTCACAATTTATGACAGTTGGTTTATCATAGAATTTTAGGTTTAAAATGACATCTCAGAATTTTTGAAAATATCTAAACAATGGTACTTCACTGATGAAAAGCTAATTGAGCAGACATGAAAGCACTGTGAAATAAGTTTCCAAATTACATATAGATAGATATTAGTAGCATCTTGGTAAAATAGCAAGTAAAATACCATGAACAAAAGCATTTTAAAAAAAATCTAGGCAGCAATACAATGGCACAAAAACTGTAGGTTCCCCCACCCTCATTAAAATTACTAAGTGTTAATTACTGCTGAGTAGTAATTTTATTCAAACATTAGAATGCATAGTTTATGGTGATAATTTACAAATAGATGTTTTAAAATACTTTTCTCTAGTGTAACTAATAAATGTCAAAATAATTTAAAAAACTGACCTTCGGTGTAACGCACTGGAGTCATAGAATACTACTTATTGGTAAGAATATGCATAATAGCTCAAATATAAGCTATAATAGACTTCCTAAAGGTAAATGCTAAAAAATTCCTTAAAAGGAAATCATATCACATTTGACTGTTGATAGTTGCTCAAGGACAAAGGTGCAGTATTAGTGAGAAACTTCAATATTTTTGAAATAGTATATCTTCAAAGCTAATATTTTAAATGTATTCTTTTTTTAGCTTGGTTTGATGAAATATAAAACAAAACTCCCATCCCCTCCTTAAATTGAACTTTTTTTCCAATCCCACTGATGAAAATGAAAATACAAATAAACCAGCACTTCCTGCTGTCTTTATTCCCATAGTTTCCTTATTATATCACTTATGGGGAACTAACTTTAAAACATCAGTAGAAATATTGAAAGAAAGCAAACACTTTATATTTCAACTCCCCTATTAATGTACTACAGTAAAATATGTTAATAAGGAAAAAGGCCACATTTTCACACAGTAGATGAACTTGAGTACCTTTGACCTCTGGCACCTGAAATTGACTGGCCTTGAATTCAAATATATCTTATCCTTGGACAACATATGGAGAAGTTTATATTAGGCAGAATGAAGGGAATAATAGTGTATGACAACAGTTGAGACCATCCAGACATGACTCAGCAATCACTACTTATCACATTCATTAAAAACTATAAAAAAGAAACCAAGTCCTGGTAGGTACCAGGACTTCATCTGGCCAAAGCCACAAGAGCTTCCTGGATCTGGAATCTTGAAGACTCCAACCCAGATGAACCTAATGAATAATTCTGAAACTGGTTTTTAAATAGGCCTACTAAAGCTTTTAATACTGTCTTTGAAAAGAGAGATTATATTAAAATTTAATTAATGAAAATACAGTTTTGTAGGTAAGAATCTTAACTTAAAATCCAATAATTGGAACTTACAGGCTATTTTGACTTCTCTCTATAGCACAGAGTAACCAACTTTCGAGGGATAAACATTTTAGAAGATTATAAACTAAAAATAGCTTAGAAGGCAATTGTTTTAATTGTTAAAGTTATTTGGCATCAAAATTCAGAAGGCTTTTCAAATTACCACCTGGAATTACC